>NC_137347.1:46084378-46479378 GCF_965287045.1 Carcharhinus amblyrhynchos
AGAAACTTTTCCCCTTAGGAGATGGGTCCATAACCAGGGACATGGGTTTAAGGCAAGGGGCAGGAGATTTAGAGGGGACTTGAGCAAAACCATTTTCACCCACAGGATGGTGGGAATCTGGAACTCTATCTGAAAAAATGGGAGATGCAGGAATCCTCACATTTATGAATCAGTTTGTTGAGTATATAAGGCTATGGACTAAGTGTGTATGATTGGATTAGCATAGATAAATATTTGAAGGCTGTGCAGATGGGCCTCTTTCTGTGCTGTAAAACTCTGACTCTATGAAGAAGATACTACTCAGATTATGATGCGAAAGGAGGTAACTGGTACACTAGAAGAATTCACAACTGACAAGGAGGAGGTGTTAGAAACTCTATCATTACTTCAAATTAATAAGGTAGCAGACCAGATTAGGGCAGCACGGTAGCACAGTGGTAAGCACTGCTGCTTCACAGCTCCAGGGACTTGGGTTCGATTCCCGGCTCAGGTCACCATCTGTGTGGAGTTTGCACGTTCTCCTCGTGTCTACATGGGTTTCCTCCCACAGTCCAAAGACGTGCAGGTTAGATTGATTGGCTATGCTAAGAAATTGCCCCTTAGTGTCCTGGGATTTGTAGGTCTGCCCTCAAATTGTCTCAATAAAAAGTCTGACAACACCAGGTTTAAGTCCAACCGATTTATTTGATAGTAAACTCACTAGCTTTCGGGTTTGTCCCTTCGTCAGGTGAATGGAGAGTTCTGGCCTCAGACAGGGCATATAAAGCACAGTTTACAGATTACTGATTAGAATGCAAATCTTTACACCTAACCTGCTGTTCAAGTCCTAAAGAGGCCGACACTGAGTGGAAGGAGCACTGATCACAGGTTAAAGAGATGTATATCATCTCCAGACAGTACAGTGAGGTTTTGCAAACCCAGGCAAGTCACGGAGGTTTGCAAAACCTCACTTACTGTACTGTCTGGAGACAATACACATCTCTTTAACCTGAGATCAGTGCTCCTCCACTCACATTGTCGGCCACTTTAGGATTTGAACAGCAGGTTAGGTGTAAAGATTTGCATTCTAATCAGTAATCTGTAAACTGTCTGTGCTTTATATGCTCTGTCTGAGGCCAGAACTCTCCATTCACCTGACGAAGGGACAAACCCAAAAGCTAGTGAGTTTGCTATCAAATAAATCGGTTGGACTTAAACCTGGTGTTGTCAGACTTTTTACTGTGTTTACCCCAGTCCAATGCTGGCACATCCACATCATGACTCAAATTGTCTAGCAAGCCACTCAAATGTATCAAAACACTACAGAAAGGTCAAAAAGAAACAAGACCAGATGGACCACCAGGCACTTGCCCAGACACCAGAAATGACAACAGCACACCCAGCCCGGTCCATCTTGTAAAGTTCTCCTTACTAACATCTGGGGATTTGTGCTAAAACTGGGAGCGAGACAATGATTCTCACTGAATGATGGTGCACAGCCAATGCACCATCACCACTGGTCTGTGGCAGATGATGAGGGAACTAACAAAAGAGAAAAACCTACTTGACCTTTGCACAGAGCTGGCGAAGATCAAGTCCTATCTTCACACTGAGGAAACCTTCCTTTGTGTTGTGCAGCACTAGCACTGTGCTAAGTGGGATAGATTCAGAACAGATCAAGCAATTCAAAACAGGGCATCCAATAGCTCCTGTGGGCCATCAGAAGCAGAATTCTATTCAACCCAAATCTGTAACCTCATGCCACTGCAGAAACTCCACTCTACCATTACCATCAAAGAAGGGGGATCAACTCTGGTTCAGTGACAAGTGTAGGAGCAACACTAGGCATATTTAAAAATGAGTGACAACTTGGTGAAGTTATAACAGAAACTAGAAGCAGAAGAAGCCATTCCTCCTGACAATCCTTTTGATCATGGCTGATCACAACACAGAACAACTTGCCAAACAGAAGTAGCAAATAATAGAAAAGGCCAAGAGGTCCCACAGCCAACAGATCAGATCATGACTGGTGGTAGATAATTAAAGTAATTGGAAGAGGTGGCTCCACATACAAATCCCTCTTCAATGATTGGAAGTGCAGCACATCAATGCAAAAGATAAAGCTGTAGAACTTGCAACATTTTCAGCCAGAAGTGTCAACTGGATGATCCATCTCTGGCTCCTCCAGAGGTCCCCAGCATCACAGGTGCTAGCCTTCTACCAATTCAATTCACTCCAAGTGATATCAAAAAACAGCTGAGGACATTGGATACTACAAAGGCTGTGGGCCCTGACAATATTTCAGCTACAGTACTGAAGACTTGTGCTCCAGAACTTTTGTTCCTGGTAAAACTGTTCCAGTACAGCTCCAAAGCCAGCATCTACCCAGCAATGTGGAAAACAAACTAGGTATGCCCTATCCACGAAAAGCAGGAGAAATCTAACCTGGCCAATCACTGCCCCATCAGTCTAAGCTTCATCATCAGTAAAGTGACAGATGGCAGCGAGAAATAGACAGACCATGTGTGTGAGAGAGAGAGAGAGAGAGAGAGAGAGAGAGACACATGCACAGAGCAGCCGAGAGAGCGAGAGACATACCGACTGAGAGAGCTCATAAAACAGCTGAGGGAGAGCTAAGGATTTACAGATAAAATCTAAAAGTGACAGCACAGGAGTCTCTCCGAGTTGACTGGCCAATAAACAAATGCTTTTCATAATTTGGAAGAAAGGAGATGACAGGTGAGTTATAGTACATTATACTGTAGAAAACACTTCATGTAAAGTTTAAGGTATGTCAGTGCAGCTTTGCCATGTGCAGTGTGCATCCTGCAAGATGTGGGAAGGTGTACAAGCACAAAATGCCTTTGATGATTACATCTGTTGGAAGTGTTCAGTTGCAGAAACCTGACTCCGAGTTGCAGAACTCAAGCAGCAGCTGGAATCACTGGTGCATTTGCAAGGCTAAGGATTGCATGGATAGCTTTCTTAGAGAGGTTGTTGCAGTACAGCCACGTAGCACACAGGCAGAGGGAGAAAAGGTGCCTGCCAGAGTATCTAAGAGAAACAGGCAGGTAACAAAGAAATCCTGAGGCTATCTGACTATTTTCCATTTTGAAACAAGCAAGTGAGGTGGTTCCTCAGAGGGCTTGCAGCAAGGGCCAAGTTCGTGTTACCACAGATAGCTCAGCCAGGGACTGAGTAAGAATGGGCATGCTATAATGGTTGGGTATTTCACTGTTAGGGGAGCAGATAGGCATTTCTGCAGCCATAGACATGATTTCAGGACAGTATGCTGTCTTCCTGGAACTAGAGTCAACAATGTTAAGAGTAGCTGTAGGATATTCTTTTGAGAGAGGGTGAATAGCCAGAGGTTGTGAACCATATTGGAACCAATTACATAGGTAGGAAAAGTGGTCCTGAAAGCAGATTTTAGGGAGTTCTGAAAAGAATTAGAAACTCAAGAGAAGTAATCTCAGAATTACTCCCAGTGCCAAATGCTAATGAGTACAAGAACAGGAAGACTAAGCAGTTCAACATGAAATAAAGGAGGGAGGACTTTAGATTTGAAGCACTGGTATCAGTTCTGGAACAGGTGTACAAATAGAACAAGTTATACCTTAACCCAAGTGGGACCAATCGTCCTCATGGGCAGGTTTGCTAGTGCCGTTGGGGAGGGATTAAACCAGCTTGGCAGGGGGATGGGAACCAGAGGGTAAATTCAGATTGGAGATGACAAAAACAGGCAGTGGTAAGTAGAGAACTATTAACTGATAAGGAAAACATATTGGAGAGTTCGATAACTTAGTATTGCCTAACTAACTCTATCAGATGGGGTCAGAGTAAAGGACAAAGTAAGAATTCCCATGGATGACAACAGGTCTAGGTGACAATGAAAAGGAAGAAGTATGCGTATGACAGATGTCAGGTAGGATATACAATGCAGAATCAGGCTAACTATAGAAGAACCAGAGGGGAAGTGAAAAGACTAAAAAAGGAGAGCATGAAAAGAGACTGGCAACTAACAAAAGGAATCCCAAGGTCTTCAACAAACATATAAATAATAAAAGGGTGGCAAGACAAAGAGTAAGGTCAATCAGGAATTTAAAAAAGGGACTTGCACATGGATGCAGGAAAAATAGCAGATGAGTACTTTGCATCTGTCTTTGCAAAGAAAGAAGTTGCTACCCAGGCCAAAGTGAGAAGGGAAATAACTGGTACACTCAAGAAATTTACAGTTGAGAAGGTCACGGTATTAGAAAGGCTGCTTTTATTTAAAATTTACGATACCAGAACTGGATGAAATGCATCCAAGAGTACAGTGGGAAGGGGGAGTGAAAGTTGTGGATGAACTTTCTTCCTTGAACACAGAATCCAGATGACTGGAGAATCGTGAACGTTACAGTCTTGTTCAAAAAGGAATGCAAGGATAAAACTATCAACTACAGACCTGTCAGCCTCACTTCAACAGTAGGGAAGCTTCTGAAAATTATAGTTTAGGGCAAAATCATAACCGCAGTGACAAGTATAGGAGAATGAGACAAAGCCAGCATGGAGTCATTAAGGGAAAATTAAGATTGGTATGGACAATGCCACTAATGTGGATTTTCAGAAGACATTTGATACAGTGCCACACAATCAACTTGCGTGAAAACTGTAGCCCATGGAATAAAAATAGATACTTGGTTAAGAAATTGGCTGAGTAACAGGAAACAGGGGAGTGAATTGTTGTTTTTCACAATGAAGGAAGGCTTGTAGTGGAGTCAGTGTTGGGATCCTTGCTTTTCCTGATGTATATGAGATACTATTATATAGATACCTGGACACTCTTGTACAGGGCATGATTTCACAATTTGCAAATACTATGAAGGTTAGAGATGTTGTCAACTGTGATGAGGATACAGACATGTTGGTGGATTGGACAAACAAGTTGCAGATAAAATTCAATTCAGACATTCATTTTGGCAGGAGTAATTTGGAGAGACAATACAAAATAAAGGAAGAAAGGAGGTTCAGGAACAGAGAGGCCTCAGGGAAATGTACATGAATCAATGGAGATAGTGCAGCTTGTTGAGAAAGTACTTAAAGTATGCGGTACTTTTATTAACAGAGGCATTGAGTACATGAGAAAGGTGGTCATGGTGAACTTGTGTAAGACACTAGTTAGGTCTCATCTGTAATACTGTGTCCAATTCTGGGTGCCATACTTTGAGGAGGATATGAAGGTATTGGAAAGAATACAGATGAAATTCATAAGGACAGCATGGTGGCAGTGTTTAGCATTGCTGTTTCTCAGTGCCTGTGACTCGGGTTCAATTCCTGGCTTGGGTCACTGTCTGTGTGGAGTTTGCACATCTTCCCCATGTCTGTATGGGTTTCCTCCTGGTGCTCTGGTTTTCTCCAACACTCCAAAGATGTGTGGGTTAGCTGTACTGGCCATGATAAATTGCCCTTTGGTGTCAAGGGGACTAGCTAGGGTAAATGCATGAGGTAATGGGGATAGGGCCTGGGTGAGATTGTTGTCAGTGCAAACTTGATGGGCTGAATGGCCTCCTCTGCACTGCAGGATTCTATGGTTCAATGGATTCTATAAGAATGATTCCAGGGATAAAGAACTGTAGCTGAGGTTAGACTGGAGATTTTGGGACTGTTTCCCTTAAAGAAAAAAAAGAGACTGAGTGGAGACTTGATAGTGGTAAATAGTGAGAAACTATTCCCAGTCAAGACTGCATCAAGAACTAGAGGGCACATATTCAAAATGATTGGCAAAAGGAGTAAAAAGTGATGAGGAAAATATTTTCATCCAGACGATGGTTACAATCTGCAACAAATACCCTGCGGAGATGAAGTCAGGTGCAATTGAGTATTCAAAAGGGAACTGGATTGCTTTATGTAAAGAGAGAATGTGCAAGTTTACAGGGATAAAGCAGGGGAGTGAAAATGGGTAGAATGCTCTTTCAGAGAGACAGTGCAGACTCACCAGGCCAAATGGCCTCCTTCTACACTAAAGTTTGTGTGGTTCTGGGAGCATAAATCTAAAAATTAGAACCAGATCTTTCAGGATTCAAATTTATAACATTTCAACACAGAAGCCTAGAAGTTTGGAACTCTGTTCTGCAAACAGCAATCGATGCCAGATCAATATCAATTCTAGATCAATTTTTAAATTTAAATCCAAGATTGAGATCTGAGATGCAGTAAAAAACATACGAACTCCTTGATTAAAATCTTCCAACTTTCAATCAAAACACATTAGCTGCAATCTCACTGACTACAGAAGGTGTGTTTAGGGTAATAGCTTTCTGTATGGACCAGTTACTTTGGAAGAACTACTTTTGTTGCTAACTTATACCCTTGCTTTCTTGTGCAAACTGGTAAAGCTCAATTTCCTAGGTACAACAAATGTGTTAGATTTAATTGAAGGCTAATTATAGAGGGGTATTGATTAATTCTTCTAATTCTACACGTTCTAACTACCCCATATGTCAATACAAATACAGAAGATAATGTTAATTTGTGACTGCAACACCTAATGAAGGAATTAGTGAAAACCAAAAAGTAGCCCTCAAGAAAATCTCAGGAAGAGCCCTTGAAATAAAAAATGTTGGACCCCCCGGCCCCACTACATGGGAACATGGCGATATCAGAATTACAAAAGCAGTGTTATAGATGCAAGGAAGTAGCTCCTTTCACGGAGACCAATCTTTGCTGAATGTGAATTCAATGCAAACATGCAAAAGGTTAAGTTCCAAGAAGTGAAAGGTATCTCAAGCTATAAAAATAGCCTGGCTAATGCAGAATAGAGTACTACTCAATGCGGTCTTCTGGAATTTGATTAATTGTTGTGTGGATCAGAGGAATTTCAGAGATATTCCTCCCAATTTGGGAAAAGACCATCTCTATGTTTTTTTTGCTGTTCCTACGAGATGACATGGTTGCAGCAGGCTACAGTGAATTGGGTTTGCTTTGTTCTTGAGTCTTTATTCTTTCATGGGATGTGTGCATCACTGGTTAGGCTGCTTCAGAGGAGAGTTAAGAGTCAACTTATTGCTGTGGGTATGGGATTACATGTAGGCCACATCAGATAAAGATGGCAGATTTCCTTCCCTAAAGATCATTAGTGAACCAGTTAGGTTTTTAGAACAATCGACTACATTTAAATTCCTGATTTATTAATGGAATTCAAATTCTACCAGCTGCCATAGTGCAATTTGAATGCATGCCCCCACAGCATCAGCCTTGGTCTCTGGATTACTAGTCCAGCATATTACCACCATGCCACTTCCTCCTCTAAATGGCACAAACAAATATGTACAATGGCAGGCAAGGACAAGCTAGGTAGATTAGCTGGTCTTTTGTCCTTTTTCACATGTTTTAATCAAGTATGCCACACAGTTCCACCCCAACACATTTCTGAATTTGTACAATTTGTTGCATTTTTACAAATGCAAAACTAGACATGCACGTGAGTTAAGCAAAAAAAAATCAATCAAAAGGCTTTATCCACAGGACCTATAAAGTATCTGTACAGGCAGTGAACAGATATCATCTGTACACTAATCTACATTTACCAATAATAACTTTACCTTGAGTGTTCGATTGTGGCGTTGCAGTTCACGGCACAAACTTTCTAGTTTGCTGCGTGCCAGAATGGCTTTGCTGTGCTCATTCCGGAGGTGATCCTTCTCTTGTATGATTTGAGTTTGTTTCTTTTGTAGCAGTCGCATTTGCTTTTGCGTATTTCTATGCTCTTCAAGCTGCAGAGAGATCAATTGCGTCATTCAGGCAGACTAAAGCTTTAGATCACTTTAATAGATTGTGCCTAATTTTGCACAGCTTCATTTCTGTCAAAATAAGAACTATTTTGTTAAACATGTGTAAACCTGAAGTTTAACATCATAACCAACATAACTAAGACTAGCGGGCAA
Source organism: Carcharhinus amblyrhynchos (assembly GCF_965287045.1). Lineage (NCBI taxonomy): Eukaryota > Metazoa > Chordata > Chondrichthyes > Carcharhiniformes > Carcharhinidae > Carcharhinus > Carcharhinus amblyrhynchos. The sequence goes on from NC_137347.1 coordinate 46,092,283, forward strand.
TATTTTACTAGAACAAAGATCATCTAATGTACCATTGTTATGAATGCAAAATTCTAAGATCATAAGACATTGAAGCAGAAACAGGCCATTCAGCACATTGAATTGGAGTTGGGGACCAAGTGTAGTGTGTCAAAATTCACAGATGACACTAAGATGAGTGGCAGAGCAAAGTGCACAGAGGACAAAGTCTGCAAAGGGATATAAATAGTCTGAGTGGGCAAGGGTCTGGCAGATGGAGTACAAATGTTGGTAAGTGTGAGATCATCCGTTTTGGTAGGAATAACAGCAAAATGGACTATTATTTAAATGGTAAAAATTTGCAGCATGCAACTGTGTAAACAGACCTGGGTGTCCTTGTGCAAGAATCACAAAAGGTTGGTTTGCAGGTAATTAAGAAGGCAAAAGGAATGTTGTCCTTCGTTGCTGGAGGATGGAGTTTAAAAACAGGGGGGTTATGTTGCAGTTGCAAAGAGTGCTGGTGAGGCTACATGTAGAATACTGTGTACAGTGTTGGTCTCCTTACTTGAGGAAGGACATACTGGCTCTGGAGGAGGTGCAGAGGAGATTCACTAGGTTGATTCCAGAGTTGATGGGGTTGGTTTGTGAGATGAGACTGAGTAGACTGGGATTATACTTATTGGAATTCAGAAGAATGAGACAAATCTTTTCAAAAGATGTAAGATTATGAAGGGAATAGATAAGATAGAAGCAGGGAGGTTGTTTCCACTGGCGGGTGAAACTAGAACTATGGGACATGGCCTCAAAATAAGGGGGAGCGGATTTAGGACTGAGTTGAGAAGGAAAGTCTTCATCCAAAGGGTTGTGAATCTGTGGAATTCTCTGCCCAGTGAAGCAGTTGAGGCTACCTCATTGAATGTTTTTAAAGCAAAGATAAATAGATATTTGAACAGTAACGGAGTTCTGGACAAATGTGAGGTAATTCATTTTGGAAGGTCTAATAAAAATAGGAAATATACAGTAAATGGCAGAATCCTTAAGAGTATTGAAAGGCAGAGGGATCTGGGTGTACAAGTACACAGGTCACTGAAATTGATAACACAGAAGGAGAAGGTAGTCAAGAAGGCACACAACATGCTTGCCTTCATCAGCTGGGGCACTGAGTTTAAAAATTGACAAGTCATGTTACACCATTACAGAACCTTAGTTAGGCCGCACTTGGAATACGGTGTCCAATTCTGGTCACCACACTACCAGAAGGATGTGCAGGCTTTGGAGAGGGTACAGAAAAGATTCACCAGGATGCTACATGGCATGGAGGACATTAGCTATGAGGAGAGGTTGGGCCGAAGGGCCTGTTTCCCGTGCTGTGTTGTTCTTCTTCTTCTTTAAACTTGGTTTGTTCTCACTGGAACGACGGAGGTTGAGGGGCGACCTGACAGAACTCTACAAGATTATGAGGGGCACAGACAGAGTGGATAACCAGAAGCTTTTTCCCATGGTGGAAGACTCAATTACTAGGGGACATAGGCTTAAGGTGCGAGGGGCAAGATTTAAAGGAGATGTATGAGGCAAATGTTTTTACACAGAGGGTGGTGGTCACCTGGAATTCACTACCATGGGACACAGTGGAAGCGGATACAAAAGTGGGTTTTAAGGGGCGTCTTGACAAATACATGAATAGGATGGACATAGAGGGATATGGTCCCCAGAAGAGTAGGGGGTTTTAATTCAGTCGGGCAGCATGGTTGGTGCAGGCTTGGAGGGCTGAAGGGCCTGTTCCTGTGCTGTAGACACAAAGAAAGTTAGAAAGAAGAAGGTTGAGAGGTGACCTGATTGAGGCATACAAGATGATCAGAGGGTTAGATAGGGTGGATAGTGACAGGCTTTTTTCTCGGATGGTGATAGCTAACACGAGGGGACATAGCTTTAAATTAAGCGGTGGTAATTATAGGACGGATGTCAGAGGTAGGTTCTTTATTCAGAGGATAGTGGATATGTTCAAATGTTCAGTGGATAGGCATATGGATAACATTGGAATAGTTTAGGTTAGAGGGTCATTAGATTGGTTCCACTGGTCGGCACAACATCGAGGGCTGAAGGGCCTGTACTGTGACGTTCTATGTAATTTTCTTTTCCCAAAGATAGGGAAGTCTAAAACTAGAGGCATAGGTTTAAGGTGAGAGGAAGAGATACAGAAGGGTCCATAGGGACATTTTTTCACACAGGTGATGTGTCTGGAACAAGCTGCCAGAGGTCGTAATAGAGGCAGATACAATTTTGTCTTTTAAAAAGCATTTAGACAGTTAAATGGGTAAGATGGATATAGAGGGATATTGGCCAACTGGAATTAGCTTTGGGGTTTTAAAAACATAGACAGCATGGACAAGTTGAGCCAAAGGGCCTGTTTTCATGCTGTAAACCTCTATGACTCTATGAGGTATAGAAGTCCCCAGGGCCAGACGGGACCTATCCCAGGATACTGTGGGAGGCAAGGGAGAGATTAGCTGGGGCCTTAACAGACACTTTTGCATCCTCTTTGGCCACAGGCGAGGTTCCAGAAGACTGGAGAATGATCAATGTTGTTCCTTTTCAAAAGGGAAATAATGATAATCTAGGAAATTACAGAACAGGGAGCTTGATGTTGGGGAAGCTGTTGCAGAAAGATTCTGAAAGATAGGATTTATTCGCATTTGGAAGTGAATGGATTTGTCATTGATAGGCAGCATGGTTTTGTGCAGGGAATATCATGATTCACAAACTTGATTGAGTTTTCTGAAGAGGTGACAAGAATAATTGATGAGGGAAAGGCGGGGGAGATTGTCTATATGGACTTTAATGAGCTCCCTCATGGCAGGCTGGTAAAAAAAAAAGACAACTCTCATGGAATCTGGGGTGTGCTGTGATGTTTGCAGAATTGACTCAGTTATAGAAGATAGAGTAGCGATGGAAGGGTGCTTTTTAGCATGGAGATCAGTCACTAGTGGTGTTCCACAGTAATCAGTGCTCGGATCTGTGTTATTTGTAATTTACATAAATAAACGACCTGGAGGAAAGTATAGCTGGTCTGACTGGTAAATTCATGGATGACACAAAAATTGGCGAAGTTGCAGATAGTGATGAGGATTGTCAAAAGGATACAGCAGGATATAGATCAGTTGGAGACTTTGACAGAGAAATGGCAGATGGAGTTTAATTCAGACAAATATGAGGTAAGCATTTTGGAAGATCAAATTCAGGTACAAGTTATAAAATAAATAGCAAAAACCTTAATAGCATTGACAGAAAAGGATCTGGGTGTACGGTATCACGGATCCCTGAAAAAAGCAACACAGGTAGATAAGGTGGCCAAGAAGGCATACAACATGCTTGCCTTCATTGGCCAGACATCGAGTAAAGAAGTTGGCAAGTTATTAAACTTCAGTTAGGCTGCATTTGGAATACTGTGTGCAGTTCTACCAGTAAGACATGGATGCTTTGTCAAGTGCGCAAAGTAGGTTTACCAGGATGTTGCCTGCTTTGGAAGTTTTAGGTATGCGGAGAGGTTGAATAAATTTGGATTTTTTCAATGAAAAGACAGAGGCTGAGAGGCAACCTAATAGAAGTCTATAAAATTACAACAGGCATAATTTGGATGGATAGTCAGAAGGTATTTCCCAGGATGGAAGGGTTGACTACAAAAGCGTATAGGTTTACAGTGAAAGGTGGTAAGTTTAGGGGAGACGTGTGGTGAATGTTTTTCACACAGGGTGGGTGCCTGGAACACACTGCCAGTGGAGGTGATGAAACAGGTACATGAGCAAGATTCAAAGTGTATCTTGACAGATACTTGAATGGGAGGCAAAGAGGGACAGTTGGATCAGGAATTGGCTATCAGATAGGAGACAGAGGGTGGTGATGGATGGTAAATATTCATCATGGAGTACAGTTACGAGTGGTGTGCCTCAGGGATCTGTTTTGGGGCCACTGTTGTTTGTAATTTTTATTAATGATCTGGATGAGGGTATAGTTGGGTGGATTAGTAAATTTGCTGATGACACCAAAATTGGAGGTGTGGTAGATTGTGAGGAAGGGTGTCATAGTCTGCAGGGAGACTTAGATAGGTTGCAGAGCTGGGCCGAGAGGTGGCGGATGGAATTTAATGCGGAGAAGTGTGAGGTAATTCACTTTGGTAGGAGCAACAGATGTGTCGAGTATAGGGCTAACGGGAGGACTTTGAATAGTGTGGATGAACAGAGGGATCTAGGTGTGTGTGTACATAGATCCCTGAAAGTTGGGAATCAAGTAGATAAGGTTGTTAAGAAGGCGTACGGTGTCTTGGCGTTTATTGGTAGGGGGATTGAATTTAGGAGTCGCAGTGTAATGTTGCAACTGTACACTACTCTAGTGCGGCCGCACTTGGAGTACTGTGTGCAGTTCTGGTCCCCGCATTACAAGAAGGATGTGGAGGCGTTGGAGAGGGTGCAGAGGAGGTTTACTAGGATGGTGCCTGGTATGGTGGGGAGGTCCTATGAGGAGAGACTGAGGGATTTAGGGTTGTTTTCGTTGGAAAGAAGGCGGCTAAGAGGGGTTCTTATTGAAACATATAAGATGATTAGAGGTTTAGATAGGGTGGATAGTGATAGCCTTTTTCCTCGGATGGAGAAAGCTAGCACGAGGGGGCATGGCTTTAAATTAAGGGGGGGTAGCTACAGGACGGATGTCAGGGGTAGGTTCTTTACCCAGCGGGTGGTGAAGGATTGGAATGCCCTGCCTGCTGCAGTTGTAAATGCGTCTAGTTTGGGGGCGTTTAAGAGATCTCTGGATAGGTTTATGGACGAAAAGGGATTGGTATAGGCTAGTGGGTCATTGTTTTTGTAACTGGTCGGCGCAACATCGTGGGCCGAAGGGCCTGTTCTGCGCTGTAATGTTCTATGTTCTATGTTCTATGAAACCATATATTGGTGGCACAGACTTGGTAGGCTGAAGGTCCTGTTCCTGTGCTGTATTGTTCTTTGTTGTTCTTATCCTTAACTTCCTTGGTTAATCATGGTTGATTTGTCCTTCTAGAACCCTTCTTCTTCACTGGGATATATCCTTGTAAGTCATGAACTATTTTCATAAATGTCTACCATTGCTGATCAATTGTCTTTTCTGCTAAACTCCTTTCCCAGTCCACTCCAGCCAACACTGCCCTCATTCCGTTATAATTATCCAAAGTTTTTTTTTTAAAAAGAGGGTTATGCTTTAAACTGCCATTTTAGTTTAAGATGAAAGGGGCAATGATCTGAGATACAGGATCTGCTTTGAACATTTCCTGACAAGCCTGTATGGCTTGGTTACCATAGATACAGTGAAGGGCAAAGCCAGAGTTGTATGCTGTTGAAAAGCACACGCTGGGTTTAGCGGCTGAAAACAAACACAGAAGTAGATGTTCTCGTTATTGCAGACTTCTGTCTCAGAGACTTTAAACAGAATGACAGAGAGAGGTGGGGGGGGGGGGGGGGGGGGGGGGTGGTGGTGGTGGTGGTTTCCAGGAAACAAAGGCAACAAAAGCATTGGATAGCAGAAAAATGGTTGTTCTGCGATAGCTACCATTGCTGTTGGCAGCTGGTCTTTTAGTTGAGGAGGGAACCGGTCAAAATTTAAGAACTCAAAGATTGAGCAAGGCTTGACCGGGGGGGGGGGGGGGGGGGCATCGTTGGGGTGAGTTAAGGCAGCACAGCGCAGGGACCCGGGTTCAATTCCGGCCTCAGGTCACTGTCTACGTGGAGACATTGACCTGAGTGGAGGTCACAAACACGAGCAACTCCACATCAAAGAATTTGGCAATAGACAGGCAATATCATCTGAAGTAATTAGATGGTCTACACCAAGTATACATTCAACTAAGACGTAAAGGCCCAACAGGAAAGATGAATCAATCATGGCTAGCAACAGAAGTTAAAGGTTGCATTACAACAAAGGAAGTGGCTTATAAAGTCACATGCACACACTTTCATTTGTTACTGTGACACATTTTCACATGAAAACCATTCTATTTTGAGCTACAATTATTCTCAAAATTCTGGATGACTATATTTAAGCATTTATCTATACATCACTTAGTCTTGCCACTCCTATTCATTGTATGTTGATTCATTGTTTAATGGCCAGAAATGTGCTAAATCTGAGGATTGGGGATCATTTAGAATGCAGCAGAAGGAGGTCCAAGAAACTGCTAAAGGGAAAACAGGATATGAATGCAATGTAGCAAGAAACGTGAAGTCAGGCTGTAAAAGTTTCTTTAGATATGCAAAAGGAAAAGATTAGGTTGGGGGATTAGCAGTGTAAATATGTGGGGTTACAGGGATCTTGTGGGGGGGGGGGGGGGGGGGGGGGGGGGGCGCTGGGTAAGATGCCCTGTCAGAGTCAGTATGGACTCAATGGGCTGAATGGCCTCCTTCTGCATTGTAGGAATTCTATGATAAACAAGGCTAAAGGTAGATCTATTACAGGAAAATTTCTAATGGAGAATAGGCAAATGGTAGAAAAATAAAACAATTAATGTGTCTGTTCATACAGAGGAAGATACAAAAAAAAACTCCCAGAAATACAGAACTGGGGATGGTGAAAGTAAGGAATGGAAAAGAATTAGTATTAATAAAGAGATAAGATTTGAAAAAATAATCGATTTGAAGGTTAATTGATCCCTTGGGTCAGAAAAGCTACATCTCAGAGTGTGGAAGGTGGCTATAGCGACAGTGGATCCATCGGTGGTTATCTTTTAAAATGCTACAGATTCTGAAAAGGCTCCAACAGGCTGAAATATAGCTAATGTAACCCCATTCTTTAAGAAACAAGGGAGAGAGAAAGAGAGACTAAATACCCGTACGTTTGACACAGGTATTAGGGAAAATGTTAGAATTTATTATGAAGGACATGATAATACTATGCTTTGAAAATAATGATGAATTAGGCAGAGCCAAAGAGAAATCATGTTTGACAAACCTGTTTGAGTTTTTTGGAGGCCATTACCTGTAGCATCAGTAAAGGAGAAAGATGTGGTGTATTTGGATTTTCACTAGACCCTTGATAAGGTTCCACACAGATTAGTAAATATAGAGCAGCATGGGATTGGGGGTAATGTAGGGAATTTTCAAAATAACTTCATTGTGGTGTTAATGTAAGCCTACTCGTTACTCTAATAAATAAACTTTAAAAATCATAGAATCCCTACAGTGTAGAGGAGACCATTTGGCCCATTGGGATTGTTGTCAGTGTTGGCTCAAAAAAGGCCCTATTCATAACCACACATTTACCCTGCTAATCCTCCTGACACTAAGGGGCAATTTAGCATGGCCAATCCACCTAACCTGCACGTCTTTGGAATATGGAAGGAAACCAGAACACCTGGAGGAAACCCACGCAGACACAGCCTGAGAACGTTCACGTGGTCACCCGAAGCCAGATTTGAACCCTGGGTCTCTGGCACTATGAGGCAGCAGGGCTAACAACTGTGCCACCCTCAAACCCACACAGACATGCAGAGAATGTTCACACTCCATATATATTAGTCACCTGAGGCCGGAATTGTTATTTGTCATTTAGATCAATGATTTGGACGAGAATACAGGAGATATGGTTACTAAGTTTGCAGATGACACTAAGGTTGGTGGCAGAGTGGACAGTGAAGAAAGCTATCTCAGATTGCAATGGGATCTTGATCAATTGGGCCAGTGGGCTGACAAATGGCAGATGGAACTTAATTTAGGTAAATGTGAGGTGATGCATTTTGGTAGACTGAATCAGGGCAGGACCTACTCAGTTAATGGTAGGGCACTGGGGAGAGTTACAGAACAAAGATCTAGGGGTACATGTTCATAGCTCCTTGAAAGTGGAGTCCAGGGGGACAGAGTGGTGAAGGCAGCATTTGGCATGCTTGGTTTCATCAAGCAGAACATTGAATACAGGAGTTGAGATGTCTTGTTGAAGTTGTATAAGACACTGGTAAGACAACACTTGGAATACTATGTTCAGTTCTGGTCACATTATAGAAAGGACATTATTAAATTAGAAAGAATGCAGATGAGATTTACTAGGATGCTACCGACACTTGTTGGTTTGAGTTATAAGGAGAGGCTGGATAGACTGGGATTTTTTTCTCTGGAGCATAGAAGGCTAAGGGATGATCTTATAGAGCTCTATAAAATAATGAGGGGCACAGCTAGTCAATATCTTTTCCCAAAGGTAGGGGAATCTAAAACTAGAGGGCACAGGTTTAAGGTAAGAGGGAAATACAAAAACGTCCAGAGGGGCAATTTTTTCACATAGGGTGGAGAGTGTCTAGAACAAGCTGCCAGAGGCAGTAGTGGAGGTGGATACAGTTTTGTCTTTTAAAAAGTATTTTGACAATTACATGGGTAAGATGGGTATAGAGGGATATGGGCCAAATGCAGGCAATTGGGATTAGCTTAGGCATTTAAAAAAGGGCGGCATAGACAAGTTGGGCCAAAGGGCCTGTATCCATGCTGTAAACCTCTATGACTCTAAGTCGGGTCCCTGGCGCTGTGAGGCAGCAATGCTAACCACTGCACTTGTGCCGCCCTCAAAATACTGCTATGGATTGAGAATTAAACAGATATAAAACTGAGAAGGGATAAACTGATTGTTCTCAGGAACAATGCATTTGCAACATGTCCAAATTTACTAATGCCACAAAACTAGGAGAATGGACATTGTGAAAAGGATGCAGAGGCTTCAAGGGAATTTGGATAGACTGAGTGAATGAGCAAGAATATGGCAGATAGAATAAGTGGATGTTACCAACTGTAGTAGAAAAAAGGAAGCATATTTTTAAATGTTAAGTTGGGAAGTGGTGATGTTCAAAAACATCTAGGTATCCTTACATGCGAGTCACTAAAAGCTAGCATGGAGGCGCAAGAAGCAATTAGGAACGCAAATGGATTGTTGGCTTTCATTACAAGTCGATTTGAGTACAGGAGTAAAAATACTGTGATACAATTGCACAGAGCCTTGGCGAGACTGCACCTGAAGCATTGTGAACAGAATGCAGCAAAGTTTCACCAGGCCAATCCTTGGTATGTCAAGGATTTTGCTTTATGAGGAGAGATTGAGGAAACTGGGTCTGTATTTTCTGGAGTTTCAAAGAATGACAGGCAATCTCATTGAAACTTAAAATTCGTATATGGCGTGACCGAGATGTAGATCGAAAGTTTCCCCTGACTGGTGAGTTTCTAACCAAAGGGCAGTGTCAGAATAAGAGGCAAGCCTTCTCAGACTAAGATGAAGAGGAATTTCATCAATCAGAGACAGGTGAATCTTCAAAAGTCTCTACCCCAGATGGCTGTGGAAGCCCAATCATTGAGCATGTTACAGACAGAAATTGATAGATTTCTGGATAGTAACGGCATCAAGGAACATGTGGTATATCATAGGAGAACGGCATTGAGGTAGATGGTCAGCCATAATCTAACTGAATGCCTGAGCAGGTTCAATGGGCCTACTAATGCTCTTATGTTCTTAAACTGAACATCAGTGAGCAGGTTATTGCTGAGCTAATGTCATTTGTCAGGACTGTCGACAACTCCTTCCATTACTTTGCTGATGATGAATAGGCTGATGGTGTTGTAATTGACCAAGCTGAGATTTTTATGGACAAGCCATACTTGGACAATACTTTTACATTCCTGAATAAGATGAGCTGCCATGAGGCAATAACATCGTGATTGGGGGAAGATCAACAAATAAAACCTGCACTTTCCCAAGTAATGCATATTAGGGGCTCAAAATGCAACGTATAAAAAATATTCATGAGTATTATCAGAATTCAATTCTTCAAGTTGTCCTCATCTGTTAGTCACTTTTAAAAGAATACTTTAAACATTTTAAGAAAAACAGAATACAAATTTCAGGTTAGATAAGAGCCTTGTATAACTTAAGCCATTTTAACTGACCATGTCTGCGTACTTCTTGCAAAGTGCAGCAAGCTTCTCTTCTGGGGTGCTCAAAGTATTCAGTGTCTGCATCAGCAATGTAATTTCCTTTCCTGCAAAAAAGGACAATCACAGGCTAGAAATGTAACACATTTCTTGCTAGCAAATAGATTCATGAACATACTTTCAAATGTCGTCTTCTTTCCTCCCTCATTGTGGTCCCCATAACCATACTTGTTAATCAATAATCTGTTCTAAAGGCTGTGTTTATGCTACTCAGTGCATAGCAGAACAGCACAATCTGTATGAACAAAGAAAATTACAGCACAGGAATGGGCCCTTTGGCCCTCCAAGCTTGCACTGTCAGACTTGGAGGGTGCTCATGCACCATAGTCACATTTTATCCTTTGGAGGCCTACATAAATTGTTTGCGTATCAGGTGTACACAAACTGCTTTAGGAATTGAAACATACCAGACCAAGTGAGAGCAATTATTCAATATATCTGCACAAAATGCTGAACTGCACACGAGTTTGGACACACTTCACTAATATAGAATAAAATGCTTATGTTAGAGATAAGAAAAACTGAAAACAAAAAACCGCTGTAAATGGTCTACAGAAAGATAACTTTCACGTAGTAATGACTTACTGCAGGAATTCATGTTTTCCCTCAGAATAAATTGCTGTAGTTAGATCAAAGACACCCTGTCCACAAACTGAGAGAAACAGAAGTCGAATTTATGAGTGTATTTTTCAGTATTTGATACAGTGAAGCAAAGGAGCACAAAAAGTTTACAGAAATATAAAAATATTACAAGTTACTACTGAATTTAACAAGTTTAGTTTCAGTTCATGAATAACAGAACGTGCAAACTAATGGGAATTTGAAACTTGTGTTCTGATTCAGTAAGAGGCAATATACATACAGGAAAATGTTTTTAAATCAAATGGGTTTGAATGGGAATCGGGAAGAGAATGCATTTTGGTGGTTATTAAAATGGATTAATCAGTTTACTAACTTGTGACAGCTGAATAATCAAGATTAGTGCAGTCTCAGCTTTACTCAAATGTTTATAAAATCAAACTGAACTGGTATTTTTATTTCTTTAAATTTTGTGTAGGCTATTCATTAATAAATACCATAAAGATGAGAAAAAAGAAATATCATTTTCCTTCTGTCATTGCAGCAACTTCCCTGTCCTTTGCTGCATTATGTGATATTTTCCATTTGTCCCAACAATCAAACTCATGCCTTTGGTGGCAGGCTATCCTAGTAATGCAAAACTACTTGTAGCTTTGTGACTTGACTTATGCCTTGGAGTTGATTCCATTAAAACTCATTCCCTTCATCTCCTTTCCCATATTCAAACACAGAAAACACAAGGAACAGGAGCAATGGGCTGCTATTCTGTCCCTTGAGCCTGCTTCACTATTCAACATCACAACTCAGCTTTGACCTCAAGTCCACTTGCCCCACGTTCAAATAAAAACCATCAATTTTAGCTTGAACATACTCAACAACGAAGAGAAAGCTTTACAACTGCAACACTCGGCTGTTATTGTGCTGTGTTAGCTACAACTTGATTGTGATTTGGTTCCCATTGTCACCTACTCAATGATTTTAATAGATCGAATTTGAAAATTCACAGAAAAATCATGGCACAGAAAGAGGCCATTTAGCCTATCGTATCTGCACTGGCCAAATGGGGGAAAGAAGAAACACTTCATGTGTTGATCTAGATACCTTTTAAATGAATTGAGTGTTCCTGCCTCAAACACAAATTCAGAAAGTGAATTCTAGATGCTCACCACCCTCGGGGTGAAAGGCTTTTCCTCATGTCACCTCTAATCCTTCGACAAAATTATCTTAAATCTATGCCTCCTGGTAATTGACCACTGATCCCTCAGCTAAAGGAAACAGATAGAGTCTTAGAGTTCCTACAGTACAGAAAGAGGCCATTCAGCCATTGGATCTGTACCAATCACAATCTCAACCACTCCTTATTCCCATAACCCTCATTTACCCTGTCAATTCCCCTGACAGTCAATTTAGTGTGGCTAATCAGCCTAACCCGCACATCTTTGGAGTGTGGGAAGAAACCCATGCAGACACAGGAAGTGCAATCTCCCCACAGACAGTGACCTGAGGCCGGAACTGAACCTGGGTCCCTGGCACTGTGAAGTAGCAGTGCTAACCACTGCATCACCGTGCCACCCTATCCTAACTGGATCCTCAATTTTGTACACAACTAGTTCTCCCCTCAGTTTCCTCTGTCCTAAGGAAAATAACCCCAAGCCTGTCCCAGTTTCCTTCATAGCTGTAATTTTCAATCCCTAGCAACATTCTCATAAATCTCCTCTGCATTCCCTCCATAGCAATTATGTCTGTCCTGTAATATGGCGTAAACACAGTAAAAAGTCTGACAACACCAGGTTTTAGTCCAACCAATTTATTTGATAGTAATATGGCGACCAGACTTGTATACAATTCCACTGTGACTTAACCAGCATTAGGTCCCTTCTTTTATATTCAATACCTCATCCAAAAGAAAAGCATTCCATATGCTTTCATTACCACCTTATTCATCTGACCTTCCACTTTGAGGGACCTTTGGACACGCACTCCAACTTCTCTCACTTCCTCTATCCATCTCAGTATCCTCCAATTTACTGCATATTCCCTAGCTTTTGTTCGCCTTTGCCACATGCAATCCTTTTTAATTCATGGGATGTGGCAGCGCTGGCTAGGCCAATATTTACTGCCCACCTCAAATTGCTCAAGAACGTGGTAGTGAGCTGCTGCCATTCATGTGGTGTAGGTACATCCACAGTGCTTGAGGGAGGTAATGAGCTTCAGGATTTTGACCCAGCAACAGGGAAGGAACAGTTTCCAGGTCAGGATGGTTAGTGAATTGGGAGGGCAACTTCCAGGAGGTTGTATTCCCACCTGTCCTTCAGATAATAGTGGTTATAAATTTGGACGGTGCTGTGCTCCTGCAGTGCATCTTTTAGATGGTACACATTGCTGCCATTGTGCAGTAATGGAAGGAGTAAATATCTGTAATCAAGCAAGCCACTTTGCCCTGGTGTTGTCGTCAAGCTTCTTGAATGTTGAGCCAAAAAAATGGATAGTCCATCACACTTCTGACTTGTGCCAGGCTTTGAAGAGAGAGGAGGCGAGTCACATGCCGCAGGATTCCCAGCCTTTGTCCTGCTCTTGTAGCATTATTATTTATAGTGCCAGTCCATTTCAGTTTCTGGTCGATGGTAATCACCCCAGGATGTTGATAGTGGTGGATTTGGTGATGATAATGCTATTGAATGCCAAACGGCAATGGTTAGATTCTCTTTTATTGACCTGGCACTTGAGGTGCAAATGTTACTTGTCGCTTGTCAGCCCAACGCTGGATATTATCCAGTCTTCCTGCATTAGGACATGGGCTGCTTCAGTGTCTAAGGAGTCATGAACGTTTATAGAATCATAGAATACCTAGACTACCAAAGGAGGCCATTCAGCCCATCAAGTCTGCACCAACTCTGACAGAATTAGTACAGACTCGATGGGCCAAATATACCTGACCCAGGCCTCCTCTTCAATCCTATCCCCATAACCCCACACATTTACCATGGCTAATCCATCTTGGTAACACTAAGGGGCAACCTGCCATGGCAAATCCACCAAACCTACACATCTTTGGATGTTGTTGCTGAACACTGCAGTGAACATCTCCACTTCTCGTCTTATAATGGATGGAAGGTCATTGATGAAACAGATTGTTGGGCCAGGACACTACTCTGAGGAACTCCTAAAGCGATCGCCTGGAGTGGAGAGGAGTGATCTTCAATAATGACAACGATCTTGTTTTGTGCCAGGTATGACCCCAAATCAGAGAATTTTTCCTGATGATTCCCAACGACTCCAGTTCTGCTCACGCTTCTTTGGTTCGAATTCCAGTTGCCAATTCTCTGCCCACTCAATCAAACCATTGATATCATTTTGGAGACAACAGCTATCCTCCATCAACTACACTGTCAATTTGTGTGTCATCTCAAATATCCTAATCATGTCTCCCACATGCAAATCAAAATCTTTAATCTATTCAACAAATAGCAAGGGGCCCAATACTCAGCCTGATGGAACTTCACTCGAAACTGCATTCCATTTGCAGAAACATCAACCAATAGATCTTAAGAAATAGGAACAAGAATAGGCTGTTCGGCCCTCCGTGCCTGCTCTGCATTCAATAAGATCCATGCCTTTATGTTCTCTGTCACAGCCAATTTTGGATTCAACTCGCCACCTTCCCCTGCATCCAATGGGATTTCACTTTTCTGATCAGTCTGCCATGTGGTAGAAATTACAACACTTGAGAATTTAAGAACTATGGTGACTCCACCAACACAAAAGGAGCTAGGAAGAAACTAAAATATTTTAAAATCTCACGATTGATTGTCTTAATTAACAAACAGAAAATCTTACACATTCTAAAAGCATTGCAAATACAAAAAAATTAGACTACTGAATAAGATTAGCACACCTCAAATGATCAATATAAATGATGAAGGCTTCCAGGGTCAGGTGCAATGTTGTCATAATTGACCCTGAAAACACTCAAGCAGTAAGGGACGTAGAACATTCACCACTAACTTATCAAGACTGCTGGGAGCTGGCATAGATACAAGCAGCACTACAAGCATGTGTCATTTTTAGTTGCAAAAAAATTAACTTTGACATAGTTCTAATGCGTCTGATGGCATATAATCTTGGCAAGATGACTCTTTCATAAGGAAGCTTTGTTTCTCTTCACCCTCACTAAACTGCCAACTGTTGCAAAAGCACTCTGGATTTAGATATGCGCATAAGGAAAACAAAGTGTCATCATGAGGAGATAATCAGTGAAATTGCGCAGGGATCAGTGCTTCAGCCCCTTGATGTCATTTGCTTTAATAGTCTTATGCAAACCAAAGTATTAAATTTGGAGAGGATACTAAATACAAAATGCAACTGAGTTTAAAATTACTGGAAAGGGCTTGGATTTATTTTACAATCCAGCAGACAAATCAATTACTAAAAAATGGAAATAATTTGTCACCTCCAGTTCAGTCAATGCCAATTGTCCACTGGCCAACTTCCCATCCTCCCTCTTTCATAAACTTCAGCCAAATCTCTGCTGCCTGTATCCTGGCCCACATCCACGAATTCAGGAGGCATTTAGCAAGTACAGGACCAAAGCTCAAAAAACTCACCCCCATGTTTCAGTGCCTTCAGGGCTTTTTCTTTCCCAACTCTAACCTCCTCCAGCCTTCAGAAAATGCTGCATTTTGCTACTTGGGCTTCTGCTGCTAATTCCGATTTCTCATGCCCTCCACCACTGGCAGGCATGTCTTCAAACAATTAGATTCCAATCTCAAGAATTCTCCCCAAATCTCTCAACTGTAAATCCACTGTTTTGATCAAAAATTTTGATACCTCTAAAATATCACCTTTGTTTGGCTTAGCACCCAACCTTGTCCAACTCAAACATTTTGAGACATCATTTCAATTAAAAGCACTATATAAAATGTATGTTGTTTTACTGTTATTACATACTGGGAGAAGATTGAGCAAGGAGACTCTGAAGCGCAAAGTCTGATTCCTGTTGTCACGAATGTGAAGAGGCAACTAAAATATTATTGAAGGATGTTGGAGAGGGGGGCATTTGAGAGGGAGGAGCAGGGAAAAGATGAGAAAGAAGTAGCAATTATATAGTGTATTTCATGATCTCTCAGTTTTACAATCAATGAAGTACTTTTTGAAGTGCTGCAACGGAGGAAACGTGGCAGCCAATTTGCACACAGCACACTCCCACAAAGAGCAATGTGTTAACAACCAGATCATTTGCTTCTGAGATGTTGATTGAGAGATAAATATTGGCCCAGAATGCTGTGGCTAACTCCCCCGTACTTCTTCGAAATAGTGCCATGTAAAGGGCAGTTTAACATCACATGCAAAAGCTGCACCTTCAACAAGGCAGCTCTGCCAGATTACAGTTCTGGAATATCAGCCTGGATTTGTGTTCAATACTCTGGAGTGACAACCGTTCCCATTACTTTCTAACTCTGACAAGAGTCCTGTCCACCAAACGACAGTAGACAATCAATGAAATGCCAAATGGTCTAAGCTTTTCCTTATTGTTTTCTCACTTATGTCTAAAGAAAACTATAGAGTTATGAAATGTTAATTACACAAAAGGTACAAATGCAATGAAAATGAGATATTGTTTTCTATCATTTTATTTAAACCTAAAGTGTAGGTTTGCCCGGATAAAATACTTAAAAAATTAATTAAAGATTTTATCAATGGCTTTCCCGGGTTTCAGAAGGGACAGGGAGGGAGGCAAAAAAAGGTGGGGGAGTCGCACTGTCGATCAGGGATAGCAAGAAGTCTCACAACACCAGGTTCAAGTCCAACTAGTTTATTTGATAGTAATCCCAAGCTTTCAGAAACAGTTTTCCTTCATCAGATGTGTAGAAGATTCTGATCAGAGAAAGGCATATAAAGACACACACATACCGATTAGAATGCAAGTCTTTGCAGCTAACCTGCTATTCAAATCTTAAAGATGCAGACAATGAGTGGAGACAGTATTAACATAGATTAGAGATGTGTATTGTCTCCAGACAGGACAGTAAGTGAGATTTTGCAAGCCCAGGCAAGTCATGGGGGTTACAGATAGTGTGACATGAACCCAAGATCCCGGTTGAGGCTGTCCTCATGTGTGCAAAACTTGGCTATCCGTCTCTGCTGACATGACATGCAGACATGAACCCCAGATCCCGGTTCTTCGGGTAAGCATTCTCCAAGGCAGCCTTCACGACACATGATAGCGCAGAGCAGAGACTGATAGCCAAGTTCCGTACACAAGGACGGCCTCAACCAGGATCCAACGCCGGCATCTCTACATCGTGACTACCATCGATCAGGGATAGTGTCACGGTGGTAGAGAAGGTAGACGCTGTGGAGGGATCGTCTACTGAGTCTGTGGGAGGAAGTTTGGAACAGGAAGGGATCAATAACTTTACTGGATGTTTTCCATAGGCCGCCCAATAGTTGAGGAGCAGATAGGGAAACAGATCCTGGAGAGATGCAATAATAAGAGTTGTCGTGATGGGAGACTAATTTCCCAAATATCGATTGGAATATCCCTAGGGTAAGGGGTTTGGATGGGGAGGAGTTTGTTAGGTGTGTTCAGGAGGGTTTCCTGACACAGAATGTGGATAAGCCTACAAGAGGAGAGGCTGTACTCGATCTGGTATTGGGAAATGAACCTGGACAGGTGTCAGATCTCCCAGTGGAAGAGCATTTTGGGGATAGTGATCATAACTCTATCTCCTTTACACTAGCATTGGAAAAGGGATAGGATCAGGCAAGCTAGGAAAGTGTTTATCTGGAGTAAGGGGAAATATGAAGCCATCAGGCTGGAAATTAGAGATGTCAATTGGAAGGAGGTTTTCTCAGGGAAACGTACCGAAGTAAGGCGGCAGATGTTCAAGGAATGTTTGTCTGGAGCTCTGTACAACAATATTCCGATGAGACAGGAGGTTATGGTAGGTTTCAGGAACCACGGTACACTGAAGTTGTAATGAATCTAGTAATAAAGAAAAAGAAAAGTGTACAAAAGGTTCAGGGAGCTGGGCGATGTTAGGGATTTACAGGAGTATATGGCTCGTAGGAAGGAACTTAAGAAGGAAATTAGGAGAGCCAGAAGGCGTCATGAGAAGGCCTTGGCAGGTAATATTAAGGAAAAACAATTTGTACAAATTCTACAAATGTGAAGAGTAAAAAGGATGAGATGCGAAGGGATAGGACCTATAAAATGTGATGGTGGGAAAGTTTGTATAGAACCGGCAGAAATAGCAGAGGTGCTCAATGAATACTTTACTTCGGTATTCACGGTAGAAAAAGATCTTGGTGGTTGTAGTGCAGGCTTGTGGCGGACTGAAAAGCTCGAGTATGTGGACATTAAGAAAGAGGATGTGTTGGAACTTTTGAATAGCATCAAGGTAGGCAAGTCGCTGGGACGGGATGGGATGTATCCCATGTTACTGTGGGAGGCGAGGGAAGAGATTGCAGAGTCTCTGGCGATGATCTTTGTGTCATCGATGGAGACGGGAAAGGTTCTGGAGGATTGCAGATGCAGTTCCTATATTCAAGAAAGGGAATAGAGGTATCCCGGGAAATTATTGACCAGTGAGTCTAACCTCAGTGATTGGTAAGTTGATGGAAAAGATCCTGAGAGACAGGACTTATGAACATTTAGAGAAGTTTAATATGATCAAAAGTAGTGTGCGTGGCTTTGTTAAAGGCAGATCGTGTCTTACGAGCCTGGTTGAGTTTTTTGAAAATGTGACTAAACACATTGACGAAGGAAGAACGGTGGATGTGGTTTGTATGGACTTCAGCAAAGCATTCGATAAGGTCCCTCGTGCAAGGCTTATTGAGAAAGTGAGGGGGCATGGGATCCAAGGGGACGTTGCTTTGTGGATCCAGAACTGGCTTGCCCGCAGAAGCAGAGAGTGGTTGTCGATGTGTCTTTTTCTGCATGGAGGTCGGTCACCAGTGGACTGCCCCAGGGATCTGTTCTGGGACTCTTGCTGTTTGTGATTTTTATAAATGACCTGGATGAGGAAGTGGAGAGATGAGTTGGTAAGTTTGCCGATGACACGAAGGTCGGAGGTGTTGTGGATAGTTTGGAGAGATGTCAGAAGTTGTAGCGTGACAGATAGGATGCAAGACTGGGCGGAGAAGTGGCGGATGGACTTCAACCTGGATAAATGTGTGTTGGTACATTTTGGCAGGTCAAATGGGATGAAGGAATATAATACTAAGGGTAAGACTCTTAGCAGTGTGGAAGATCAGAAGGATCTTGGGGGTCTGGGTTCATAGGACTCTCAAATCGGCTTCACAGGTAGAGGATGTGGTTAAGAAAGCGAATGGTGTACTGGCCTTCATCAATCGAGGAACTGAGTTTAGGAGTCGGGAGATAATGCTGCAGCTGTATAAGACCCTAGTCAGACCTCACCTGGAGTACTGTGCTCAGTTCTGGTTGCCTCACTACAGGAAGGATGTGGAAGCCATTGAAAGGGTGCAGAGGAGATTTACAAGGATGTTGCCTGGATTGGGTGACATGCCTAATAGGATACGTTGAGAGGGCTCGATCTTTTCTCCTTAGAAAGATGAGGATGAGGTGTATAAGATGATGAGAGGTATTGATCAGGTGGATTCTCACAGGCTTTTCCCCAGGGCTGAAATGGCTGCCACAAGAGGACACGGGTTTAAAGGTGCTGGGGAGTAGGTACAGAGGAGATGTCAGGGGTAAGTTTTTCACTCAAAGGATGGTGGGTGAGTGCAATCGGATGCTGTTGGTGGTGGTGGAGGCAAATTCGTTAGCGTCTTTTAAAGAGGCTTCTGGATTAGTACACGGGACTTAATAGGATTGAGGGTTATAGGTAAGCCTACTAGGTAAAGATAAGATCGGTGCAACTTGTGGGCCGAAGGGCCTGTTTGTGCTGTAGTTTTTCTATAATTCTATGATTCCCAGTAAAAAAGGTAATTGAAGCAGTAGAACTAAAGACCAAAATCAAAAGGCAGTAGACGCAGACTTTTGAATAGTTTTAAGGCAAAGTTAGATACATTCTTGATAAACAAAGAGATGAAAGATTATTGGGGGTAGATGGGAATGTGAAATTTGAAATTATCTATTGCTCCACAAGTGTGAGCACTTGTAAACTTTCAGCAATTTTGTAATTTTGTATGTTTTTGATTTGATTTATTATTGTCACATGTATTAACAGTGAAAAGTATTGTTTTTTGCACACTATACAGCCAAAATATACCACTCTCAGAAGGAAATGAGAGGGTGCAGAACGCATCGTTATAATCACAGCTAGGACGTAGAGAAAGATCAACTTAACGCAAGGTAAGTCCATTCAAAAGTCTGATAGCAGCAGGGAAGAAGTTGTTCTTGAGTCGGTTGGTACGCGACCTCAGACTTTTGTATCTTTTTCCCGAAGGAAGGAGGTGGAACAGAGAATGTCCAGGATGCTTGGGGTCCTTAATTATGCTGGCTGCTTTGCCGAGGTATTGGGAAGTGTAGACAGAGTCAATGGATGGGAGGCTGGTTTGCGTGATGGATTGGGCTACATTCATGACGTTTTGTTGTTCCTAGTGGTCTGGGGCAGAGCAGGAGCCATACCAAGCTGTGATACAACCAGATAGAATGCTCTCTATGGTGCATCCGTAAAAGTTAGAATACAGAACATTACAGCGCAGCACAGGCCCTTCGGCCCTCAATGTTGCGCCAACCTGTGAAACCAATCTAAAACTCATCTAACCTACACAAAGTTGGAGAGTCGTAGCTGACGTGCCAAATTTTCTTAGTCTTTTGATAAAGTAGAGGCATTGGTGGGCTTTCTTAAATATAGTGTCGGCATGGAGAGACCATGGAGTTTGTTGGTGATTTGGACACCTAAAAACTTGAAGCTCTTGACCCTTTCTACTTTGTCCCCATTGATGTAGACAAGGGCATGTTCTCCTTTATGCTTCCTGGAGTCATATTCAGTGCTTTGGATATTCACTCGTGTTTTATTCAGCACTAGTGAATATCCAAAATTTGTCAGAGATTAATTTTATTGTTGTAACAACACATTAAATGCATAACACATGCCAGGATGTGGTTCAAAGTTGTAATACAAGTTTAGATGGAATTCGTAACATGAGCTTTGTTTGCTCTTTAGCTATAGAACAGAGCAGCAAATATCTATTACGTAGATTTTAAAAAACTGAACACAAAATATACTTTAATCATTGAAACATTAATTGCCTATTATCAGTTTAAAATTGTATTTATAAATAAATTATTTACTAGTTATATTAGCTATAATTAAAAGTTAAATATCGTAAACATGACAGAACATGTAGACACCAAGTTAGATTTACACATCTGAACAGAAATTAAATATTCAATATTTAAAGCAACAAGTTGATTTGAGAATTATCCTAATTTTGCTTCCCACTGAAGGTTAATATTTCAGATCTCTGTAGTCTTCTAAAGTAAATTCAGCAATTACACTTTACAGGAAGACCGTGTATCTGAATTGCTTCAGACTGGTTCTGAAGCAATTCAGCACCAAGTGATCACTGAAAAGTACGACTCTTAAAATGCATCAATGCAGTAAGAGATTTTCTGTCCATGCCCCATAAATGGGAGAGTCCTTTTGGGCAAGGAAGTATTTGTTCAGTCATAGAATCAGAATTTTTTCAGGGGCCTCAGAAAATCTGGCATGTCTGCTACAACTCTGTCCAAGTTTTATAGATGCACCATAGAAAGCATCCTTCCCAGATGTATTACAGCTTGGTACAGCTCCTGCTCTGACCAAGGCCACAAGAAACTACAAAAGCATTATGAATACAAACCAGCCTCCTATCCATCTGCTCTGTCCACACTTCCCACTGTCTTGGAAAAGCAGCCAGCACAATCAAGGACCTCACATACCCATGACATTCTCTCTTCCACCTTCTACCGTTGGGAAAAAGATAAAAAAAAGTCCGAGATCACATACCAACCAACTCAAGAATAGTTTCCTTCTGGCTGCCAGACTTTTGAATGGGCCTACATATATTAATCTAATCTTTCTCTGCACCCTAGCTATGACTGTAACACAATATTCTCCATTCTCTCCTTTCCTTCTCTCCATGTGGTCTATGAAGGGTAGGTTTTGTCTCTTAGCACGGAAGAAGCAATGCTTTTTACTATATCCCAATACATATGACAATAATAAATCAAATCAGAAATAACACAAATAGAAATCTTTTAGTCCACTGGCTTGTCTCAATGCAGGCTGTTGAATGGAGCCACCTAATCTAATTCTATTCCCTGTACTTTAACTGCATCATTGAGAAAACTAAAATTGTGCAAATTCCAGAAAGATAGAAAAGTTATAAAGAAAAATGTAATGAGTTGCTGTGGGTGGAGCTCAGAAACTGGAAGGGTGCAATCACCATGCTGGGGGTATACCACAGGCCACCCAACAGCTCACAGGAAGTGGAGGAACGGACACGTAAGGAGATTCTGGATAGGTGCAGAAAAAATAGGGTTGTTGTAGTGGAAGACTTTAATTTTTCTGGTATAGACTGAAAAGTGCTTAAGGCTGGCGGTCTGGACGGGAAGGTTCTTCGGAACAGTATGTAGATAGCCCAACTAGAGAGGGGGCTATACTGGACCTATTTCTGGGAAATGAGCTCGGTCAGGTCAAAGTTTCAGTAGGGGAACGTGTGGCAAATAGTGATCATAATTCTGTTAACTTTAGGACAGTAGTGGACAAGAATGAGTGTTGTCCTACAGGTAGGGTGCTAAATTGGGGAAAGGCAGAGTAAGTCCATGTCTGGCATGTGGGAGACTTTTAAGGAACAGTTAAGGCTGCAGGACAGGCATGTGCTTGTAAAAAGGAAGGATAGGAAAGGTAGGATTTGAGAGCCATGGATAACCAGGGAAATTGAGGATCTGATCAAAAAGAAAAGAGGCGTACGTTAGGTCCAGGCAACTGAAAACAGACGGAGCTCTGGAGGAATACAGAGAGAATAGGAAAGAACTCAAATGGGGAGTTAGAAGGCAAAAAGAAGTCATGAAATGTTCTTGGCAGACAGGATTAAGGAAAATCCAAAGGCATTTTATTCGTATGTCAGAAACAAGAGTTGTTGGGAAAAAAAAAATCAGACCTCTCAGGGACAAAAGAGGGGAATTATGCTTAGAACCCAAGGGAATAGGAGAGATCCTAAATGAATACTTTGCATCAGTATTCACAAAGAAGAGGGACGTGTTGACTGGGAGTGTCTCAGAAGAAAGCGTTGACCTGTTAGAGAGAATCTCTATTACAAGGGAGGAAATGTTAGGTTTTTTAGGGAACATTAAAACTGACAAATCCCTAGGGCCTGATGGCATTTATCCTAGACTGCTCAGGGAGACAAGAGATGAAATAGCTGGGCCTCTGACAGAAATCTTTGTCTCTTCACTGGACACAGGTGAGGTCCCTAAGGATTGGAGGATAGCGAATGTGGTAGCATTATTTAAGAAGGGTAACAGGGATAACCCGGGTAATTATAGGCCAGTGAGCTTGACGTCCGTGGTAGGGAAGTTGTTGGAGAGGATTCTTAGAGATAGAATGTATGCACATCTAGAACGGAACAATCTCATTAGTGACAGACAGCATGGTTTTGTAAGAGGGACGTCATGCCTTACAAATTTGGAAGAGTTTTTTTGAGGAGGTGACAAAAACGGTTGATGAAGTAAGAGCCGTGGATGTCGTCTATATGGATTTCAGTAAGGCGTTTGACAAAGTCCCTCATGGCAGGTTGGTTAAGAAGGTTAAGGCTCATGGGATACAGGGAGAGGTGGCTAGATGGGTAGAGAACTGGCTTGGCCACAGGAGACAGAGGGCAGCAGTCGAAGTTTAACGTTTGTTGTAGGTAAAATGTTAGAATCCGTCATCAAGGAGGAAATAGCGAGGCATCTTGAGGGGAATTGCTTGACAGAGCAGATGCAGCACGGTTTCGTTAAGGGGAAGTCGTGTCTGACAAATTTATTGGAGTTCTATGAAGATGTGTCTAGCGCAGTGGATAGAGGAGAGCTGGTGGATGTGGTCTTTCTTGATTTTCAGAAGGCGTTTGACAAGGTACCTCACAAGAGGTTACTGAAGAAGGTAAGGGGGCATGGAGTTGGGGGTAGGGTGTTAGCGTGGATAGAGGATTCGTTGTCAAATAGGAGGCAGAGAGTGGGGGTCAATGGGTGCTATTCGGATTGGCGGTTGGTGACTAGTGGAGTGCCCCAGGGGTCAGTGCTGGGGCCTCAGCTATTTACCATTTATATAGATGATCTGGAGGAGGAAACCAAGTGCATGGTGTCGAAATTTGCTGATGACACCAAGATTGGTGGAACGGCAAATTGCGCGGAGGGTGTGGAGAGTCTGCAAAAGGATCTAGATAGGCTGGGCGAATGGGCCAGGAACTGGCAAATGGAATTTAATGTTGGCAAGTGCGAGGTGGTCCACTTTGGTAGGAATAATGGTAGGGAGGACTATTACTTACGTGGCGAAAAACTGCAGCAGGCGACGGTGCAGAGGGACCTCGGGGTCCTTGTGCATGAGTCGCAAAAACCCAGCCTGCAGGTGCAGCAGGTGGTCAGGAAGGCGAATGGGATGCTGGCCTTCATAGCGAGGGGGATTGAATATAAAAGTAGGGAGGTCTTGCTGCGGCTGTATAGGGCATTGGTGAGGCTGCAGCTGGAGTACTGTGTGCAGTTTTGGTCACCTTACTTACGCAAGGATATTTTGGCCTTGGAGGGAGTGCAGAGGAGGTTTACTAGGCTGATACCGGAGTTGAGGGGGTTGAACTATGAGGAGAGGCTGAATAAAGTAGGCTTGTACTCGTTAGAGTTTAGAAGAATGAGGGGAGATCTCATTGAGACGTATAAGATGATGAATGGGATGGATAGGATAGAGGTGGAGAGACTCTTCCCGCTCAGAAAGGACAGTAGGACTAGGGGGCACAGCCTCAAGATAAAGGGGGGTCGGTTTAGAACGGAGTTGAGGAGGAACTTCTTCACTCAAAGGGTGGTGAATCTCTGGAATTCTCTGCCCGTTGAGGTGGTGGAGGCTGCCTCGCTAAATATTTTTAAGATGTGGGTTGATGGGTTTTTGATAAGCGAGGGGATTAAGGGTTATGGGGAGAGGGCGGGAATGTGGAACTGAGCCACAACAGATCAGCCATGATCTTATTGAATGGCGGGGCAGGCTCAAAGTGCTAGATGGCCTACTCCTGCTCCTATTTCTTATGTTCTTACGTTCTTTTTCCAGCTGGAGGTCTGTGACCAGCGGTGTTCCGCAGGGCTCTGTACTGGGATCTCTGCTATTTGTGATATATATAAATGATCTGGAAGAAGGTGTAACTGGTATTATCAGCAAGTTTGCAAGCTGACACGAAGATGGATGGACTTGCAGATGGCTATGAACATTGTCGGACAATACAGCAGGATATAGGTAGGCTGGAAAATTGGGCTGAGAAATGGCAGATGGAATCTAATCCAGATAAATGCAAGGTGATGCATTTTGGAAGAACTAATGTAGAGGGGAGTTACACAATAAATGGAAGATCCATCAAGAGTATAGAAACACAGAGGGACCTAGGTGTGCAAGTCCACATATCCTTGAAGGTGGCAGCACAGGTGGAGAAGGTGGTGAAGAAGGCATATTGTATGCTTGCCTTTATAGGACAGGGTATAGAGTATAAAAGCTGGAGTCTAATGTTGCAGCTGTATAGAACGCTGGTTAGGCCACATTTGGAGTACTGCATCCAGTTCTGGTCGCCGCACTACCAGAAGGATGTGGAAGCCTTAGAGAGAGTGCAGAGAAGGTTTAGCAGGATGATGCCTGGTATGGAGGGTCTTAGCAATGAGGAGAGATTGGGTAGACTGGGGTTGTTCTCCCTGGAAAGACAGAGAATGAGGGGACACCTAATAGAGGTGTACAAAATTATGAAGGGCATAGATAGGGTGAATAGTGGGAAGCTTTTTCCCAGGTCAGAGGTGACGATCACGAGGGGTCACAGGCTCAAGGTGAGAGGGGCAAGGTATAACTCAGATATCAGAGGGACTCTTTTTTTTTTACACAGAGGGTGGTGGGGGCCTGGAATGTACTGGCAAGTAGGGTGGTGGAGGCAGACACGCTGGGATCGTTTAAGACTTACCTGGATAGTCACATGAGCAGACTGGGAAAGGAGGGATACAAACAAATGGTCTAGTTGGACCAGTGAGTGGCACAGGCTTGGAGGACCAAAGGGCCTGTTTCCTGTGCTGTACTGTTCTTTGTTAAAAAGTTACACTGAACATCTTATAATCAATCCTTTAGCCAAGAGAAGTTTGACTTACCTAAAGCTTTGGCTTTCTTTTTTTCTGGAGCTTTTTTCTGATCCTTGTTGTTTGGAACATCTCCATTCTCTTTCACATCTACTCGAGCCTCAACCTTCACAACCTTCTCAATCTCTTCATTCATACCTCCACATTCAATCTCCTGCACACCATTCCTCAGAGGTTCAGTGTTAACGCATTTCTCCGCTTCTTCCATTTCAGGAGATTCCTCAGGCTGCACAACAGAACAATGCTCAGCCAGGTTGCAGCAATACGTGTTCAGTATATCTTCAAGCTGTCTACTAAGCTCATCTGAGACATCAGCTGCTGAAGATTCAGGCTGGAGGGTATCCAAGCCATCTCCAGCAGGAGTCTCTTGAACAACTAATGATCCCTCGCAGCCATCTCCTGCAGTTGTTCCATTCAGTACATCTTCACTGTTACTTACATTATCATGGCTTTGAGCAAGCCCATTCTGATCACCAGACTTTTTGCAGGTTTGATAATTGGCTTCAGGTCCAGCAGCAACAACACTGAGACAGTCCTCTCTACCAGCAGGGTCTGCCCTCTCTGCTGTTACACCATCAACCACTGGTGTCCCATGACCATCAGCAGGTGGGCTGAACTTACTTTCAGAATCTTGATTCTTCATAGTTTACTTTTTAACTTAAAAACCTGCACAGAAATAAAATAAAAAGGAATTACTTTGTAGAATGCAATACTTATTAAAATTACAACTAAAGTCAAATACTCCAGCCAACCAATAATAACACTTCATAAGTAACTGTTTGCATAAAGGAACAATTAATTCCAAAGTTACTCTGCATTAAATTCTGTACTTGCAAAATTTGATAGAACTTGCTGCCTATGAGAGTGATAGAAGCAAACACGATCAATGATTTCAAAAGAAAACTAGATGGACACTTGAGAAAAGATGATGCTGGGCTAGAGGTACATAGTAACGGAATGGGTGTAAGGAATGTGAGCAAGCTCACTGTTGTTTTTTCAAAACCAACACTTAGGGATGTTATATACATGGACTTCCAATCTTTGAGAAGTTAAAATACAGAAGATTAGAAAATATTACAAGATGTGGAACCAGGGGAAAGGTAGCAAAATGGATTGAAATTGATTAATAGGGGATTTCTCAAAAGGGTGGCAGCCCGTGGGATCTATTAGAACAAAGAAAATTACAGCACAGGAACAGGCCCTTCGGCCCTCCAAGCCTATATCGACCGTGCTGGCCGACTGAACTAAAAGCCCCTATCCTTCTGGGCACCATATCCCTCTATGCCCATCCTATTCACGTATTTGTCAAGACGCCTCTTAAAAGTCACTACCATATCTGCTTTCACTACCTCCCCCGGCAACAAGTTCCAGGCACCCATCACCCTCTGCGTAAAACATCTGCCTCATACATTTCCTTTAAACCTTGTCCCTCGCACCTTAAACCTACGTCCCTAATAACTGACACTTCCACCCTAGGAAAAAGCTTCTGACTATCCACTCTGTCCGTGCCCCTCAATCTTGTAAGACTTCTATCAGGTTGCCCCGCA
Source organism: Carcharhinus amblyrhynchos (assembly GCF_965287045.1). Taxonomy (NCBI): domain Eukaryota; kingdom Metazoa; phylum Chordata; class Chondrichthyes; order Carcharhiniformes; family Carcharhinidae; genus Carcharhinus; species Carcharhinus amblyrhynchos. The sequence goes on from NC_137347.1 coordinate 46,119,651, forward strand.
ACCTCCATCGTTCCAATGAGAACAAATCAAGTTTCTCCAACATCTCCTCGTAGTTAATGCCCTCCAGACCCCAGGCGACATCCTGGTAAATCTTTTCTGTACCCTCTCCAAAGCATCAATATCCTTCTGATAGTGTGGCAACCAAAATTGAATATTAAATTCCAAGTGCAGCCTAAGTTGCAACATGACTTGCCAATTTTTAAACTCAATGTCCTGACTGATGAAGGCAAGCATGCTACATGCCTTCTTGACTATCTTCTCCACCTCCATTGCCACTTCCAGTGACCTGTGTACCTGTACATCCAGATCCCTTTGCCTATCAATAAATACTCTTGAGGGTTCTGCCATTTACTGTAAATTTCCTATCTGTATTAGGCCTTCCGAAATGCATTACCTCACATTTGTCTGGACTAAACTCCATTTGCCATCTCTCTGCCCAAGTCTCACCTCTGATCCCTCTGACTCTGAACAAGTACTTGAATGCAAGATTAGAAATATTAGTGGCAAAATTTGCAGACTAAAATAAAATAAGAATCAAAGCAAGAAATCCCAAGTACCAAAGAAAGTTGCCAATGGACACTGGTAAAATGGTGAGTAGGGAAATTTGGCAGATAGCTATCAATATTAGTAAGTGAGAGAAGGCACATTTTGGTTATATAAAGAATATATTGAAAAACGAAAGGCTGTGTTATAAAGAATGGTAGACGGACTTAACGACTTGGTTCAAAAGATGTGAAAAGCTGCACCTCAAGTGGCTCAGGTAATTAAAAACAATCAATTAAATAATGGGCTTTATATCATAGAAAGGAAGGACCAGATACAATGACGAAATAATACAGAACCTAATTATAACCATATTGGAAGCATACCTTTGGATTCTATACTACAGGAAGGATGTTGAGGAAAGAGAGAGGGTGCTGTTATTTTGTTAGGACCTTTAACATTTAAAAAAGGAATCTGAACACCAATTAACTGACAGAACTACGCCAACAAAAACAAACATTATTGTACATAAGAAATAGGAACAGGAGTAGGCCATCTAGCCCCTCGGGCCTGCCCCGCCATTCAATAAGATCATGGCTGGTCTGAAAGTGGATCAGTTCCACTTACCCACCTACTCCCCATAACCCTTAATTCCCTTATTGATCAGAAATCTATCTACCTATGACTTCAATGAGGTAGCCTCCACCACTTCAATGGGCAGAGAATTCCAGAGATTCACTACCCTCTGAGAGAAGAAGTTCCTCCTCAACTCCGTTCTAAACTGACTCCCCCTTATTTTGAGGCTGTGTCCTCTAGTTCTTGTTTCCTTTTTAAGTGGAAAGAATCTCTCTGTCTCTACCCTATCTAGCCCCTTCATTATTTTATATGTCTCTATAAGATCCCTCCTCACCCTTCTAAACTCCAACGAATACAGGTCCAATCTACTCAATCTCTCCTCATAAGCTAATCCCCTCATCTCCAGTATCAACCTGGTGAACCTTTTTTCTGTACTCCCTCCAAGGCCAATATATCCTTTCGCAAATAAGGGGACCAAAACGGCACAGTACTCTAGTTGCAGCCTCACCAGTACCCTGCACAGTTGCAGCAAGACCTCCCTACTTTTATATCCTATCCCCCTCGCGATAAAGGCCAACATTCCATTTGTCTTACTGACCACCTGCTGCACCTGCAGACTGGGTTTTTGCGACTCATGCACAAGGACCCCCAAGGCCCTCTGCACAGTAGCATGTTGTAATTTTCCACTACTTAAATAATAGTCTATTTTACTATTATCCCTTGCAAAGTGGATAACCTCACACTTACCAACGTCATACTCCATCTGCCAGATCCTCGCCCACTCACTCAGCCTATCCAAATCTCTGCAGACTTTCTGCGTCCTCCACGCAATTTGCTTTCCCAGTCATCTTTGTGTCATCAGCAAACTTTGTTACCTACACTCAGTCCCCTCCTCCAGGTCGTCTATGCATATGGTAAACAGTTGAGGCTCCAGCACCGATTCCTGCAGCACTCCACTAGTCACCAACTGCCAACCAGAAAAGCACCCATTTATTCCAACTCTCTACTTCCTGTTATAACTGTTATTATTTTTAATGTCTGTTTATTTACAATCACCACCAATTTATCACTTGAGCTTATAAAGGCCCATCAAGTCTGCATTGACATATTAAAACTACCCGAACTTCCACCTAATCCCATCTGCCAGCACTTGGCCCATGCCCCTGAATGCTATGATGTGCGAAGTGCTCATCCAACTACTTTTTAAAAAGGATGTAAAGCAAACTGCCTCCATCACCTTCCCAGGTAGCGCGTTCCAGACTGTCACCACCCTCTGAGTAAAAAAGTTTATCCTCACATCTCCCCTAAACTCCTGCCCCTCAGCTTAAACCTGTGCCCTCTTGTGACTGACTCTTCAACTAAGAAGAATAGCTGCTCTTTATTCACTTGCCCACGTCTCTCAAGCTTGAGCACCTCAATCAGGTCGCCCCTCAGTATTCTCTGCTCCAAAGTAAACAACCCAAGCCTATCCAGCCTCTCTACTTAACTTAAATGTTCCATCCCAGGCAGCATCCTGGTAAATCTCCTCTGCACCGCTTCCAGTGCAATCACATCCTTCCAATAATGTGGCAACCAGAACTTCAGATAGTACTCAAGCTGTGGTCTCATCAAGTTCTATACAATTCCGACAAGATTTCCCTGCTTTTGTAATCAATTCATCAATTGATAAAGGCAAGTGTCTCATACACCTTTCTCACCACCCTAACATGCCCTTCCGCTTTCAGACAGACATCTGTGGAGAAACATGCCAAGATCCCTTTGTCTTACTATTCATTGAATACTTACTTGTCAAATTTATTCCTCCCAAAATGTATCACTTCACACTTTTCAGGGTTAAATTCCACCTGCCACTTATCTGCCCATCTGACCATTCTGTCTACATCTTGTAGCCCAAGACACTCATCCATCCCATCTTTGTGTCATTCACAAACTTACTAATCCTACCCTCACATTGTCATCCATGTCATTTATATAAATGACAAATAACAGGGGGCCCAACACAGTTCCTTGTGGTACATCACTGGACATTGGCTTCCAGTCACTAAAGCATCCTCCTTCAGTTATCACCCTCTGTCCCTTAGAACTGAGCCAATTTTGAATCCACTTTATCAAACTCTCCTGTGTCCTGTGCAAATTAATTTTCTTTACAAGTCTCCCACGTGAAACCTTGACAAAGGCTTTGCTGAAACCCATAAAAACTACATCGACTGCACTGCCTTTGTCTCAGCCGTGCTAAATAGTCCCTTAGTGACAGGAGGGTTAGGAGGATAAATATGTGGGGTTGTGGGGATAGTGCCTGGGTGAGATTGTTGTTGGTGTAGGCTTGATGAGCTGAATGGCTTCCTTGTGTAATGATTCTGATTCAATAAGGGGCACTGAGGATGAGACATCAGTAAAGAATGCTGAGAGTGAGAGACGAGACTTCAACAGCCCAGGCTTTAAGACCATTATCCCAACAAAACCCATCTCCAAAGTCTTTGGCCTGGCACTCGGCTCCTCCCGCTGTAGCTGGATCCTGGACTTCCTAACCCACAGATCACAATCAGTAAGGGTAGGCAATGACACCTCCTCCATGATTATCCTCAACACTGGTGCCCTACAAGGCTATGTTCTCAACCCCCTACTATACTCCTTATACACCTATGGCTGCGTGGCCTCCAACTCGATTTTCAAGTTTGTTGATGACACCACTGTAGTGGGTCAGATCTCAAACAATGATGAAATGGAGAATCTGGTGAAATGGTACAATGACAAGAATCTCTCCCTCAACATCAACAAAATGAAAGAGATAGTCATTGACTTCAGAAAGTGAAGTGGAAAACATGCTCCTGTCTACATCAACAGTGAAGTGGAAATGATCATGTGCTTCCAGTTTCAAGGTGTTCAGATCAACAACCTGTTCTAGTCCATTCCACACTGACATTATAGTAAAGAAAGCCTACCAACACCTTTACTTTCTCAGAAGACCAAGGAAATTTGGCATGTCTGCTACAACTCTCACCAAATTTTACAGATGCACCCTTTCCAGATGTATCACAGCTTGGTATGGCTCCTGCTCTAAGGCCACAAAAAAACTACAAAGGGTTGTGAATGTTGCCCAATCCATCACACAAACCAGCCCCCCATCCATTGACTCTGTCTACACTTCCTCGTACCTCAGAAAAGCAGCTACCATAATCAAAGACCCCACTTACCTTAGACATATTCTCTTCCACCTTCTTCCATTGAGAAAAAGATACAAAAGTCTGAGAATATATACCAGCCAACTCAAGAACGGCCTCATTCTTCCCTGCTGCCATCACACTTGAATGGATCCATCATACATTAAACTAAACTCTTCACCCTATTTGCAACTGTAAATCTATATTCCGCACCCTCTCCTTTCCTTCTCCCCTATGTACTCTGAATAGTATGTTTTGTCTGTATCGTGTGCAAGAAACAATATTTTTCATTGTATCCCCATATGTGACAACAATAAATCAAATAAACAGTGTGGAGTGAGTGGGAAGAATTCAATGAAGAGTGCGGAGAGAGGGGCAAGATTAAAGAAGTAACATCACTAATGAGTTATGACACTAAGTCACGGTAGTAAGTACGCTCAACAACTGTGTGATATGGGAAGGATGCGATCATTTTTTAAAATTGGCAAGTCATGTTGCAGCTTCATAGAATCTTAGTTAGGCCACTCTTGGAATAGAGTGTTCAATTCTGGTCACCATACTACCAGAAGACTGTGGAAGCTTTGGAGAGGGTACAGAAAAGATTTACCAGGATGTTGCCTGGTATGGAGTACATTAGCTGTGAGGAGAGATTGGAAAAAATTGGTTTGTTCTCACTGGAGTGACGAAGGTTGAGGGGTGACCTGATAGAAGTCTACAAGATTACGACGGGCATGGACGGAGTGGACAGTTAGAGGGCTTAGATTTAAAGTGCAACGGGGCAAGGTTTAAAGGAAATGTACGAGACAAGTTTTTTTTTTACAGAGGGTGGTGGATGCCTGGAACTCGCTGCAGGGGGAGGTAATGGAAGTAGATATGATAGTGACTTTTAAAGGGTGTCTTGACAAATACATGAACAGAATGGGAATAGAGACATATGGTTCCCAGAAGGATTGGAGGTTTTATTTCAGACAGGCAGCATGGTTGGAGGGCTGAAGCACCTGTTCCTGTGCTGTAATTTCCTTTGTTCTTTGTGGATAGCACATACAGTGAAGTGGTCAAACTACAGGTAAGGAGGGCAAAGACAGAATGGGAGCAGATGACTGCCACAGTAAAAGCACTAGGCAGATAGTGCAGGAGTCTCCTGAGTCCATAGAACATAAAACATTACAGCGCAGTACAGGCCCTTCGACCCTCGATGTTGTGCCGACCAGTGGAACCATTCTAATGACCTCTAACCTAAACTATCCCAATGTTATCCATTTGCCTATCCAATGACCATTTGAACGCCCTTAAAGTTGGTGAATCCACAACTGCTGCAGACAGGGTATTCCACGCCCTTACTACCCTCTGACTAAAGAACATATCTCTGACATCCGTCCTATATTTATCACCCCTCAATTTAAAGCTACGCCCCCATCTCTAACAGGTTTTCCATTTTGGATACTGTTGGGAAACATGGTGTCTCTGGGGAATCCAGCAGGAGCCAGGTAGATGGCAACGCAAGGGGCTTAGCTGCATGGGAGGGGGCAGGCAACAGAGGGAACAGTACGAAGAGTTGCAGCACAATAGTGATAGGGAATTCTGTGATTAAAGGGAACAGATAGATGTTTCTGTGGCAGCAGATATGACATTAGGATGGGATGTTGCCTCCCTGATGCCAGGATCAAGAATGTTCCTGAGCTGCTGTAAGACATTCTGATGGGTGAGGGTGATCCATATCGGTACCAATGACGTAACTAAGAGGGATGAGGTCCTGAAAGCAGAATATAAGGAACTAGGAAATAAATTAAAAAGCAGGACTACAAACGTTGTAGTCTCAAAATTACTCAGTGCCACATGCTAGCGAGGGCAGCAATAAGCAGGTAGATCAAATGAATCCATGCAGAAGAGATGGTGTAGGAGGAGATATTGGATTCCTGAGGCATTGGAACCAATTCAGCTGAAGACATGTTTGTACAACCTGGAGGGGTTGCATCCCAACAAGACCAGGACCAATCTCCTTACAGGGATGTTTGCTCCTGCTGTTGGGGAGGGTTTAAACTGTTGAAGAATTTTACAGTGACAGGGAATTGGGAATCTGAGGAAGGAGACACAAACAAGAAACAAAGATAGAACTGAAAGACAAGAAAAGTAGAAAGCAAACATGGACGGCTGGGGAAACAAAGGCTGGCAAATTGCTGATGACACCAAGATTAGTGGAACGGCAAGTTGTGCGGAGGGTGTGGAGAGTCTGCAGAAGGATCTAGATAGGCTGGGCGAATGGGCCAGGAACTGGCAAATGGAATTTAACGTTGGCAAATGTGAGGTTGTCCACGTGGTAGGAAGGACTATTACTTACGTGGCGAAAAACTGCAGCAGGCGACGGTGCAGAGGGACCTCGGGGTCCTTGTGCATGAGTCGCAAAAACCCAGTCTGCAGGTGCAGCAGGTGGTCAGGAAGGCGAATGGGATGCTGGTCTTCATAGCGAGGGGGATCGAATATAAAAGTAGGGAGGTCTTGCTGCGGCTGTATAGGGCATTGGTGAGGCCACAGCTGGAGTACTGTGTGCAGTTTTGGTCACCGCACTTACGCAAGGATATTTTGGCCTTGGAGGAAGTGCAGAGGAGGTTTACTAGGCTGATTCCGGAGTTGAGGGGGTTGAACTATGAGGACAGGCTGAATAAAGTAGGCTTGTACTCATTAGAGTTTAGAAGAATGAGGGGAGATCTCATTGAGACGTATAAGATGTTGAATGGGATGGATAGGCTCTTCCCGCTCAGAAAGGGCAGTAGGACTAGAGGGCACAGCCTCAGGATAAAGGGGGGGGCGGTTTAGAACTGAGTTGAGGGGGAACTTCTTCACTCAAAGGGTGGTGAATCTCTGGAATTCTCTGCCCGTTGAAGTGGTGGAGGCTGCCTCGCTCAATATTTTTAAGACGCGGGTTGATAGGTTTTTGATAGGCAAGGGGATTAGGGGTTATGGGGAAGGGGCAGGGGGCAGGAATGTGGAACTGAGCCACGACAGATCAGCCATGATCTTATTGAATGGCGGGGCAGGCTCGAAGGGCTAGATGGCCTACTCCTGCTCCTATTTCTTATGTTCTTATGTTCAAATAGACCATAGTACAAAATACTGCAAAAATGTTAAAAAGACAAGTCTAAAGGCACTACATTTAAATGCATGGAGCATTCACAATAAGGTAGACAAAGTAACAACACAAATTAATAAACAAGGGTCTGATACAGAGACAAGGCTAGAAGGTAACCAGGGCTGCAAACTAAACATCTGATATTTAGACAGGACAGGCAGAAAGGGAGGTGGAGCAGCTTTGATAATTAAGGATGAAATGAGCGTAGTGGTGAAAGGATGGTGGTTCAAAAAATTTAGATGTAGATTCAGTCTTAGTCGAGGGAGAGGGCGGGAAAGTGGAACTGAGCCACGACAGATCAGCCATGATCTTACTGAATAGCGGGGCAGGCTTGAAGGGCCAGATGGCCTACTCCTGCTCCAATTTCTTATGTTCTTATGTTCTTAACAAGGGGCAGACATCAATAGAGAGAGTTGTGCCTAGGTCTCTAAATTGTAGGGGCTAGCATTAAACTGAAAATGTGAGGTGCATATAACAAGGGTGCTGAGTAATTATGGATGACTTGAATCTACATATAGATTGCACAAATCAAATCAGCAACAATGTCTGGTAGGGTGGATCCTCAAGTTGAAGAACCAACTAGGGAACACGGCATCTCAGATTTGATATTATGCGAAGAGGACTAGTTAATTAATAATCTTGGCGCACAGGGCCCTTTAAGGGACCATGACCATGAAAACAGGATACTTCATTAAAATGGAAAGCGAAGAAGTCCGATCAAAAATTAGCGTCCTAAATCCAAACAAAGGCAACTACGAGTGCTTGATTTACGAGCTGGTGAAAATATATTGGAGAACTTAATTAAAAGGCATAATGAACTAATGTATGCACTGCAACAGTCATGCATTCCTTTCTGTTCAAAAATACATGTGTCATAACCATGGCCAGCAAAAGAAACTAAGGATAGTTTTATATCCAAAGAGGAGTCATATAAAGTTGTTAGAAAAAGTAGCAAGCCTGAGGATTGGGAGCAGTTCAGAATTTAGCAAAGGAGGATAAGGAGATTGATTAAGAGGGGAAAAATAGAGTACAAGAGAAAGCATGGAAGTAACAAAAGAGAACTGCAAATGACTAAGTAAAAAGATTAGTGAAGCTATTCCAGATTGGGAGAATTTATAATGGAGAACAAAAGTGGCAGAACAATTAAATTACTTTTGTTCTGTATTCAAGGAGGAAGACAAATACTATCCTAGAGATGCTAGGTTACCAAAAGTCTAATATTACATAATCCAAGTCAGAAAGGTATTTCATGAAGTCAGCCTAGACCACAAGTTTTGCATTTTGAATTTTGCTAGAATATGATTCAAACAACCCACAATGGAGCTTTTATCAAAGATTATCTAAAAATACAGTCAACACAAAGAAAATCAGCAATAACTTTTACCAATTAGAAACAAGAAAAAAACAACCATAATATTGTATAAACTTTAACAACTAAACACACTGCTCCCATTCAACAAACATGCACCTGCCACAAGTTTAGCCCAGAAAATAAGAATGCTCACGTGATTTTGGAACTTAGCTCTTTGAAACTGACTTCCCAGCTTTGTAACTTCCAGCAGTCCTCAAGGTAGAGATAAAGCCACTGCTGGTCTCTAGCTTTTAGCTAGCAAACCACTGCAAGAGACAGAGGCAATCCTTACCTCTAGTTACTAGTTAGCAAACTATTATTACTAGGGGGCACAGGTTTAAGGTGCGAGGGGCAAGATTTAAAGGAAATGTACGAGGCAAGTCTTTTTTTTACAAATAGGGTGATGGGTGCCTGGAACTCGCTGCCGTGGGGAGATAGTGAACGCAGATATGATAGTGACTTTTAAGATGCGTCTTGACAAATATATGAATAGGGTGAGAACAGAGGGATATGGTTCCCGGAAGGTAGGGGGTTTTAGTTCAGTCAGGCAGCACAGTCAGTGCAGGCTTGGAGGGCTGAAGGGCCTGTTCCTGTGCTGTAATTTTTTTTGTTCAAACCATCAACAGCAGAATTTTCACTCCAGCAACAAGCTAGAAAACTTCCTTCCTGTCTGCTGTCCAACCAAACAGCTTCTACTAGAACAGCAGCCAAACTTCAAGTAAAAGAACTCACCACCTGACCTGTCAATCATTCTCCCCCCTAACAATTCAAAAAGGTCAACCTTGTAAAGCTCCAGGACATAATATGTGACCCAGGTTAAAAATAAACAAAATCCCATTTAAACCATTCAAGCTGCAATAAAAGGACACCTAATCAGGCAGCTTGGTACAAAAACAAAAACAAAAGGCTTGGTTACAAACTGCAGAGAACGTGATGTAAAAAATACATTTCTTAAAGGAACAATAGTGTCACAAGCAAGATGGAGGAATTGAAGAAAATTACAAGAAAAACAGCGCTGACAAAGGGTCACCCAGACTTGAAACATTGGCTCTATTCTCTCCCCACAGATGCTGTCAAACCTGCTGAGATTTTTCTATTTTTGTTTTAGATTCCAGCATCCGCAGTATTTTGCTTTTAATGAGAAAAAACAGGATTGGAAAAATAAGTCGATAAGTTCCGAGGTTCTGATAATCTACATCCCAGGGTATTAAAGAGAGCAGCCATGGAAACCATGGATGGGTTGGTTGTTACCTTTTAAAATTCTGTAGATTCTGGAACAGTGGCAACACAGCAATAAAGGTTCACAGCAGGGAAACAGGCCCTTCAGCCCAACTTGTTCATACTGCCCAGTTTTTAACCACTAAGCTAGTCTCAATTGCCCACACTTCGCTCATATCCCTCTATATCCATTTTACCCATGCAACTGTCTAAATGCTTTTTAAAAAACACAAAATTGTATCTGCCCCTCTACTGCGTCTGGCAGCTCGTTCCAGACACTCACCATCCTCTGAAAAAAATCATCTCCTGTGGATCCATACGTAGATGGCCTTGTTGATCCATAAGAGGCCCTACTCTCTCCCTAGTTCTTCTTTTGCTGTTTACATATTGATAGAGTTTTTCGGTTCTCCTTTGCCTCATCTACCAAAGCAATCTCATGTTTTCTTTTTGCCTTCCTGATTTCTCTCAACTCTACTCCAACAACTTCTTTACTCTTCAAGGGAGCCACATGACTCCAGCTGCCTATTCATATGTCTCCTTATTTTAGACCAGGGCCTCAATATTCCAAATCATCCAGAGTTCTCTACTTCACTCAAAATGGAATGTGCTCACCCTGAACCCTGGTTAACACATTTTTGAAAACCTCCCACTTACCAGACATTTCTTTGCCTGCCCACAGGCTCCCCCAATTAATTTTTGAAACTTCTTGTCTGATCCCACCAAATTTGGCCTTGCCCCAACTTAGAATTTTAACTTTTGGGCCAGACCTATCATTCTCCATTGCCATCTCAAAATTAACGGAATTATGATCACTGGTTCCAAGGTAATCTCTCAATAACACTTCTGTCACCTGCCCTTCCTTACTGTCCCCTCTCTAGTCAGGCCATCCACATACTGATTGAGAAATTCCTCCTGAACACACAACAAATTTCTCTCCATCCAAGCCCCCCATGCTATAGCTGTGCCAGTTAATCTTGGGAAAGTTAAAGTCCCCTACTAATACCATCCTATTTTTCTTGCAAATATACATACACAGATTGGAGGATGGCAAATTCACCTTGCTATTTAAAGAGCAAGTGAGAAAGAGGCAAAACAAGGGACTACAGACTAATAGGTTAGAGTCTATTTACTGATGTTAGAGCTTATTATAAATATGATAACTGGACACTAAGAAAATATTAAACAGATGAGGCAACAGCAATATTGATTTATGAAAGGCAAATCACATTTGAAAAACCTAGAAATTTGAGGACAACTAAAATATTAGATAAGGGTGAACCAGTGGATGTGATGCATTGGATTTTTATAAATCATTTGATAAAGTCCCAAATAAAACATTAATGTGCAGAATTAAAGTACATAGGAATTGGGGGTAATATATTGTTATGGATTGAGAATGGGTTTGCAGACAGGAAGAGTAGGAATAAATGGGTCTTTTCCAAAATGGCAGACTGTGGCAATGGCAGGATTGGGTCCCTGCAGGGATCTGTGCTCAGGATCTAACTACTCACAATATGCATCAATGATTTGGATATGGGAAATCGAATATAATATTTCCAAGTTTGCTGACATGGTGGGAATGAGAGCGGTGAGGAGGATTGAAAAGGCTTCAGGTGATCTAAACATGTTGACTGATAGCTCAAATGTGTAGCAGATGCAGTAGAACATGGATAAATGTGAAGTTATCTGCTTTAAATGGAAAACAATTAGCAGACTATTACTGAGGGAGAGATTGTCATCACAGCAATTCGCCAGATTGTCTCTTTTCCGTACACCATTTCATCACTGTTTGAAATCCGACCCATCAGCCAAAGCTTACTGAATTATGGTCACTGTTCCCAGACTGCTCCCCTGTTGAAACAACTACCCAGCTAGACTCATTCCCCAATATCAGGTACAGTACAGCCCCCTCCCTAGTTGGGCTATCTACATACTGTTTCAAGTCGTCCTCCTGGATGCTTCTTACAAACTCTGCCCCTCTACACCCTTAGCACTAAGTGAGTCCCAGTCAACAAAGGGAAGTTAAAATCTCCCACCACAACAACTGTTACTTTTACACCATGCCAAAAGCTGCCCACATATCTGTTCCTCTATCTCCTATTGGAAGGCTTTTGGTCAACATTGTGATTACGCCCTTATTCCTAAGCTCTATCCATATTGCCTCACTGTGTGAGCCCTTCGAGGTGTCCTTCCATAGTACAGCTGTGATATTCTTAACCAGCAATGCAACTCCCCAATCCCTTTTACATCCCCCTCTATCCCACCTGAAAAATCTGTATCCTGGAATATTAAGCTGCCAATCCTGTCCTTCCCTTAGCCAAGTGTCTGTAATGGCAACAATATCATAGTCCCAAGTTCTAATCCAAGTTCTAAGTTCATCTGCCTTACCTGTTACACTTCTCGCATTTAAACAAAGTGTCATATGTTGGCATCAGGGAGGCAACATACCATCACAGTGAGAATATAAAAGCCACGAGGTTTATGTATAGTTTTGTACTCTCACGCTGTGAACATGCTGTCCTGCACATAAGCAGAAGTGCAATTAATCACACTTTGTAGTCTAGCTGTACCTGGTACCAAGTGTTTTAACTGTCATGTAAGGATTTGTTGCGATAAAAGTCTGTACAGGTTTGACTGGTTTTCAGAACATGAACTGTGCATGCAGCTATACTACCGCTCTATTGGTGTAAAAGAGTCAGGGACAAGTTGTAATAGGCTAATGCTCTGGAAGCCCGTCTACAGACTGGGATAAATGTTTGGAAAAAGCAGAACAAAGAAGCTGGATTTGCCTGGGTGTGCGGGACCATTAATGCCTGCCCACCTTAAGGGAAACTAGCTCCAACGTTGTAAAAGAATAAAAGGTATAAATTTTCTATGATGTGGGTATGCCGGCGTTGGACTGGCGTAAACACAGTAAAAAGTCTGACAACACCAGAACTCTCCATTCACCTGACGAAGGGGCTAACCCCGAAAGCTTGTGAGTATATTATCAAATAAATAGGTTGGACTAAAACCTGGTGTTGTCAGACTTTTTACATAAATTTTCTATCCAGAGTTCACTTGATTATTGTCAAACCAAGCCAAATGTAGTCCGCCAAACCTTGGAAATTGTCAATGGAGTCTCTTTCACGACGACAGAAACGCCTATCTGTACCCCTAACTGTAGAATCCCCTATAATTATTGCTCTAGTGCTCTTTGTCCCTCCCTGCTCAACAACACAGCCAGCCGTGATGCCACTGCTCTGGCTGCTGCCCCGATAGCCCATCTCCCCCAAAAGTATCCAAAATGGTATATTTGTTAGAGAGGGGGCTGACCACAGGACCCTGCACTGACTGCCTGCCCCATCTAGTGGTCACCCATAGAACCCTATAGTGCAGAAAGAGGCCCTTCGGCCCATCGAGTCTGCACCAAACACAATCCCACCCAGGCCCTACCCCCATATCCCTGCATATTTTACCCACTAATCCCTCTCACCTCCACTACCCTGGACACTAAGGGGCAATTTCTTAGCATGACCAATCAACCTAACCAGCACATCTTTGGACTGTGGGAGGAAACCAGAGTACCCGGAGGAAACCCACGCAGACACGAGGAGAATGTGCAAACTCCACACAGACAGTGACCTGAGCCGGGAATCAAACCCAGGACCCTGGAGCTGTGAAGCAGCAGTGCTAACCACTGTGCTACCATGCCGCTCATCTATCTGCCTGCATCTCAGGTGTGACCACGTCTCTAAAGTTCCTTTCTATGACACTTTCTGCCACTCTCATACTCCTAAGTGCATCCAACTGCTGCTCCAACCTATCCATGTGTTCTGTAAGGAGCTACAATTGGATGCACTTCCTGCAGATGTAGTCATCCGAGACGCAGGAACCATCGTGGACCTCTCACATCTCAGAAGTGCAACACTTAACCCCACTGACCGACATTTCTATCACCAATTAAATTATTTAAGAAAACTTATTAAACTCTTACCTTCACTTATCACTGCAGATACCCAAGGTCTTTATATCACTTACCTTCCCAAGATGCTCTCTGGATCTCTCCCTGAAGATTAACAGTTACAATGCAAGAAGAAAACAAAAAAAAACTCTAAACCGAATTACCAAACTGCTCCAAATTACCAAGTTTCAATCCCACTCTGACTGCCTCGTTCAGGCTGTCTCCCACTTCGCAAAGCTTATTGCAAAAAAAGGTCATCTTTTCTTGTTTAGTAATTTTTTAAAAAAAAGTCCATCAGCAGGCTTTGTGACCTTCTTCAGTAGTTGCCTTCCATGTTTCCAAATAAAAAATAAAAATTTGGGTCTATCAAGTCAGGTTCCACCCTGGGATCTAATTTGTCCAATAGTATCAGGCTGGGACCATAACAGCCTGAAAGTCAACTTTTGAGCCAAAATTTCCAGGTTAAAAAGTGCCAACTTAAACATGAGTAATATTTTCAAGGAGTTGAAATCCAGTAATGTTCTTGAATATGATACCAGCCTTCAGGATTTTCATTTCACTGTTGTTTTGCAGCTGGGCCAACAGAACGTGTCACCTGCCTGCCGCATGTGAGAGCAATTTGCCTCTGGGAATGGAATACTCTCCTGAGTCTTGGCTCACAGTCAGAGCACAAGAGAGAAACTGAGGAACAAAACAACTGATGAAAGAGATTCAGTCTGCAGAAGATGCAGTGTTAAGGAGAGTCAGGAAGAGGGAGAGAGTCGGCAAGTGGATGGTAACAAGCCGTGGATAACAAAGGAGGTGAAGGAAAGTGTTAAATTAAAAGCAGAGGCGTTTAGAGTAGCTAAGAGTAGTGGGCGAGAAGAGGATTGGGAGAGGTTTAAATGTCAACAAAGATTGACAAAGAAGTTGATAAAGAAGGGTAGGAGAAACTATGAAGCTGGGCTAGCGCTTGATATAAAAAAGGATAGCAAGAGTTTTTATAAATATATAAAAAGGAAGAGGCTGGCTAGGGTGAACGTTGGTCCCTTAGAGGATGAGAAGGGGGACTCAGTGGTAGGGGATGGGGATATGGCTGAGGTCTTAAATAACTTTTTTGTTTCTGTCTTCACGGAGGAGGACGTGAATAATTTGCCAGGTGTTAGAGATGGAAAGGTGGTAGGACTAGAGGGTCTTAAATGACATTACTGTTACTAGAGAGGCAGTGCTCGACAGACTGGAGGGGCTGACTGTGGACAAGTCGCCAGGACCGGATGGAATGCATCTGAGGGTTCTGAAAGAAATGGCGGAGGTGATAGTGGATGCCTTGGTGGTTATTTTCCAGATGTTGCTGGATTCCGGGGAAGTGCCAGAAGATTGGAAAACGGCTAATGTTACGCCGTTGTTTAAGAAGGGTGCCAGGCAAAAGGCAGGGAATTATAGGCCGGTTAGTTTAACGTCGGTTGTAGGTAAAATGTTAGAATCTGTCATCAAGGAGGAAATAGCGAGGCATCTTGAGAGAAAGTGCTTGATAGAGCAGACGCAGCACGGTTTCGTTAAAGGGAAGTCGTGTCTGACAAATTTACTGGAGTTCTATGAGGATGTGGCGAGGGCGGTGGATAGAGGAGAGCCGGTGGATGTGGTCTTTCTTGATTTTCAGAAGGCGTTTGACAAGGTACCTCACAAGAGGTTATTGCAGAAGGTCAGGGGACATGGAGTTGGGGGTAGGGTGTTAGCGTGGATAGAGGATTGGTTGTCAAATAGGAGGCAGAGAGTGGGGGTCAATGGGCGCTATTCGGATTGGCGGATGGTGACTAGTGGAGTGCCCCAGGGGTCGGTGCTGGGGCCTCAGCTATTTACCATTTATATAGATGATCTGGAGGAGGGAACCAAGTGTAGGGTGTCGAAATTTGCTGATGACACCAAGATTGGTGGAACGGCAAATTGTGCAGAGGGTGTGGAGAGTCTGCAGAAGGATCTAGATAGGCTGGGCGAATGGGCCAGGAACTGGCAAATGGAATTTAATGTTGGCAAGTGCGAGGTGGTCCACTTTGGTAGGAATAATGGTAGGAAGGACTATTACTTAAGTGGCAAAAAACTGCAGCAGGCGACGGTGCAGAGGGACCTCGGGGTCCTTGTGCATGAGTCGCAAAAACCCAGCTTGCAGGTGCAGCAGGTGGTCAGGAAGGCGAATGGGATGCTGGCCTTCATAGCGAGGGGGATTGAATATAAAAGTAGGGAGGTCTTGCTGCGGCTGTACAGGGCATTGGTGAGGCCGCAGCTGGAGTACTGTGTGCAGTTTTGGGCTCCGCACTTACGCAAGGATATTTTGGCCTTGGAGGGAGTGCAGAGGAGGTTTACTAGGCTGATGCCGGAGTTGAGGGGGTTGAGCTATGAGGAGAGGCTGAATAAACTAGGCTTGTACTCGTTAGAGTTTAGAAGAATGAGGGGAGATCTCATTGAGACGTATAAGATGATGAATGGGATGGATAGGATAGAGGTGGAGAGACTCTTCCCGCTCAGAAAGAACAGGAGGACTAGGGGGCACAGCCTCAAGATAAAGGGGGGGGCGTTTAGAATGGAGTTGAGGAGGAACTTCTTCACTCAAAGGGTGGTGAATCTCTGGAATTCTCTGCCCGTTGAAGTGGTGGAGGCTGCCTCGCTAAATATTTTTAAGACGCGGGTTGATGGGTTTTTGATAAGCAAGGGGATTAAGGGTTATGGGGAGAGGGCGGGAATGTGGAACTGAGCCACGACAGATCAGCCATGATCTTATTGAATGGCAGGGCAGGCTCGAAGGGCTAGATGGCCTACTCCTGCTCCTATTTCTTATGTTCTTATGTAACCTGAAAGTGTTAGGATTTTTTGATCAAAAGTCAGCGATTGACCTATACACAAGATTGAATATTTCTAAGTAACGTAACCCTAACCTAGCTGCAAAACTATATTAATTCTGATTTATTAAAGCAAAAATTCTGACCTTGGAATTATACGTCAGCAAAAACCATCTACTACAGACGATGGATTAAGAGATAAAGTAAAACAAGCATGTTTAAAAACAGCCACTTTTAAACCATAATACAGCCACAGGGTTCAGGTTGTAAAAAAAACAACTTCAAGATTTCTTTATTGCAGTTCAGGACACTTTCAAAATCCCTTTGATCCCTCCCAACTATGCAGTAATCCATATGCATTATATGTCCATGCGCACACTAGGGTGATAAAAATATTGGAAAGAAAACCTTGTAAGAAATATAAATTATGTAAATCCTACTGTGATTTACAAACTCTGAAATGTGAACTGGATATTAAACAAATATTCCAAATCAGGAATAAAGATTTAAAACTTTTTATCAAACACTAATAAGCAAAGGGACTTAGCAAAAATATTTTAAGCAAATTGGCAATTAAAATGAGTATTGTAGAAATAAAGACTGAAATTATCTAGCTATTCATCATATGCAATGACAACTTTAAAGCCAGAAAGACTGAGCCACAGCTGACACCCAGAGAATTAAGAATGGATAGGCATTCTGAAGTTTTTCTAGATTGGCTGGGGAACCTAGAACATAGGGGCACAATCTCAGTATAACAGCACGATCATTGATGATTGAGATGAGAAGGAATTTCTTCAAAGGGTTGTAAATTATTAGACTGTGCTAGGTGTGCCTCAGGGATTGGTGCTGGGTCCTCAGCTATGTAATTTGTATTAATGATTTTGATAAGAATATAGGAGGCATGGTTAGTAAATTTGCAGTTGACACCAAGATTGGTGGCATAGTGGATAGTGAAGAAGGTTATCTAGGATTGCAATGGGATCTTGATCAATTGGGCCAGTGGGCTGATGAATAGCAGATAGGGTTTAATTTGGATAAATGCAACATGATGCATTTTGGTAAACTGAACTAGGGCAGGACTTACTCAGTTAATGGTAGGATGTTGGGGAGAGTTACAGAACAAAGATCTAGGGGCACAGGTTCATAGTTCCTTGTAAGTGGAGTCACAGGTGCACGGAGTAGTGAAGAAGGCATTCAACATGCTTGGTTTCATTAGTCAGAACATCAAATACAGGAGTTGGGGCATCTTGTTGAAGTTGTACAAGACATTGGTAAGGCCACACTTGGA
Organism: Carcharhinus amblyrhynchos; assembly: GCF_965287045.1. NCBI lineage: Eukaryota > Metazoa > Chordata > Chondrichthyes > Carcharhiniformes > Carcharhinidae > Carcharhinus > Carcharhinus amblyrhynchos. The sequence goes on from NC_137347.1 coordinate 46,137,614, forward strand.
ATACTGTGTACAGTTCTGGTCACCCTATTAAAGGAAGGATATCATTAAACTAGCAAGAGTGTAGAAAAACCTTACTAGAACGCTACAGACACCTGATGGTTTAAGCCACGAGGAGAGGCTGGATAGATTAGGTCTTTTTTCCTAGAGCATAAAGAGGCTTAGGAGTGATAATACAGAGGTCTATAAAACAATGAGGGGCGTACATCAACTAGATAGTCAACATTTTTTCCCAAAGGTAGGAGAGTCTAAAATTACAGGGCATAGTTTGAGGACAGATACTAAAGTGTCCAGAGGGACAATTTTTTTCACAAACAGGCTGGTGTCTGGAACAAGCTGCCACAGGTTCTGGTCACGGTGGGTACAAATTTAGCTTCTGAAAAGCATTTGGACAGTTACATGGGTAAGATGGGTACAGAAAGATATGGGTCAAATGGGGGCAATTGGGACTAGCTTAGTGGTAAAAACTGGGTGGTATGAATAAGTTGGGCTGAAGGGCCTGTTTCCATGCTGTAAACCTCAATGACTACTCTCCAGACAATTAAGGATGCTCCATTATTGAATATATTTAAGGATGACAGATTTTTGATATCTCGGAATCAAAGGATATAGGAAGCAGGTAGGAACGTGGAATTAAACATCAGCAGTATCACGTTAAAGATAGAGGAACCACAACGGACTGTGCGGTCTACTACTGCTCCCGACTCTTGTAATTAATTTTGATAGTTGGAGTATTTATGCATACAAATGTACGAAATAACAAAAGTAGGCCATATGACCCCTCAAGCCTGCTCTATTATTTAGAAAGATCACGGCTGATTTGACAGTTTTGGGCTCCACATTCCCACCTCTCCCAATAACCTTTGATTCACTTGCCTAACAAGAATCTCTCTTTGTAATATAAAAACAAATTACTATGGATGCTAGAAATCTGAAATGAAAACAGAAAATGCTGGAAACATTCAGCAGGTCTGGCAGCATCTGTGGAGAATCAGAGTGCAGTCCAATATGGAACAGTTAAAAACTACTTACTGGAAAACAGCACATTAATCATATTACGCAAAATGCTTTTGGAGCAATCCAGAATAGTTCCATTTTGCTCCTGACCAAAGGGCTAGAGGGGAAAATAAAACTGATCGTCAAATCGTAAACATTTTAACGATAAAACTCAGCAATTTTTTACCAGCTAATGAATAACTGCAGGGCCGGGCTGATCTGTACAAACCCCGAGCAGATTCATGAGCAAACCGGCAGGAGGGAGAATTGTGACGGCGACATTGCGCAACAAACATCAACCCAGCTTCATGGGCCCGGCCCCGGGGCCAGCACCGACGGCCAAGGCCGCCGGACATTCACTCACCGCGGACACGGAGCACACACAGCTCGGTCTATTGCTGCCTCTCAGCGCAGTTTCCAGCGACGCGGCCACTCGATCCCTTCGCTCTCGACTCGCCCAAAATTCCAGCTCCTTTCCGACACTAACCGGAAGTACCTTTACGTTCTTCCGTTGGCACGCTGCCGCCCACCGTCTGACGTCAGGCCGAACAACCAAACGGATTGGAGAAGCCCAAACTTCCGGTCTGCGGCGGAAATGATGCCGTGGGGAGTTGTGGGTGTAAGAAGTCTGGCAACACCAGGTTAAAGTCCGACAGGTTTATCTGGTCGGCGACGCCACGAGCTTTCAGAGCGCTGCTCCTTCATCAGGTGAGTGGGGAGTTCTGATCACAAACAGGGCATATAAAGACACAGAGTTTACAAAATACTGAATACAATGCGAGTCTTTACAGCGAATCAGGTCTTAACGATGCAGACAATGTGAGTGGAGAGAGCATTAAGCACAGGTTGACGAGATGTGTATTGTCTCCAGCAGGGACAATTAGTGAGGTTTTGCAAACCCAGGCAAGTCATGGGGGTTACAGATAGTGTGACATGAACCCAAGATCCCTGTTGAGACCGTCCTCATGTGTGTGGAACTTGGCTATCAGTCTCTGTTCAGCGACTCTGCGCTGTCGTGTGTCGTGAAGGCCGCCTTGGAGAATGCTTACCCGAAGATCAGAGGCCGAATGCCCGTAACTGCTGAAGTGTTCGCCAGCAGGAGGGGAACAGTCTTGCCTGGTGATTGTCGAACGGTGTTCATTCATCGGTTGTCATAGCGACTGCATGGTCTCCCAGGTGTACCATGCCTCGGGACATCCTTTCCTGCAGTGTGTCAGGTAGACAACATTGGCCAAGTTGCAAGAGCATGTACTGTGTACCTGGTGGATGGTGTTTTTATGTGAGATGATGGCATCCATGTTGATGATCTGGTACATCTTGCAGAGATTTCTGTAGCAGGGTTGTGTGGTGGCATGGTCACTGTTCTCCTGAAGGCTGGGTAGTTTGCTACAGACAATGGTCTGTTTGAGGTTGTGCAGTTGTTTAAAGGCAAGAAGAACAAAGAACAACACAGCACAGGAAACAGGCCTTTTGGCCCAACAACCCTGCACCGTCATTTTAACATTCAGTGAACGCCTCATTCCAATCCTTCTTCTACCTATGACTTTTGCCTACGCCTTTAGGACTCCACAATAAAGGTGTACAAATTTAGAGAATTATATGTGTGCCAGATTGAGGGAGATCTAATTTAGGGACAATTTGTTAACACCAGTCAGCCTAAAAGCACATTTTTAGGGTGTGGGAGGAAACCGGAGCACCCAGAGAAAACCCATGCAAGCACAGGGAGAATGTGCAAACTCCCACAGACACCGACCCAAGTCGGAGATCCAACCCAGGTCCATGTATCTGCACAGCAAACAGTGATAGTCACTGAGCTGTCATGTTGCCAGTCAGCTGGTCCAGTTTAAGCGTACACTAACGACATGAAGCACTAGGCAACTCTTGAAGCAACATCCAAGAGCAGCCCTCGCACGACCCGCCATGTGTGGGGATGTAATAATATATTATAATATAATAACATTATAGAGGGATGGAGGTGTCTGTTGCGATCCTCCTCATCTGAGCAGATCCTGTGTATATGGAGGGCTTGTCCTTAGGGGATGGCTTCTTTAACGTGTTTAAGGTGGAAGCTAGAGAAGTGGAGCATTGTGAGGTTATCTGTGGCTTGCGGTATAGTGAAGTGCTGAGGTGACTGTCCTTGGTGGGTCCAAGAATGCAACCGATTCCAGAGAGACACCTCCAGACGCTGAAAGATACCCTCATAAGAACAGGATATGGCGCTCGACTCATCGATCGACAGTTCCGACGCACCACAGCAAAAAACTGCACCGACTTCCTCAGAAGACAGACATGGGACATGGTGGACAGAGTACTCTTCGTCATCCAGTACTTCCCTAGAGTGTAGAAGCTACAACATCTTCTCCAGAGCTTCACTGATGAAGACAAACATCTCGCCAAGGCCATCCCCACACCCCCACTTCTTGCCTTCAAACAACCGCAGAACCTCAAACAGACTATTGTCCACAGCAAACTACCCAGCCTTCAGGAGAACATGACAGCGCAGAGTCACTGAGCAGAGACTGATAGCCAAGTTCCATACACATGAGGACGGTCTCAACCGGGATGTTGGGTTCATGTCACACTAACTGTAAGCCTTATGACTTGCCTGGGCTTGCAAAATCCCACTAACTGCCCTGTCTGGAGATAATACACACCTCTTTAACCTGAGCTCTCTCCATTCATATTGTCTGTACCTTTGAGACTTGATTACCTGTAAGGACTCGCATTCCAACCATTATTTTGTAAATTGAGTTTGTGTCTTTATATCCCCTGTTTGTGAATAGAACTTCCACTCACCTGATGAAAGAGCAGCAAGGGCTCTGAAAGCTAGTGGCTTTTGCTACCAAATAAATCTGTTGGACTTTAACCTGGTATTGTGAGACTTCTTACTGTGTTTACCCCAGTCCAACGCCGGCAGCTCCACACCATGGGCTTTACATTCCCAGAATGCCCTGCAGCAAATAGGCAGAGGTCTGGTTGCGTATTTCTGTTTGGGGTTTCTGTCATCGATCCGGCTGCTGAGGTTTATTTTTTATTTCAAAAATTCATTGAGTTGGACATCACAAACTATAGAATATAACCAGAGAATCCTTACTGTGCAGAAAGAGGCCACTGGCCTATGGAGCCTGCACCGACTGTTCGCTTGAGGAAGAGTCACCCTGACTGGGCTGGACGCGTTGCCTCTTCTCCCTCACAAGAGCTGCTGGGATTCTGCAGCATTTTCTGTTTTGGGTTCAGATTCCAGCATACGCAGTGATTTGCTTTTACCCACCTATTCTCATAACATCCGGCATCGAACATGGTCAATCCACCCCAACCAGCGTGTCTTCGAACAGTGGGAGAAAACAGGGGCACCCAGTGGAAACCCATGCAGACACGGGAGAACGTGCAGACTCCAGGCAGACAGTAACCCAAGCCGGGAATCGAACCTGAGTCTCTGATGCTGTGGCGCAGCAGTACTAACCACTGTGCCACCCCTAATGTTGGCCACAAAAAAAACAAAATACTGCAGATGCTGGAGATAAACTAATTACAGAGAGAGGTAGAGTTAATGCTTTGAGTCCCTGTGACTTCTTCAGAATAAATGTTGGCCTATTCAGCCCATCATGGCCGTGCTAGATCTTTGAAACAACCCTCCAATTACTAAGCATCAAATTCTTCACAATCCTGCATATTGCCCTGATTTTTCCTCGTAGTCCTGGACATTTTCTTATTCTCTTTTTCCCTATAATTCTCCATGTTCATGTTCAAGGAAGATTGTGGGAAGCCACCTTTGTGAGCCACTGCATAATATCAAGGCAGTATTTAACAGGATTAGAGAGGAACGCCAGGATACAGAAAATACTAGGAGGAACAGAAAGCACTTGTATAGAGAATAATAAATTAATATGTTAAGTTGGAATAAGGGAGAATGTCAAAATCATGGTTACAATGCATGTATGTGAATGCACGGATTGTAGTAAATAAGGTTGGGAGTTACTGGGACAGATTGCATTGTGGAAATATGATGTTGTGGTGATAACAGAGACCTGGCTCAAGGAAGGACAGGAACAAGGGAAAGAGTAGGGCCTCTTAAGGATTACCAAGATCATCTATGTTTTGGACATAGCTGGATGCAACATTGCAGGCCGAAGGGCCTGTACTGTGCTGTACTGTTCTATGTTCAATGTGCGGATCCACAAGAGATGGGTGAGATCCTAAATGAATATTTCTCATCAGTATTCACTGTTGAGAAAAGCATGGATGTTAAGGCACTTGGGGAAATAAATAGTGATGTCTTGAGGAGTGTACATATTATAGAGAAGGAGGTGCTGGAAGTCTTAAAGTGTGTTAAGGTAGATAAATCCCCAAAATCTGATGAAGTGTATCCCAGAACATTGTGGGAGGCTAGGGAAGAAATTGCGGGTCCCCTAGCCGAGATATTTGAATCATCGATAGTCATGGTGAGCTGCCTGAAGATTGGTGGCAAATGTTTAATCTTTGTTTAAAAAGGGCTGCAGGGAAAAGCCTGGGAACTACAGGCCAGTGAGCCTCACATCTGTGGTAGGTAAATTTGTTGGAAGGTATTATGAGAGACAGGATCTACAGGCATTTAAAGATTCAACGACTGATTAGGAATAGTCAGCATGGCTTTGTGAGTGGAAAATCATGTCTCACAAATTTGATTGAGTTTTTTGAAGGAGTAACTAATAAGGTAAATGAGGGCAGTACAGTTGATGTTATCTACATGGACTTCCTGCATGATAGATTGTTGCATAAGGTTAAATCCCACGGGATCCAGGGTGAGGTATCTAAATGGATACAAAATTGGCTTCTTGACAGAAACCAGAGGGTGGTTGTAGAAAGTTGTTTTTCAAACTGGAGGCCTGTGACCAGCGGTGTGCCTCAGGGATCAGTGCTGGGTCCACTGTTATTTGTTATTTATATTAATGATTTGGATGAGAATATAAGTTTGCAGATGACACCAAGATTGGTGGCATGGTGGACAGTGAAGAAAGTTATCTCCAATTACAACGGGATCTTGATCAGTTGGGCCAGTGGGCTGACGAATGGCAGATGGCATTTAATTTAGATAAATGCAAGGTGATGCATTTTGGTAGATTGAACCAGGGCAGGACTGGCGTTCGGGAGAGTTAGAGAACAAAGAGATCTAGGGGTACATGTTCATAGCTCCTTGAAAGTGGAGTCACAGGTGGACAGAGTGGTGAAGAAGGCATTTGGCATGCTTAGTTTCATCGGTCAGAACATTGAATACAGGAGTTGGAATGTCTCTTTGAAGTTGTACAAGACATTGGTAAGGCCACACTTGGAATACTGTGGGCAATTCTGGTCACCTTATTATAGAAAGGATATAATTAAACTAGAAAGAGTACAGAAAAGATTTACTAGGACATTACCAGGGCTTGATGGATTGAGTTATAAGGAGAGGCTGGATAGACTGGGACTTCTTTTTCTGTAGCGTAGGAGGCTGAGGGTGACCTTATAGAGGTCTATAAAATAATAAGGGACACAGATCAGCTAGATAGTCAATACCTTTTCCCAAAGATAGGGAAGTCTAAAGCTAGAGGGCACCACCGTGCATCAGAATGATTGAAAAACGTGGTAGAAGAGAAAATGCCATGGCAGAAAGAAGACAGTTGTTTGCAGAAATGCGTAAGTACTTTACATGATGAGTGGCGTGTGGGAAATTGTGTATTGGTTAGCAATCAATATAAAGAACAATGGTTTTTTAAGGGGAGGAATTAAGTAGTGTCTTTTTAATGTGGTCTTCAGCACATTTGCATTATTCCATAGCAATTTCTTCAATAATTCATATTTGCCTTCGCCAATCTTATTTTCCTTTTTTAAAATGTTATTTTTTTTTGTCAGCTGGCAACTTGTCACCATTAAGAACCTGCAATTCGAGGTAGTAAGAAATCAAAACAGTCAGGAAGGCGAATGGGATGTTGGCCTTCATAGCGAGGGGGATTGAATATAAAAGTAGGGAGGTCTTGCTGCAGCTGTACAGGGCATTGGTGAGGCCGCAGCTGGAGTACTGTGTGCAGTTTTGGGCGCCGCACTTACGCAAGGATATTTTGGCCTTGGAGGGAGTGCAGAGGAGGTTTACTAGGCTGATGCCGGAGTTGAGGGGGTTGAGCTATGAGGAGAGGCTGAATAAACTAGGCTTGTACTCGTTAGAGTTTAGAAGAATGAGGGGAGATCTCATTGAGACATATAAGATGATGAATGGGATGGATAGGGTAGAGGTGGAGAGACTCTTCCTGCTCAGAAAAGACAGTAGGACTAGGGGGCACAGCCTCAAGATAAAGGGGGGTGCGGTTTAGAACGGAGTTGAGGAGGAACTTCTTCACTCAAAGGGTGGTGAATCTCTGGAATTCTCTGCCCGTTGAGGTGGTGGAGGCTGCCTCGCTAAATATTTTTAAGACGCGGGTTGATGGGTTTTTGATAAGCGAGGGGATTAAGGGTTACGGGGAGAGGGCGGGAATGTGGAACTGAGACACGACAGATCAGCCATGATTTTATTGAATGGTGGGGCAGGCTCGAAGGGCTAGATGGCCTACTCCTGCTCCTATTTCTTATGTTCTTATAAGTTTAAGGTGAGAGGGGAGAGATACAGAAGTGTTCAGAGGAGCAATTTTTTCACACAGAAAGTGGTGAATGTCTGGAACAAGCTGCCAGAGGTAGTATTAGAGGCGGGTACAATTTTGTCTTTTAAAAAGCATTTAGATAGTTACATGGGTACGATGGGTATAGAGGATATGGGCTAAATGCGGGCAATTGGGATTGGCTTAGGGGTTTAAAAAAATGTGCGGCATTGACAAGTTGGGCCAAAGGGCCTTGGATAGGTTTATGGACGAAAAGGGATTGGTTTAGGTTAGTGGGTCATTGTTTTGTAACTGGTCGGCGCAACATCGTGGGCCGAAGGGCCTGTTCTGCGCTGTAATGTTCTATGTTCTATGTTCTATGTCTCCATGCTGTAAACCTCTATGACTGAGTGTTAAATATTTCTGGATATAAGGTGTTCAGGAATGATAGAAAAGGAGGAGGGGCGTCAGTATTAGTTAAGGAAAGCATTGCAGCATTGGACATATTCAAGGTATTTTACCTCAAAAGGGAAAGGTAGTGCAAACAAATCCAGAGCACCCTGGTTGGAAAAGGAAATTGAAGTTAAGATAAGGAACAAAAATTGTGCTTATGACAGTTGTCAGGTAGAAAATATAGATGAGTCAAGAGGAGCGCAGAAGGTTCAGAGAGGAGGTGAAAAAGCACATTAGAGAAACAAAGAGGGCTTATGAGAAAAGACAGGCAGCCAACATAAAGGGAAATCCCAAAGTCTTCTTTAGACATATGAATAGTAAAAGGAGTAGGGCCAATCTAAAAGGGAATTTACAAATGGGAGACTGGGAACATGGCTGAGGTCTGAAATGAATACTTTGCATCTGTCTTTACCAAGGAGGTATATACTGCCAGGCCATGGTGACTCTGTCCCTACAAAGTATCATGGTACCGTGTCTTTAAGAAATCTATTTGAATCCTGTTTTTCTGCAGATGTTTCTGCAGTCTTTGGCAATTTGTTGGCACTGTGTTGTCTGTATTTGATTTATTGTCATGGATACAGAAAATGTATCGTTTTTTGCACACTGAACAGACAAACCATACCATTCATACAGAGGGAAAAGGAGAGGGTACAGAATGTAGTGATACAGTCATAGTAAAGAAAGATCAACTTAATATAAGGTAGGTCCATTCAAAATTCTTGATAGCAGCAGGATAGAAACTGCTCTTCGGTCGGTTGGCACATGTCCTCAGACTTTTGTAACTTTTTCCTGATGGAAGAAGGTGGAAGAGAGAATGTTCAGGGACATGGGGTCCTTAATTATGCTGACTACTTTGCCAAGGCAACGGGAAGTGTCCTTTATTGTTGCTGAGGCACTATTATTAATTTTGTTTCATCACGTTGATTTTAATCGGGACGATCACAGTGTTCTGCTATTTTAATGGTCCTTTAGGATTGCAGAGTGGAGCTTGTTTAGAGGTGATTGATAGGGCATGTCATGTGGCTAGGGAATGTGATGCTTCACAGAAAAGTCTAGTTTTTAGTTTCGCAACTGTACGTTTTCCCTCTCGCTCAAGTTGGAGTTTTTGTTTTCTGTGTGGCTGTTTGTGGAATCTGCCTGAGATTAAATTTACCTGTCTGAAATTTGGCTGTTTTGAGGATATTCTTCCCGGCAAACAGCTGGATTGGATTTCTGTCCGTGGGTGTTACAAAGCTGAAAATCCAGCATAATGTGAACTGTGAAGAGTTTTTCTCACTTTACCAAATCAGAAACCCTCAATTTCAGACATCATTATTAATCTCTCAACTTGACTCCAATGGAAAGAGCCACAATTTCTTCATAGTTAAAGCCTCTCATCTGGTTTTGAGGTGAGTGCAGCCAGATAATCCCACCCATAGGGCCCAATTTTACCATTTTGATTCTAAGTGCTGAATCTGGGCACGACTTTGTACATGGTAGGTCATGTTTGACCAATCTATTAGAGTTTTTTGAGGAACTTACCAGGCAAGTGGATGAAGGGAAGGCGGTGGATGTTGTCTACCTGGATTTCAGCAAGGCCTTTGACAAGGTCCCTCATGGGAGGTTAGTTAGGGAGGTTCAGTCGCTAGATATACATGGGGAGGTAGTAAATTGGATTAGACACTGGCTCAATGGAAGAAGCCAGAGAGTGGTTGTGGAGAATTGCTTCTCTGAGTGGAGGCCTGTGACGAGTGGTATGCCGCAGGGATCGGTGTTGGGTCCATTGTTATTTGTCATCTATATCAATGATCTGGATGGTAATGTGGTAAATTGGATTGGCAAATTTGCTGATGATACAAAGATTGGAGGTGTAGTGGACAGTGAGGAAGGTTTTCAAAGCTTGCAGAGGGATTTGGACCAACTAGAAAAATGGGCTGAAAAATGGCAAATGGAATTTAATGCAGACAAACGTGAGGTATTGCACTTTGGAAGGATAAACCAAAGTAGAACATACAGGGTAAATGGTAGGACTCAGAAGAGTGCAGTTGAACAGAGGGATCTGGGAATACAGGTATAGAATTCCCTAAAATGACAGTTCTGGTTGCCGCACTACCAGAAGGATGTGGAGGCTTTAGGGAGAGTGCCGAGGAGGTTTACCAGGATGATGCCTGGTATGGAGGGTCTTAGCTATGAGGAAGCTCTCCCTGGAAAGACGGAGAATGAGGGGAGATCTAATAGAGGTGTACAAAATTATGAAGGGTATAGATAGGGTGAACAGTGGGAAGCTTTTTCCCAGGTCAGAGGTGACGATCACAAGGGGTCACCGGCTCAAGGTGAGAGGGGCGAGGTATAACTCAGGTATCAGAGCGACGTTGGTTTGCCCGCATTTGGAGTACTGCATCCAGTTCTGGTCGCCTTACTACCGGAAGGAGACCCTGGAGAGAGTGCAGAGGAGGTTTACCAGGATGCTGCCTGGTATGGAAGGACTGAGCTATGAGGAAAGATTGGACAAATTGGGGCTGTTCTCCTTAGAAAGGCAGAGAATGAGGGGAGATCTAATAGAGCTGTATAAGATTATGGAGGGTATAGATAGAGTGAACAGTGGTAAGCTTTTTCCTAGGTTGGATACAAAAATTATGAGGGGGCAAGGGCTTAGGGTGAGGGGGGGGGGCGAGGTGTAATTCGGATGTTAGAGGGAGGTTTTTCACACAGAGGGTCGTGGGGGCCTGGAATGCACTGCCAAGTAGGGTGGTGGAGGCAGGCATGCTAGAATTGTTTAAGGCTTACTTAGATAGGCACATGAGCGGACTAGAGATGGAGGGATACAGGAGACTGATCTAAATAAAGATCAAGAGCCTTGGGACGTCCCTGGGAATCAGTTGATTCCTATGGACCTTCCAACATATTTTATGGCTCACTTGTCTTACTTCTGAGCTTCTGGGGATTCCGTAAATGTATGTATAAGTTGTGCATGTTTATTGATGTCTTTTTTAATCCACAACTGATTCGGTCCGCCTTGTTGTCCAACAAGTGACATACACGCAGTGGGTCGTGCGAGGGCTGCTCTTGGATGTTGCTTCGAGAATAGCCTAGTGCTTCATGTCGTTAGTGTACGCTTAAACTGGACCAACTGATGGGCAACATGACAGCTCAGTGACTATCACTGTTTGCTGTGCAGGTACATGGATTTGGGCCAGTGTCTGTGGGAGTTTGCACATTCTCCCCGTGCTTGCGTGGGTTTTCTCCGCGTGCTGGGGTCTCCTCCCACACTCCAAAAATGTGCTCTTAGGCTGATTGATGTTAACGAATTGTCCCTAAATTAATCTTCCCTCAATCATCCCCAATAGGAGTAGACAAAGGTCACGGGTAGAGGAGGGCACTCATAATGTTAAAATGGTGGCACGGGCTCACTGGGCCGAAGGGCCTGTTTCCCGTGCTGTGTTGTTCTTTGTTTTTTACACAGAGGGTGGTGGGGGCCTGGAATGCGCTGCCAAGTAGGGTGGTTGAGGCAGACTCGCTGGCATTGTTTAAGACTTACCTGGATAGTCACATGAGCAGACTGGGAAAGGAGGGATACAAACAAATGGTCTAGTTGGACCAATGAGTGGCACAGGCTTGGAGGGCCGAAGGGCCTGTTTCCTGTGCTGTACTGTTCTTTGTTCTTTAAAAGTGATGTCAGAGGTGGCTAGGGTCGTAAAGAGTGCTTTTGGTACATTGGCCTTTATAAATCGGAGTATCGTGTATAAAAGTTGGAGTGTTATGGTAAGGTGGGTATAAGGCATTGGTGAGGCCGAATTTAGAGTATTGTGTACAGTTTTGATCACCTAGTCACAGGAAAGATGTAAATAAGGTTGAAAGAGTGCAGAAAAGGTTCACAAGGATGTTGCCGGGACTTTGAAAAGCTGAGTTACAGAGAGAGATTAAATAGGTTAGGACTTTATTCCCTGGAGTGTAACAGAATGAGGGGAGATTTGATAGAGGTGTATAAGATTTTGATGGGTATAGATAGAGCGAATGCAAGCAGGCTTTTTCCACTGAGGCTAGAGGAGAAAAAAACCAGAGGGCATGGGTTAAGGGTGAAAGGAGAAAAGTTTAAAGGGAATATTAGCGGGGGCTTCTTCACGCAGAGAGTGGTGGGAGTGTGGAATGAGCTGCCGGATAAAGTGGTAAATGTGGGGTCACTTTTAACATTTAAGAAAAACTTGGATAGGTACATGAATGAGAGGGGTGTGGAGGGATATGGTCCAAGTGCAGGTCAGTGGGACTAGGCAAAAAATGGTTTGGCACAGACAAGAAGGGCCAAAAGGCCTGTTTCTGAGCTGTAAATTTTCTATGGTTCTACGTGTAACCCCCACCATTTGGTCTGGCTTGCAAAGTCCTACTAACGGTCCTGGCTTGAGACAGTTCACATAGCTTTAACCTCTAATTATCCCTCTCTTCACGCACATTGTCTGCTCTTGTAAAGACTCTCATTCCAACATTATCTTGCAATTGAGTCTTTGTCTATATATGCCATGTATGTGAACCCAACTCTCCACTCACCCAATGAAGGAGCAACGCTCTGAAAGCTCATGATACCAAATAAACCTGTTGGATTTTAACCTGGGTGTTGTGAGACTTCTTATTATAAAACAATGAGGGGCACAGATCAGCGAGTCAACAGCTTTTCCCAAAGGTAGGGGAGTATAAAGTTAGAGGGCATAGGTTTAAGCTGAAAGGGGAGAGAGGGTCCAGAGGGGCAATTTTTTCACACAGAGGGTGGTGAGTATCTGGAACAAGCTGCCAGTGATAGTAGTACAGGTGGGTACAATTTTGTCATTTAGACAGTTACATGGGTAAGATGGATATAGAGGGATATGGGCCAAATGCTGGGAATTTGGATGAGCTTAATGGTTAAAAACTGGGCGGGACATGGACAAGTTGGGCTGAAGAGCCTGTTTCCATGCTGTAAACCTCCATGATTCTATTATGGTCACTCGTTCCCAAAGGTTCTCTCATAACTAGATTGCCAACTAATCCTTTACAATGCGCAATACTCAGTCCAAGATGGCCTGTTCCCTTACTGGTTCCACAACGTATTGCTCCAGAAATTCCTCCTCTACTGTGCTGTGACTAATTTGACTCTCCCAATCCATGTACAAATTAGAATCACCCATAATCAGATGTTTACAATGTTCCTTTAATGCACGCATCTCTGATTTCCTGTCTAACACTTTTCCCAATACTACCACTCCCACAAATATTTTTTGTCCTTTTGTGTTTCTTAACTCGACCCATACTAGCCCTCAGTGTTTAATTCCCAGCCTTGGTCACCTTGGAGCCACATTTCCGGAATACCAACTATATATAATCATTCTCCTTTACATCTGTCAGTGCAACTAATTCATCCATTTTGTTTCAAATGCTCCAGGAATTCAGGTGCAAAAATTTATGGCGAGTTATGTAGATTGGAAGGAGTATTGCCTGAAAAGTTGGTAATATGTGGAATTCAGAGTCAGAGTAGTGTTCCATTATATTGGGTGGGGTTGGACAATCCAGTGAAAAGTGGTGAAGTGGTAGTAGGTATAATAGAGAAATTATTTTGTCCAGGGATACAGATTATCTTGGGTAACAATATAGCTGGAATCACAAATGGAAGTGATGTCTACTGTGTTGAGAAGCTAGTGTCATATCAAATAATTGATCTGTTAAAGAACACATAGGCTGGGCTTTTTCTGATTGTATAGTAACAAGGTAACAAAACCACAGATTAAGACAAGAGGAGAAATCAAAGCATGAAAATAAACTATTTTTGATCCGATAATTGAAAAACAAGAAGGGGGCTGAAGATGAAGTGGATATTTTTGTAGAGGAAAGTTGACAAAGTTAAAACAGAAAGATATAGAGATAAAACAGTTCTATCAGAAAGCATACATGGAAGAAGAATCTGAATGTATACCAGAATATTATTACCTTAAAAATTATGTCTTAATGAGGAAATGGAGACCTTTACATATTCAGTCGGATGAAAAATGGGCAGAAGTTCATCAAGTAGTATTACTGGTGAGTTACAGACAGATAGTATTGGGGTAGCACATGACATACCAGTAGGGGGTTATTTGAGAGTAAGGAAAACTCAAGCTAAAATGCAAAAACATTTTTATTGGCCTGGATGCATAAAGATGTGGTTGAATTTTGCCAGTTATCTTTACAGAAAATACGAGAGTTCAGGTCCAATATAAGACCTTGATTTAACTTTGCATGACTGGCAAGTACTCATCAGATATTGGTCTTTATCTGTGCGCTGGTCTGGTCCTTTGGTCTGGTCTGGCACTCTGGCTCTGGTCTTCCTTCCTTCTTGGGTGTGGCTTTCCTCATGCTGGTCGTTGCTGGCGATGGTCACCAATATTGTAGCCTGTCACAGGGTCAGAGAGAGAGATTCTTGGTTGTGCAGCACCCTTTATGCCCCATTAGGTTTCGCACTCCTTTTGGCCATTACCAATCAATCAGGACTTGCTCACCCTGATTGATAAAGTCTAATCGGGTGCTGCGACACCAATCTTTGCGTGTGTCCCCAACGGCCATGTCTGTAGGTGCTGGGGGCATGTAGGGTTCACAGCTCCTTCCCAAATAAGGGGTTACAGCACCCTTATGTCTGGTAAACAACACAGTTTGACCAGAAAGTCTCTTTTGTCTTGGAGATGACTCATATCCTGTGTATTCACTTGTCTGGGTTGCAGCCTGTTTATCTCTGTCTTTTAGGCTGCAGCCTGTCGTTTCAGTTCTTGCCCAATTGTCCTAGAGTGCTTTGCAAATCACCATTGATCAGGTAACAGAGAAACCAGCACCCTTAATACCTATTCCAGCTTTCGAGGAACCTTTTACAAATGTCTTAATTGATTGCATAGGACATCTCCCTAAAATGAAAAGCGGGCTCAATATCATTTAACCATAATGAATGTGTCTACTAGTTTTTAAGAAGCTACTCCATTGTGCAACATTACAACTCAGAGGACTGTAGAGGAATTGCTTATTTTTTAACTAGATACGGTCTACCCATAGAAGAAGGATCAAATTATTCAAGGAAGTTATGGATAGCTTAGGAGTGAAATCATTTAAACTGTGTACCATCCAGAATTGCAGGGAGTGTTAGAAATTTAAACTTTGAAGACAATGTTGAAAGCTTATTATCAAGATTATCCAGAGGATTAGGATAAAGGAATTCCATTTGTACTCTTTGTAATTTGGAGTGCACCTAATGAATCAACTAAATTCAGCCCATTTGAATTGATTTTTGGACATGAGGTAAGAGGACCACTTAAATTGATTGAAGAGAAATTGATGAGCCAGCATTGAGACTACATTATTGGACTGTGTCAAATTTTAAGGAAAGATTGAAGAGAGCAGGCAAGTTGCTTAGACAACATTTAAAAGTGGCACACATGATGAAACAGTAAGAAATCAAAAATTTACAGTTTTGTTAGTAGGAATAAAGTTTTAGTACTACTACCAGTGGTAGATGAAGCTTGAAAAGCAAGGTTTAGTGGGCCTTATCAAATTGAAAAGAAATTGAGTGAGATGAAATATTCAAAAGAATGCCAGATGGAAAGAAAACTCACAGAATGTGTCAGGTGAATATACTCAAATGGTATTTTGATAGGGAAGGAAAGGAGAAGGAGGATATTTTAATGGTTTTAACTCAGAACCAACAGAACCAAATTTAGTGATTCTGAATTTGACATTCCTCAAGTTAAATTGGATAATGAGGAAGTTATCAGAAATCAGAATAAATTATTGGGTTACCTTCCAGAAGAAAATGAGCCAAAAGAGTTATCAAAATCACATGGATATATGGGAATGAGCTGGAAAGTACTGAAGTAAATGTGAATAAGGTAGTTGTAGAAAATGCTGTTCAAATTAGGCAACATCCTTGTAGACATAATCCTTTCAAGTTGGCACAGGATCAGAAGGGGAAGATGATGTTTACTCAATCTGAGCTGCAGCAGTCAAAAGTCTTGATCCAACATGTAAAGCTGTGAAGTGGAGAAGGAGAACAGTTACTGGACGATAACATAATAAAGAAAGTGAGCAAGTGTGGAGGCAGATACAAGACAAGTTGACTGTTTTGGAATATGTTCCTGAGTTGTTCAAATTACCTGAACATTAATTGCAGGATTGTCAAAAACAGCTCATCATCTATGCAAAAAAACAGATGAATCAAGTTATGTGTGATCTCAAGATGGAGATTGAAGGGAAGTATTTCACTATTGCAGACAAAAAGGATAACAACATGAAATTAGATTGATTGCCGAAATTGTACCATCATTTGAAATGAACTGCTGGGATAATGAATCTGTACAGTTTGCATAAACATGGTTATCCAGTGTACTCAGCTGGTATTCGAGTAAATTATGATGGTTTTCACATCATTTTTTGGCCAGAAAAAGAAGTGAACCTGAGGACTGGGAGAAATTTAAAACCCAGCAGAGGAGGACAGAGAGTTTAATTTGGAAGGGGAAAATAGAACAGGAGAGTAAGCTTGCATAAAAGCTAACTGCAAAAGCTCCTATAACTGCAGAATGGAGTGCTATAATTTAAAGCCTGTCAGCTAGCCATTGGGCATGAAGACTAAAGTGACCACTTCAAATTTTCACAGCTGTCAGGAATGAAGTTCTTAATCACAGAACTGCCTGATAGCACCGTGCTAATTATCATCTACTGGTTGACCAGTGCTACAAGGGGCAGTCCAGCCACAAGACCCTCTCCAGGGGGAGAATGGTGAGGTCAACCCCTTGCCCCCAGCCCAAGGCCACCCAACCCCCCGGAACCTTCCTCTGCAGGCTGACAGTGGCAGAGGGGCAAATGGCTACTGGACCGAGCACATTGGAGTCCAGCACAGCAGGTCCACACTGGTCATTACCAACACCAAAATGGATAAAGACTAGCCTTGGGTGAGGGTGCTTAATTTGGTGAGAACCAATTACATCCAAATTAGACAGGAACTGGGGAATATTGATTGGGAGTGGCTACTTGAGGGCAAATCCACATCTGGCATGTGGGAGGCTTTTAAAGGTCAATTGATTGAAGTGCAGGACAGGCATGTTCCCGCAAAAATGAAGGATAGAAATTGCAGGATTCAGGGACTATGGATGATAAGGGAGATTGTAAGTTTAGTCAAAAGGAAAAAAGGAAGCATGAGGTAGGTGTAGGTATCTAAAAAACTGACAAAGCCCTTGAGTATAGTGCAAGTAGGAACTTAAACATGGAATTAGGAGGGCTAAAAGGGGCCATGAAATGTTTTTAGCAAATAAGATCATGTGTTAGTATTTACCCAGGAGAACATGATGGATATTGTGGTCAGGGATAAATGTGTGAACACTCTAGAGAACATCAATATTATCAAAGGAGGAAGTGTTTTGTATCCTAAATTGGATTAAGGCAGACAAGTCCCCAGGGCCAGATGGGAACTAGCCCACATTACTGCAAGAAGCAAGGCAAAAAATAGCTGGGTCTTAACAGATATTTTTACAATCTCTTTGACCACAGGCAAGATTCAAGAGGATTGGAGAATAGCCAATGTTATTTTCTTATCTGAGAGAGGAAGCAGGGATAATCCAGCAAATTATAGGCTGTTGAACCTGACATCAGTGGTGGGGAAGCTTTTGGAGAAGATACTGAGTAACAAGATAAATGCACATTTACAGGAAACTGGACTAATTGGTGACAGGCAGCATGGTTTTGTGTGGGGAAGGTCAATGAGTTTTTTGAAGCGGTGATAACAAAATTGATGAGGGAAAGGCTGTGGATGTGGTTTATATGGACTTTAGTAAAGTATTTGACAAGGCCCCACATGGCAGGCTGGTACAAAACTAAAATGATGTGGAGATGCTGGTGTTGAACTGGGGTAAACACAATAAGAAGTCTCACAACACCAGGTTAAAGTCCAACAAATTTATTTGGTAGCAAAAGTCACTAGCTTTCAGAGCATTGCTCCTTCGTCAGGTAAGTGGGAGCTCCACTTACCTGACGAAGGAGCAGCACTCCAAAAGCTAGTGGCTTTTGCTACTGAATAAACCTGTTGGATTTTAACCTGGTGTTGTGAGACTTCTTACAAAACTAAAATCACATGGGATTTGGCGTGAGCTGGCTAGATGGATACAGAGAGGCTGAATAAACTGGAAAGATGGAGACTGAGGGCAGATCTGATAGAGAATAATGATTTGGAAGAGTTGCAGCGTAACCCCAAAGCTCTTAAACTTAAACCCCGTAATAAATGCTAACACACTATAAGCCTTCTTCACAGCTCTTGCGTGGCAAGCCATTTCTGTATTCTGAAAGAAGTCTACAAATTTTTGAGAGACAAAGACAGGATGGATAGTCAGAAGTTTTTTTCCCAAGGTGGAAGTGTCAATTACAAGGGGGCGCAGTTCAAGGGGGAAAGTTTAAGGGAGATGTGCGGGGGAAATCTTTCACAGAATGATCGATGCCTGGAATGGCAGTAATCCCAATTTCTGGTTGATGCCCCATTCAATGGGCCATCAGGATTCCCTCCCCCCCAATATCTTTTGTCTCAGCCCATTGCTTTCCTCGTTACCTGCACCATCTCCTTCTACCTGATGGTTGTCTGGAGCTGAACCAAACTGTTTGCTTAACTGGAAGCCAATAGTTGCAACTTTGGTGCTACATTTGCCAGAGAAAGTTTTGACACAGCCACCAAATTAAGCCTATCTATAGCACTGCCTACTTCGGCTCACATGCTGCTGAAACTTGAAATCTTCATCTACGGCTTTGCTACCTCCAGACTCAATTCCAATTCACCTTTGCCCAACCTTCCTCATTTTCCATCTGTAAACCTGGTAATCTAAAACTCTGCTGCCAGTATTCTAACTTGCACCAAGTCCCACTCATCCATCATTCTAGTGATTGCAGACCTACATTGGCTTCCAGCCAAGCAAAGCTTCCACCTTAAAAGTATTTTCATTTTCAAATTCCTCCATATTCTTGCGTATTGCCATCTCTAATCTGTTCCAGCCTCCAAGGTTTGTAATCCTTCATCATTGCTCTTGGAGCTAATGGGGTCAAAGGTTACTGGGGGTGGGGGTGGGGTGAAAATCAGGATATTGAATTTGATGATCAGCCATGATCATAATGAATGGTTTCTATTGCTGCTGTCTTCTGCTGACAAGATCCTGAGGGCTAGAATCCCTTCCCTATTTCTGGCTCTTTCCTCCTTTAAGATGCTTTTCTTCATTATGATCCTGGAATGTGTTAAATGCTTACCTCAAATTATATGAAACAGGACACTGTACCAGCTTTTTACACTGGAATACAACATTTATCATCAAATCAACTGCCTTTAATTTCTTAGCCCCATTCCAAAGACGTTTCCTCTCCTTACAATCTGACCCGCAATCTTCTCAATTACTGCTCGAGTTCAATAATCAATCCTCTCCAAGTACTGGAGCAAGTTAAATTCACAAATTTGTCATTTTCAAATGCCTTCAGTGTGTTTTCATCTTGCACACAACACTCTGACTTGTGGCAAATCAATCCAGGGGGTGGGTGGGCGGAAGTGAGAAAAAACGTGGGCGAGTGTGGTTGGGAGAACTACATGATGGGAATTAGATTATATTGTTTTGATGTTAAAAGTTGTTCAGTAGCCCTTTTAAGACATTTTGATGGCCTTATCAATCATAGACTTTAGGAGAGATCAACGGAATTTTCCATACTCCGGTCAGACTTGTGGCAAAATAGTATCACTTGATGCAATTCACAATGAACGGCCCACAAATGGTTCTCTAAGGTTAACAGTAATCATTGCAACATTGGATTACAGTGCCTCTCAGAAAAGGGAAGCCAGATTTCCCTTTAATTTAATGGTAATAACAAAACTATGCTTTGTACATATTCTGTAAAGCTAAGCATTATCAGTAGGTAACACACACAATATTGATTTGCAACAGGATTTATTTCATACTTGTACATTTACAGTGTTTTAAACAAAGGAACAGAATTTGCAATTGCTTTTGCTGTATTATGTTTGTGTGTCATGTTCTATTTGTGCTATCTGCTTCTGTCATCTTACACAATCAAGTCCATATGGATGGTAACAGGACCTCCCAAAATTAAAGAGGAAAATATGATTTGATTCAAGTTTTGAGGAACAGCAATTTGGACACAAACTTTATATCTGCAAACATCTGTAGAAGACCAAGTTAAAAAAAATCTGTCACATAATATAGCATGTACGAAAATAAATAGAATGTATTTTTTTGGTTCTGCATTTTAACTATATGTTCAAGAAAAAAAAACCTTGTCAAATTGTAATCCCCCTACACTTTTTTGTAAGACAGCAATTAAAACTGTGGCCATGGGCATGCACAATTGGAAATTCTAGTCAGTGGTCAATTTCATATTCCGATCCAACCCATTATCACTGCCCACCACCCCCTCTTCCCACCCACCCTCAAAAAAAATCTGGCCTAATCAATGGATCAGATTAGTGCATATAATACTAATGATTGCCACTACTAACATTACTGAAGTAATGTGGTTGTGGCAGTTAAGGAGGAAAAAAAAGAGCAGCATGTTTACACATATCCACAAAATATGTGCACATTCAAGTAAAATAAAATTGTTAAAGACTGAAAAGCTAAACATAAATCTTCATGGACTCATGGTCGGGCTGGCACACGTGTGAATGAAGAACAGGAGTGCATTGTAATTTTGCTTTCTTGTTCCGTAGAAAGTCTGTTGCCATAACTGTGCAAAGGAAGGCTACAAGTGGATTAAAGTAAGGAAAAACTTTCAGTAAACTAAGGTATCCAAATTACAAGTTTAAAATGTAAAGTTAGGTCTCAAAAGGTGTAGCAGCTTTATTACTTTTTGCTTGTAAATGGACTGTTGCTAGTATGTTCTAACTCTACAGCAGGTTTATTCCAGCAATTTCAAGTAACAGTAATTATAATAGCTCAAATTATTACAAATTGAAACTCTTTCCTGGCCAAATTGCACATTTTTTCAGTGTTATACATCAAAGTATCAGTAGAAAACGGTACAAAAATTCCCTGGACAAAAAGATGCTTTATAGACATTTAGAAATATTTAAGGATGGGAACCTTGGTCAGAAGGACTCGAGGGAAAAGTTTGCATAGTTGGCAAATGGAAGTGCTTGAAATTTTGATGGTCATATAGCAAAAGCATGAAATATTAGTACCGATTTATTGGTTTGTATGTGAAAATTATGTACCATAACCTTGAGGAAAATTATTTGCTGTAATATCTAATATAGTAAAATCTAAAGTATCAATGGTTAGCAGTTGCCACAAATATATTAGAGAAGGGCACAGAACCAAACATCTGAAATGTTTTCTCTTCATGCTGCTTGCTGGAAGCAAGAGAATACAGGATACTTCAAAATACGTATGAAATATATCTAGGCCCTCTTCAAATTCATTAGTCTAAATGTTTTCAGCATTGACATCAGATATGTTAGTAAATGATTTGCCAACAAAAGGTATGTTCAGCATTACAAGAATTAATTTTCTCCCAGTTTTGCTCAAATCATTTGTTAATAAAATTGAAGCTGTGTGTTGCATAGTTAAAAGCCATTTATTCCCTTCAACAGATGTTAAAAGCTCCAAAATAGCATAATGTTTTAACTATTAGGACAATCTATTCTTCAGTAACAAAGTTTGGAAAAAAATCCGTTCAGGTGAGTCCTCAATATCCATTATATACTTTCTCTCTAATGCAAATTTTAAGCTTTGGGGTGTGGCTGGAACTGGGCGATCAGTCACAAGCAAAATGAATAGTGGAGCCTGCACAAAAGGCCAAATGGACTTCCTCTTGTTCCTGTTTTCTCTAGTTCCATAATATTTTGGGTAAGGAGATTAATACCAAATCTTCTTCAAGTCAGTCTGTTTGAATTTATATTTCAGTTAATGCCAGTTAAAGGATTAGTAACTTCTGGCCTAACTATTCTTACAAAAGGAAATCAAGATTTTTTGGGGGAAAAGTTCTCCAAGTCCCAAAAGATCCACCTCACTGTTTCAAAAGTTATTCCATTAACTTACCTAAAATTTGATCTTGTTTCCTGCACAATGTCCCAATATAATGAAAGGAACATTGTACAATTTTCTTTCAATTTATGTGGACCAAATATTTAAGTGTTAGCAGCAGTGAAAGACATTTCTGCTACTAAGATTATAGGGTAACTTTTCACAGAACCGGAAATGTTTGGTGAATTCCAATGGTGCAAGAGATCTGGAAAAGTTTGTTAATTTAGGTCCTTTGACATTTCCAAATTCATACAGAAATGCTACAATTGAACCACATGAAATTTGTTTTTTTTTAATCTTTATACCAGCTTGTGATCTCTAATGGATCTTTCTCTTCTCTTCCCACATTTCTTTGCTCTGCGCAATTTCCACCAATAAAGAGCCAGGGAGTAAAATCACCATAATGTTTCATTCTAGTTGAAGGTGCAAAATGCAATGTTATTAATTCTAACTGACAGGAAAGAAAAACACAAACCTCTCTGCCAGCCAGCAAAAAGAACTTCAATTTTTTAAAAATGCAAAGCGTGCAGAAACCTGAACACTAAGCAAACATTATATACCTATTTAGCAATCAGATGCACAACGAGGGCTACTGCAAAAATACTATTAAAAATAGTATGCAAACTACATAACGTTAGGCACCAAAAATCTGCTTCTTTGTAGTAATAATTGCAATATAAATGTTTCACAGTACGAGAGAGATTACAGCTTTTGAAAGTCTGGTTCTGAGCCCATTCCTACTATCTAGAATAAGTACTGACTAGAAAAAAAAAGAAACTTAGTCTTCGTTGACGCAATGGTTTCAAACTTTCCATCACATCACACATCTTGTCAAGTCAGTCAGTGTCACACTAGTCTGTTAGGGATATACAAAAATAAAACCAAATTGAACTGGAACCGGCCACATTAAAAGTTGTGATTAAAACGGATGTTCAATTTAAAACTGAAAGTTATACTTTTTGGAACTTATGACTACAACACACAACCCAAAATATCAATGCCTAACTGCTCTAACATACGATTCTTGTCCCTGAAGCCAGGAGCTCTTTTCTTTATCGCTTCCTTACACATGTTAAAATATTGCCTACTCTCATTTTCATGAATTGGCAAGAATATTTCAACACATTTGTTTTTATAATGTGAATCCAAAATGGTTTGAACTAGAGTGGTAGCAAAGCTACGTCACAAGGATTCCCAAGTTCAGAGTGAGGAAGAATAGCCAAGCTCAGTTCATGGTGGTTCTACTTCACAGATCTCTAATGTTTATTGTGTGATCTGTTTGCACATCCTCCCAACCCCCATCACAGCTGTCCCCAACCCCCTCGGCAAAGATGATCACAGTGGCAGAGGTAGAGAAAAATGGCTTTTTCAATATTCAATAGAATTCAATAATTAAAATTCACAGTTTGTCTCATGAATGCACTCTCCTTGTTCAACATATAATCCTACTCCTCAAAGAATTGTATACCAGAATTCATTATGGAAGCCATTTCCTCTAAAATTATAGATGTAGAAGTGTGATACTGGTATGTATGCAATGTGTGCAAATGTCAAATCTGTTAGAATGTAGACAACGTATTCCCTTGCCAAAGCACAATATTATCAGTAAAATTTTAGAAGTGCTCAGAACAAAATTTGTTTCTTTTCATTAATAAAATTGGCTTAAATCTGTATACTTGCTTCAAGTTTGTTCATTTTTTAAATTTCATCCCTACAGTAAATTTGTTCCCTTTTCCCTGTGCACTTTATATCTAAAGGGCGAAGTAATAGCAAAGTAAGATGCAGTATATCTGTAATTTGCATTGTAATTTCAGATTCTATTTTCTAAGCCATTTTGTAATAAAAAGCAGTTTAGATAAATAAATTTATTCTTACTTTACTTCAATCTAATCACTTAAAAAAAAATTCTAAACAAACTGAAATCTAAATCTGGCAATTTAGTTTAACCATTGCGCATTGCTCAGTTGCCAAACAAAGCATTGCGGATCTCCCAGGTAAAGGTAACAATTGGGATTAATTACAATTAGTTTATTTTGCAGATTTTCTGAAGACAAACATGGAGTTTGGGTACGCAACAGGCAGCTGCTGAATAAACTTAAGCAAGTTTACAGATGGAAAATAGCTATCCAATTGTGCTTTAAAACTTGGCAGATTGGCAAGTATAGTTGCAATGATTTTGAACCAGTGGCTTGGCAAGGGACAAATACATTTTTATCATTATTCTAAATTAACACATGAAACAGGTAAGGACTGACATTTAGAGATTTGCATTCTGCAGCTTTCAGTTTACACATTAAATACTCTCAAATTTTTAGATAGATCAAATTTGTATTTTTTTAAATCCATGATCAGCAGCTGCTGTAATGCAACACCTGGAAAGGCCAGACACTTGAATTTTCATTAACACAGCACACAGTTTACAATTTTCCCCCAGCTATATATCAGCTTACATTAAGCTGTCCCGCTCTTTGTCCAACTATTACCAAAATTTCTAACCTTCCTTCTCTTTCTAAAGAGGAAAATAAAATACAGAAATCAAATTTGAATGTTTAAATTAAACCATAATCAAACAAACCAAAGTTTTTCAACATTTAACAGTTCTAGCATTAGCGAATATACATTTAAACTCCTCAAAATAAGTCTTTTTCCAATTCTGAATGCTCTCTTGTTTCCAAAATACATTGCTCTGAAATTTCTAATTAGAATATTGGTTCCATCCTTGATTAACATCAATTGCAACCAAGCAACTGATTATTTGATTACAGCCACGATAGTTCACTGAATTCAGAATTAGCACAGTAGGCACCCATTCATTATAAGATCCATTGGAACTTCTAGGAGTATATCTTTGAAAACAGATACATACATTTCTATGATTTCTACATACTCATAGAATCATGGAAACCCTACAGTGCAGGAAGAGGCCATCTGGCCCATCGAGTCTGCACCAACCACAATCCCACCCAGGCCCTACCTCTATATCCCTACACATTTACCCACTAATCCCTCTAACCTACGCATCTCAGGACACTATGGGGCAATTTTAGCATGGCCAATCAACCTAACCTGCACATCTTTGGACTGTGGGAGGAAACCGGAGCACCCGGAGGAAACCCACGCGGACACGAGGAGAATATGCAAACTCCACACAGACAATGACCCAAATTGGGAATCGAACCCAGGTCCCTGGAGCTGTGAAGCATTAGTGCTAACCACTGTGCTATCGTACCGCCCGTAATTACTCACTGAAGAATTTAAAGCACTCTCACACCCATCCACCCAGCAACCTTCAAAAAAGCCAGATAAAAATCCATCCGAAAGACAATTCTTTGCAACACCTGTACATTTTACCATTTAATTGTTCAAATTGCCTGTTTACCCAAATATGGTAGCAGTCATTCATAAATGACAATATGTCAAGGGCTGCCTTAATTATCGACATAAGCAATCTTTTAAAGAAGTTTAGTTACATCAGTTAAATGCTAACTCAAATGCCCCACCTTAAAATCTTTCACTGCTATGGAAAAATAAATTGCAAGCATTCCTTGAATATTTCAATCTAGCAGAGTTAAGTTTAATGTTTACTGGACTTTCTCTAGCTTTATTTCTGGGAGAATTGCCTTTTACAGATGCACCACAGTGCACAAACTGAAAAAAATAAGAGCTCCAATGCAACATTAAACAAACAAAGGGGGAATGCAACAGTTACCCAACAACTCTACCATTCAAAAATTAAAAAAGCAGGACATTTTACTAAATTAATTTTTCCTTTGGGGAAAAAATTGTTTGAGAAGAAAAAAAGTTTCCTGTCACTCTTTTCAACTAAATGTGTGTGGTTGGATGGGTCACCAAGGATGGGGTATGCATTTGCTGGTCATTTCTTGCACACTTCACAACTGGAAACCCTCCATGGGGGCCTCTTGCTGTTGAAAGAGGAATTGCTGTGCAATCTCATCCACTTGTGGCGCTATACTACTGTCTTCTTCCTCCACACCGAAGTAATGCTCAATAAGGTCAAAGGCCTTCTGATAAATTTCCTGATTCTCATGGCTCTGCAAAAATTCAATTTTATCGAGACCTGTGAGAAAGGAATAGGACAAATTTATTTTGGATCTCTCATAAGTATCATTAGGATTTTTGAATTTTTTTTTAGCATTTCTCCTACCATAAGCTTCTTCAATTAGGCTACAGTACGGATTAATCCCCGTTCCATTTTGTTTAGCCTCCTGCTCTCCAAGCCTCAAAATATTTTCCAGCCCATTTAGGGCAACTTGAACTATTTTTGAGTCCATAACTGTCAGTAGGTCACACAACGGCTTAATACAACCCAAGCTTACAAGATACCTGAAAAAAAAGAAAAATATACAAAGATATTCTGTAGTATTAACATAAATTTCTATAGCTGTTATAGAACATAGAAAATAGGTGGAGGAATAGGCCATTCGGCCCATTGAGCCGGCACCACCATTCAATATGATCATGGCCGATCGTGTACTTTCAGTATCCCACTCCTGCTTTATGAAGTCAGAGTCATAGGCATTTACAGCACGGAAACAGGCCCTTCGGCCCAACTTGTCCATGCTGCCCTTTTTTTAAAATCCCAAAGTTAGTCCCAATTGCCCGTATTTGGCCCATATCCCTCTATACCCATCTTATCCATGTAGCTGTCTAAATGCTTTTTAAAAGACAAAATTGTACCTGCCTCTACTACCACCTCTGGCAGCTTGTTCCAGACACTCACCGTCTTGTGTGTGGGAAAAATTGCTCCTCTCAATTTAAACCTATGCCCGCTAGTTTTAGACTCCCCTACCTTTGGGAAAAGATGTTGAAAATCTAGCTCATCTGTGCCCCTCATTATTTTATAGGCCTCTATAAGATCACCCCTCAGCATTGGTGAGGCCGCAGCTGGAGTACTGTGTGCAGTTTTGGGCGCCGCACCTGCGCAAAGATATTTTGGCCTTGGAGGGAGTGCAGAGGAAGTTTACTAGGCTGATACCGGAGTTGAGGGGGTTGAGCTATGAGGAGAGGCTGAATAAACTGGGCTTGTACTCCTAAGAGTTTAGAAGAATGAGGGGAGATCTCATTGAGACGTATAAGATGATGAATGGGATGGATAGGATAGAGGTGGAGAGACTCTTCCCGCTCAAAAAAGACAGTAGGACTAGGGGGCACAGCCTCAAGATAAAAGGGGGGCGGTTTAGAACGGAGTTGAGGAGGAACTTCTTCACTCAAAGGGTGGTGAATCTCTGGAATTCTGTGACCGTTGAAGTGGTGGAGGCTGCCTCGCTAAATATTTTTAAGACGCGGGTTGATGGGTTTTTGATAGGAGAGGGGATTAAGGGTCATGGGGAGAGGGCGGGAAAGTGGAACTGAGCAGCGACAGATCAGCCATGATCTTATTGAATGGCGGGGCAGGCTCGAAGGGCTGGATGGCCTACTCCTGCTCCTATTTCTTATTCTAAGCTCTAGAGAAAAAAGTCCCAGCCTATCCAGCTTCTCCTTATAACTCAAACCATCAAGTCCCAGTAGCATCCTAGTAAATCTCTTCTGCACTCTTTCTAGTTTAATAATATCCTTTCTATAATAGGGTGACCAGAACTGCACACAGTATTCCAAGTGTGGCCTTATCAATGTCTTGTACAACTTCAACAAGACGTCCCAACTCCTGCATTCAATGTTCTGACCAACGAAACCAAGCATGCCAAATATCTTCTTCACCACTCTGTCCACCTGTGACTCCACTTTCAAGGAGCTATGAACACGTACCCCTAGATCTCTCTGTTCTGTAACTCTGCCCAACGCCCTACCATTAACTGAGTATGTCCTGCCCTGGTTCAATCTACCAAAATGCATCACCTCGCATTTATCCAAATTGAACTCCATCTGCCACTCGTCAGCCCACTGGCCCAATTGATCAAGATCCTGTTGCATTCTAAGATAAACTTTCTTCACTGACCACAATTTCACCAACTTTGGTGTCGTCTGCAAACTAAGTAACTATGCCTCCTATATTCTCATCCAAATCATTTATATTAATGACAAATAAGAGTGGACCCAGCACTGATCCCTGAGGCACACTGCTGGTCACAGGCCTCCAGTTTAAAAAACAATCCTCTACAACCACCCTCTGGCTTCTGTCATCAAGCCAATTTTGTATCCATTTAGCTACCTCACCCTGGATCCCATAAGATTTAACCTTATGCAACAACCTACCATGTGGTACCTTGTCAAAGGCCTTGCTAAAGTCCATTTGACAACATCAACTGTACTGCCCTCATCTACCTTCTTGGTTACCCCTCCAAAAAACTCAATCTTCAAAAAATTCCAGAAGATTTGTCAAGCATGATTTCCCTTTAATAAATCCATGCGGACTTGGACTTATCCTGTAACCACTTTCTAAATCTCAGTTATTGCATCCTTAATAGTTGGCGCCAGCATTTTCCCCACCACTGATGTCAGGATAGCCAGCCTGTAATTCCATTTTCTCTTTCCCTCCTTTTTCAAAAAGCGGGATTACATTAGCTACCCCCTAATCCACTGGAACCCTTCCAGAGTCTATAGAATGCTGGAAAATGATACCAATGGGTCCACTATTTCTAGGGCCACTTCCTCCAGTACTTGGCATGCAGAGCATCAGGTCCTGGGGACTTATCGCATTTTAATCCCAGCAATTTCCCCAGTACAATTTCCTGATTAATAAGGATTTCTTTTAGTTCCTCCTTCATACGAGAGTCTCTGTTCCCTAGTATTTCTGGAAGATTATCATGGATTCCTTGAACGGGAAAAATACAAAGAACAACAAAAGCCAACGAAACTGATGGTCAGAAGTACCAAATGGGAGCCTGTAAAGGGACTGACAAAGGATATAAAAATGTTTGACAATTTATTAGGGAAAAAGTGACTGGAAACAATGAGGTAAAATAAAACAAATAAAATGTTTATGTCACTCACTTAATCTGTTCAGGTGTTCCTCCAGAAGTTGCATTTGTGATGCCCCATGCTGCCTCTTTCCTTGTTCGAAATTCTGCTTTCTGAAGAAGGTCTATCAGCACTGGGAAGATGTTTGCATCTATTACAGCCTGAAAACCCAAAATTATTTAATAAAGGAAGTGAACAAAAAAAAGAGACATGGATGTTAATAGCAGCTTTCATAATTACAAACCATCCTGCAAACAGCAATGTAACAACGATGATCTAATCCGCATTTAGTGATATTGATTGAAAGATAGATACTGGCCAGGGATAACTTCCCTGCTCTTATTCAAAATAATGTCTACCTGGACAGCAGACAGGGCTGACCTTGGTTTAATGTATTTTCAAAAACAAAACAGCACTTCTGACACTCCAGCACTCTCAGTACTGAATAGGACTGTTGGCCTTGATTTACACTCAAAGTTCTGAAGTAGGAATTGGAACCTACAAACTGAAGCAAGAAGCAGATCAGTAATAACCTAAGTGGTTCAGCTGCATGGTAAAGGAGGGAATACAGGGCAATAAATTAAAAAGCAGGACCCCAGTATTAGTAATCTGAGGATTTAACTGTGCCACATGCTAGCCAGAGCAGGAATAGAATCGATCAGATAAATGAGTGACTGCAGAGATAGTGCAGAGGGAGTGATTTGAATTCCTGAGGCATTAGAACTGATTCTGGGGAAGATGGGACCTGTACAAGTTGGACCGGTTGCACCTTACCATGACCAGGACTAATATCACTGCAGGGATATTTACTAGTGATTTTTGGGAGGGTTTAAACTAGAGTGGCAGGGGTTTGGAAACCTGAACGGGGAGACAGAGGTAGAGATGAATGACAGAAAAGTAGAAAGCAAAACTGGAAGACAGACGAAGCAATGATTAGCAGCAAATAACGTTTACTTATTGATGTCTCATGTAGGCTTACATTAACACTGCAGTGAAGTGAAAATCCCCTAGTCGCCACACTCTTGACACCTGTTCAGGTACACTGAAGGGGAATTTAGCATGGCTTTTGCACCTAACCTTTCGGACTGTGGGAGGAAACCGCAGCACCCAGAGGAAACCCACACAGACATGGGGAGAACGTGCAGAGTCCGCACAGAGAGATCTAAGCTGGGAATTGAACCCATGGCCCTGTGCAGTGAGGCAGCAGAGCCAACCATTGTGCTGCCCCATTATAGGGGCCATCGTACAAAAAACTCACGTGTAACAATGTTAAAAAGACAAATTGCAAGGCAGTGTATCAGATGCATCAGAGTATTTGCAAAAAGGTAGATGAATTAACAGCGCAAATTGATATACATGTGTACAATATGATTGCAATTCCAGAGACATGGCGGCAGGGTGACCAAGGCTAGGAACTGAATATCCAAGGATATTCAATATTTAGGAAGGACAGACAAAAAGGGAGAGGTGGTGAGGTGGTGTTATTAATTAAGGGTGAAATCTGTGCAATCGCGTGAAGTGACATTGGCTCAGGAAATCTAGGGCGGGGGCAGGGGGAGACGGGGTGGATTCTCCCATCCCGTTACAGTGCTCCAGCAGCACAGTGAGCAGGAAACATTAGTGGAAGCTGTTGTG
Organism: Carcharhinus amblyrhynchos; assembly: GCF_965287045.1. Lineage (NCBI taxonomy): Eukaryota > Metazoa > Chordata > Chondrichthyes > Carcharhiniformes > Carcharhinidae > Carcharhinus > Carcharhinus amblyrhynchos. The sequence goes on from NC_137347.1 coordinate 46,168,215, forward strand.
CAGGCTAACTATTGGGCGACAGGCTTCTGCAGCAAAGATTTTCAAAAATCAGCACAGAGCTGATTACAGATGCTAATCCACACTTCCATCTTATTAGTGAGCATAGGACTGAAGTCTCCAGGCCTGTTAGCGTCCTTCTACCCACCTCCCCCACCCCACCCTGCCAGGAGTGGTTCACTCCATCGGGGTTTACAACAGCTCCCTATATCAGGTAACAGGTGCCCCATTCCTGCTGGAGTGAAGAGAGGCAATGGAGGCCTCTGGAGGAGGTCAGGGATAAGGGAGAGGGGCCCCTGGGGAGTACCAGCCTGGACCCCTGGTACAGCCCAAGGGACAAACTGACAATGCCCAAGGGGCAGCTTGGAACTGCCCACCAGGCATCGGCAATGCCAAGGGGAAGGGACAGAGGGGGTGGGCGATAGGTGGAGGTGGCCTCACCTTCATACTGCATTAGGGATCTGTGGCAGAGTGAGGGAGGATGACGATCTTCCCTCAGTCTACAGATTTCCTACAGAAACTCAGCACACGTGGAGCAGTTGAACCAGAGCACTCCTTGCCACAGTGAATGTCTTGGCACTCTACACCAGCATCCCCCACGACAATGGCATTGCTGCAGCTGCCTCAGTACTCAACGCCGACAACTGCCAGCTTCCAGATGCAATTTTACAACTCATCCGCTTTATCCTGGACCACAATGTCTTCACCTTCAACAACCAGTTCTTCATCCAGACACGGAACAGCCATGGGGACCAAATTCGCACCTCAATATGCCAACATCTTCACGCAGAGGTTCGAACAAGACGTCTGCACAGGACCTTCATCCGATGCTATACACTCGATACATCGATGACATTTTCTTCCTTTGTACTCATGGTGAACAGTCACTGAAACAACTATATGATGACATCAACAAGTTCCAATCCACCATCAGACTCACCATGGACTACTCTCTGGAATTGGTTGCATTTTTGGACACACGCATCTCCATCAAGGATGGTCACCACAGCACTTCACTGTACCCCATGCCCACGGATAACCTCACAATGCTCCACTTCTCCAGCTTCCACTCTAAACACATTAACTAAACCATCCCCTATGGACAAGCCTTCCATATATCCAGGATCTGCTCAGACGAGGAGGGTCACAACAGATACCTCGAGACGCTGACAGGTGCCCTCATAAGAACAGGATACGGCGCTTGACTCATTGATCGACAGTTCTGACGTGCCACAATGAAAAATCATGCCGACCTCCTCAGAAGACAAACACGGGACACAGCCGACAGAGTATCCTTTGTCGTCCACTACTTTCCTAGAGTGGAGAAGCTACAACATCTTCTCCAGAGCCTTCAACATGTCACTGATGAAGACAAACATCCCGCCAAGGCCATCCTCACACCCCCACTTCTTGCCTTCAAACAACTGCACAACCTCAAAGAGACCACTGTCTGTAGCAAACTACCCAGCCTTCAGGAGAACAGTGGCCATGACACGACACAATCCTGCCACAGCAACTTCTGAAAGACATGCCGGATTATCGACACGGATGCCATCATCTCGCATGAGAACACCATCCACCAGGTACATGGTACAAACTCTTGCAACTTGGCCAATGTTGTCTAACTGATACTCTGCAGGAAAGGATGTCCAAGGGATGGTACATTAGGGAGACCATGCAGATGCCGCGACAATGGGCGAATGAACACCACTCGACAACCACCAGGTTCCTGTTGGGGAAAGCTTCAGCAGTCACAGGCATTCGACCTCTGATCTTCAGGTAAGCGTTCTCCAAGGCAGCCTTCGTGATACAAGACAATGCAGAGCCATTGAGCAGAGACTGATAGCCAAGTTCCGCACATGAGACTGGCCTCAACCAGGATCTTGGGTTCATGTCACTCTATCTGTAACCCCCACAACTTGCCTGAGCTTGCAAAATTTCACAAATTGTCCTGTCAGGAGACAATACACAATTCTTTAACCTGTGTTTAACCCTCTCTCCACTCACATTGTCTGTACCTTTGAGACTTTGTTACCTATAAAGACTCGCATTCCAACCATTATTTTGTAAATTGAGTTTGTGTCGTTATATGCTCTGTTTGTGAACAGAATTCCCACTTATCTGACAAAGGAGCAGCACTCTGAAAGGTAGTGGCTTTTGCTACCAAATAAACCTGTTGGACTCTCATCTGGTGCTGTGAGACTTCTTACTGTGTTTACCCCAGTCCAACGCCAGCATCTCTACATCACGATTGGGGGATGGCCAGGGAGTGGGGACATGGGGGCTGGCAATGAAGTGGTCTGCTATTGATGCTAGGGGAGGGGGGTGCGGCTATGCTGCTGACCTCTCCAGTGGGAATAGGTCCCATCCTCAGATATTCAGAGGGAATCTTGCTGTACCTGTGATGCACAGAGTGTCAGAGATTCAATCTGAAAATCCTGCAAAAAAATGTCAGCGGGAGTTACTCCTGTTCTCACGCAAATTAAGAACTTAGAATTTTTCTGGGAGAATTCCAGCCTAGATGTAAAATCAGTCTGGATGGAGCCAAGAAGCAACAAGGACGCAAAACATTAGCGGGAGTTATCTTTACGCTTCCAAACAGTAGTGCTAAGTGTAGCCAAACAGGCCATCTAAAATGGCGTTTTGTAAAGCCCTCTGGGATAACTGGGCAAGAAACTAAACTGACAGGCTGCAGTTTAAAGACAGAGACAAACAGGCTACAACCCTGATGAGTGAATACACAGGATATGGGCCATCTCCAGGATGAAAGAGACTTTCTGATCACACTGGGTTGTGTGCCAGACGTAAAGGCACCGTGAATCCTTATTTAGGAGGAAGGTATGTGACCTATGTGCCTATAACACCTACAGGCATGGCCACCGGGGACACACCCAGAGATCGGTGTGGTAGCACCTGATTGGACTCTTATCGATCAGGGTGATCAAGTCCTGATCGATTGATTGGCAATGGCCAAAAAAAGGGGCGTGAAGCCAAATGGGGTATAAAGGATGCTGCACAACCAGGAATCTCTCTCTCTCTCTCTGATCCCACGAACGAGCTACAACAATGGTGAACATCGCCAGCAAGAGGAGAGCCACCACACCCGAGAAGGAAGAAAGAGAGACTACAGCCAGAATGCCAGACCAGAGCAAAGGACCAAACTACACAGACAACTACCAAGACCAGCATACAGATAAAGGCCAGTATCTGTTTGGGTATTTGTCAGTCACACACAATTAAGTCAAGGTCTTGTATTGTACTTGAATTCTAGTATTTTCTGTAAGATAACTTATTGTTGGTCGGGTGGGTGATTATTGATTGTGTGGGTTTAAATAAATATTGTTTGTACTAATAAGACGTCTACTCAAAGTTATTTGTCCACCGTATAAGGGTTAAAACAGGCTGATTTTTTACAACATAAGGTAGGGTAGAGGCAAAATACTGCAAATGCTGGAATCTGAAACCAAAACAGAAAGTGCTGGAAAATCTCAGCAGGTCTGACATCCTCTGTTGAGAGAGAATAGACATGATGCGGAGATGCCGGCATTGGACTGAGGTAAACACAGTAGGAAGTCTCACAACACCAGGTTAAAGTCCAACAGGTTTATTTGGTAGCATAAGTCACTAGCTTTCGGAGTGGGGTATCAGTTCACAAACAGGGCAAATAAAGATACAAACTCAATTTACAAATTAAGAGAATACAGCCAGCGCTTCAAGTCTGGATGGACAAAGAGTCATCCTGACGCAAAACGTTGGTTCGATTCTCTCCCCACAGACGCCGTCAGACCTGCTGAAATTTTCCAGCATTTTTTGTTTTTGTTTGTGATATGATAGGGGACAGCATTAAATCAGGAAATGTGAGATGCATGTAACAAGGGTGACTTTAATCTACATATAGAGTTGGCAAATCAAATTTATAACAATACCATGGTAGATGAATTCCATACCAGGTGGCTTTTTGGGCCAGTATGTTGAGGATCCAGCTGGGGAACATGCTATCCTAGATTTGGTATTATGCAATGAGGAGTTAAATAACCTTGGTGTATGGGGCCATTTAAGGAACAATTAGGATAGAAAGTGAAGAGGTCCAATCAGAAACTAGCGTCCTAAATCAAAACAAAGGAAACAATGAAGGTATGAGGTGTGAATTGGTTCACGCTGATCATTGAATTCAATAGCCTGATCACCCTCTTCACCCCAAGAACTATATTCAATTCCTTCTTAAAAACATAAAATGTTTTGGCCTCAACTGCTTTCTGTGGTAGCAAATTCCATGCACTTACCACTCTCTGGATGAAGAAATTTCTCCTTATCTCAATCTTAAAAGATTTACTCTATATCCTTATGCTATGAACCCTGGTTTTGGACTTCCTCATAGAGCATAGAACATTACAGCGCAGTACAGGCCCTTCGGCCCTTGATGTTGTGCCGACCAGTGGAACCAATCTAATGACGTCCTAGCCTAAACTATTCTGTTATCCATATGCCTATCCACTGACCATCTGAACACCCTTAAAATTGGCCTCCCCATCAGAAATACTCTTCCTTCATTTACCCTGTCTAGTCCTGTTAGAATTTTATAGGTTTCTATGAGATTCTCCCTCATTCTTTTGAATTCCCCCAAATATAATGCTAACCAACTCAATTTCTCCTCAAACATCAGTCCAGCCATCCCAGGAATCAGTCTGGTAAACCTTCTCTGCACCTCCTCCATAGCAAGAACATCCTACCTCAGTTAAAGAGACCAAAACTGCACACAATATTCCAGGTGTGACCTCACCTTTTAGATTTAGATAAAGTCTTCTATAAGAAGTTATTGCAGAAGGTCAGGGGACATGGAGTTGGGGGTAGGGTGTTAGCGTGGATAGAGGATTGGTTGTCAAATAGGAGGCAGAGAGTGGGGGTCAATGGGTGCTATTCGGATTGGCGGTTGGTGACTAGTGGAGTGCCCCAGGGGTCTGTGCTGGGGCCTCAGCTATTTACCATTTATATAGATGATCTGGAGGAGGGAACCGAGTGCAGGGTGTCGAAATTTGCTGATGACACCAAGATTGGGGGAAAGGCAAATTGTGCGGAGGGTGTGGAGAGTCTGCAGAAGGATCTAGATAGGCTGGGCGAATGGGCCAGGAAATGGCAAATGGAATTTAATGTTGGCAAGTGTGAGGTGGTCCACTTTGGTAGGAAGAATGGTAGGAAGGACTATTACTTACGTGGCGAAAAACTGCAGCAGGCGACGGTGCAGAGGGACCTCGGGGTCCTTGTGCATGAGTCGCAAAAACCCAGCTTGCAGGTGCAGCAGGTGGTCAGGAAGGCGAATGGGATGCTGGCCTTCATAGCGAGGGGGATTGAATATAAAAGTAGGGAGGTCTTGCTGCAGCTGTATAGGGCATTGGTGAGGCCGCAGCTGGAGTACTGTGTGCAGTTTTGGGCGCCGCACCTGCGCAAGGATATTTTGGCCCTGGAGGGAGTGCAGAGGAGGTTTACTAGGCTGATACCGGAGTTGAGGGGATTGAGCTATGAGGAGAGGCTGAATAAACTGGGCTTGTACTCGTTAGAGTTTAGAAGAATGAGGGGAGATCTCATTGAGACGTATAAGATGATGAATGGGATGGATAGGATAGAGGTGGAGAGACTCTTCCCGCTCAAAAAAGACAGTAGGACTAGGGGGCACAGCCTCAAGATAAAGGGGAGGCGGTTTAGAACGGAGTTGAGGAGGAACTTCTTCACTCAAAGGGTGGTGAATCTCTGGAATTCTCTGCCCGTTGAAGTGGTGGAGGCTGCCTCGCTAAATATTTTTAAGAAGCGGGTTGATGGGTTCTTGATAAGAGAGGGGATTAAGGGTTATGGGGAGAGGGCGGGAAAGTGGAACTGAGCCACAACAGATCAGCCATGATCTTATTGAATGGCGGGGCAGGCTCGAAGGGCTAGATGGCCTACTCCTGCTCCTATTTCTTATGTTCTTATGTTCTTAAAATTAAAGTTTATCAGTGTCACAAGTAGGCTTATAATACCACTGCAAAGAAGTTACTGTGAAAATCCCCTCATCACCACACTCCTGCACCTGTTTAGGTACACTGAGGGAGAATTTAGCATGACCTAAATAGCACATCTTTTAGACTGTGGGGGGAAACCGGAGTACCCAGATGTTGGAGTGAAATCAAAGTAAAGGACATAAAATGGTTACCTGGCACACAAAATGGACACTGGGAAGGGACATTAAGAGGCACTGACTTTGGGCACAGACATTACACAAAGAGTTAAAACCTGTAGTGTTTAAATTACTGTAGGAACTAGGTCAGACCTTGAGGCACCTTAAACTTGAGATAAAAGCAGACCCACAACAATGAGTTTGATAATGAGATCAGCTACTGATGGGGACATAAATGCTTAAATGTATGTAACAAGATCCGCCATTGCTAGAGGACATAACTGCATAAATGTATCTACTCTAATGTACAATGATGTGATAACTGTCAATGTCCATACTTGTCTATGTATAACGATGTGTTAACTGTCGATGTCCGTACCTGTCCACTCAACTTGTAACGATGTGCTAATGGCTAAATGTCTGTACTGTCTATTATCTGAAAAGTATAAAAGATGCTCAACAACCATTGTGTAGTTGAGAAGGTAACTGGCTGTACTGCAGAGTGCCAACGCTTCTCCCAAAGTTTTGTCCAAATAAAACTGTTTGTTGAACCTTCAGGTCTGACTCAGAAGTGGTGAATTTCCCGCAATACCGAAGGAAATCCATGCAAACACAGAGAGGACATGTAGGTTCCGCACAGACAATGACCCAAGCTAGGAATTGAACCTAGTCTCTGGCGCTGTGAGAACATAAGAACCAAGAGCAGGAGTAGGCCAACTGGCCCCTTGAGCCTGCTCTGCCACTCAATAAGATCATGGCTGATCTTTTCGTGGACTCAGCTCCAGTTGCTTGCGCACTCAAAGAACAAAGAACAGCACAGCACAGGAAACAGGCCCTCCGGCTCTACAAGCCCATGCCGCCCATTGTAACACTCAGTGAGTGCCTTATTCAAGTCTTTCTTCTACCAACGACTTTACTGTTCAAACATTTATCTATCCTTGCCTTAAAAAACATTCAATGAGATAGCCTCAACTGCTTCACTGGGCAGTGAATTCCACAAATTCACAACCCATTGTTTGAAGAAGTTCCTCCTCAACTCAGTCCTAAATAGCAGAGGTGCTCAATGAATACTTTACTTCGGTATTCACAGTGGAAAAGGATCTGGGTGGTTGTACTGCAGGCTTGCGGCGGACTGAAAAGCTTGAGCATGTGGACATTAAGAAAGAGGATGTGTTGGAGCTTTTGAATAGCATCATGATAGATAAGTCGCCGGGGCCGGATGGGATGTACCCCAGGTTACTGTGGGAGGCGAGGGAAGGGATTGCAGAGCCTCTGGCGATGATCTTTGTGTCATCGCTGGAGATGGGAGAGGTTCTGAAGGATTGCAGATGTGGTTCCTATATTCAAGAAAGGGAGTGAAGATAGCCCAGGAAATTATCGACCGGTGAGTCTAACTTCAGTGGTTGGTAAGTTGATGGAGAAGATCCTGAGAGACAGGATTTATGAATATTTAGAGAAGTATAGTACGATCAAAAGTAGTCAGCACAACTTTGTTAAAGACCGATCGTGCTTTTAAGCCTGGTCGAGTTTGTTGAAAATGTAACTAAACACATTGATGAAGGAAGAGCGGTAGATGCGGTTTATGTGGGCTTCAGCAAGGCGTTCGATAAGGTCCCCCATGCAAGGCTTATTGAGAAAGTGAGGGGGCATGGGATCCAAGGGGATGTTGCTTTGTGGATCCAGAAATGGCTTGCCCGCAGAAGGCAGAGAATGGTTGTAGATGGGTCTTTTTCAGCATGGAGGTTGGTCACCAGTGGAGAGCCCCAGGAAGCTGTTCTGGGACCCTTGCTGTTTGTGATTTTTATAAATGACCTGGATGAGGAAGTGGAGGGATGGGTTGGTAAGTTTGCCGATGACATGAAGGTCGGAGGTGTTGTGGATAGTTTGGAGGGATGTCAGAAGTTGCAGCGTGACATAGGTTGGATGCAAGACTGGGCGGAGAAGTGGCAGATGGACTTCAACCCTTAAGAAGGCTTATGGTGTACCGGCCTTCATGAATCAAGGAACTGAGTTTAGGAGTCAGGAGATAATGCTGCAGCTTTATAAGACCCTGGTTAGATCCCACTTGGAGTACTGTGCTCAGTTCTGGTTGCCTCATTACACGAAGGATGTGGAAGCCATTGAAAGGATGTAGAGGAGATTTACAAGGATGTTGCCTGGATTGGGTGGCATGCCTATGAGGATAGGTTCAGTGAGCTCAGTCTTTTCTCCTTAGAGAGGTGAAGGATGACAGGTGACCTGATAGAGGTGTAAGATGTTGAGAGGTATTGATTGTGTGGATTCTCAGCGGCTTTTTCCCAGGGCTGAAATGGCTGCCACAAGAAGACACAGGTTTAGGGTGCTGGGGAGTACATAAGAACATAAGAAATAGGAGGAGTAGGCCATCTAGCCCTTTGAGCCTGCCCCGCCATTCAGTAAGATCCTGGCTGATCTGTCGTGGCTCAGTTCCACATTCCCGCCCTCTCCCCATAACCCTTAATCCCCTCTCTTATCAAAAACCCATCAACCCGCGTCTTAAAAATATTTAGCGAGGTAGCCTCCACCACTTCAACGGGCAGAGAATTCCAGAGATTCACCACCCTTTGAGTGAAGAAGTTTTTCCTCAACTCCGTTCTAAACCGCCCCCCCTTTATCTTGAGGCTGTGCCCCCTAGTCCTACTGTCCTTTCTGAGCGGGAAGAGTCTCTCCACCTCTATCCTATCCATCCCATTCATCATCTTATATGTCTCAATGAGATCTCCCCTCATTCTTCTAAACTCTAACGAGTACAAGCCTAGTTTATTCAGCCTCTCCTCATAGCTCAACCCCTTCAACTCCGGCATCAGCCTAGTAAACCTCCTCTGCACTCCCTCCAAGTACGGCGCCCAAAACTGCACACAGTACTCCAGCTGCGGCCTCACCAATACCCTATACAGCCGCAGCAAGACCTCCCTACTTTTATATTCAATCCCCCTCGCTATGAAGGCCAGCATCCCATTAGCCTTCCTGACCACCTGCTGCACCTGCAGGCTGGGTTTTTGCGACTCATGCACAAGGACCCTGAGGTCCCTCTGCACCGTCGCCTGCTGCAGTTTTTCGCCATGTAAGTAATAATCCTTCCTACCATTATTCCTACCAAAGTGGACCACCTCGCACTTACCAACATTAAATTCCATTTGCCAGTTCCTGGCCCATTCGCCCAGCCTATCTAAATCCTTCTGTAGACTCTCCACACCCTCCGCGCAATTTGTCGTTCCACCAATCTTGGTGACATCAGCAAATTTCGACACCATGCACTCGGTTCCCTCCTCCAGATCATCTATATAAATGGTAAATAGCTGAGGCCCCAGCACCGACCCCTGGGGCACTCCACTAGTCACCAACCGCCAATCCGAATAGCACCCATTGACCCCCACTCTCTGCCTCCTATTTGTCAACCAATCCTCTATCCACGCTAACACCCTACCCACAACTCCATGTCCCCTGACATTCTGCAACAACCTCTTGTGAGGCACCTTGTCAAACGCCTTCTGAAAATCAAGAATCCTTCTGAAAATCAAGAAACAGTAGGTACAGAGCAGATGTCAGGAATAAATTTTTCACTCGGGGGTGGTGGGTGCATGGAATCGACTGCCGGCAGTGGTGGTGGAAGCAGATTCATTAGGGTCTTTTAAGAGACTTCTGGATGAGTACATGGGACTTAATAGGATTGAGTGTTATAAGTAAGCCTAGTAGATAGAGATACGTTCGGTGCAACTTGTGGGCCAAAGGGCCTGTTTGTGCTGTAGTTTTTCTATGCTCTATGTTTTAAATCTGCTTCCCCTTATTTTGAGGCTATGCCCCCTAGCTCTGGTTTCACCCACCAGTGGAAACAACTTCCCTACTTCGATCTTATCTATTCCCTTCATAATCTTATATGTTTCTATAAGATCTCCCCTCATTCTTCTGAATTTCAATGAGCAGTCTACTTAGTCTCTCCTCATAAGCCAACCCTCTCAACTCTGGAATCAACCTAGTGAATCTCCCCTGCACCCCCTCCAGTGCCAGTATATCCTTTCTCAAGTAAGGAGACCAAAACTGTATACAGTACTCCAGGTGTGGCCTCACCAGCATCTTATACAGCTGCAACATAACCTCACTGTTTTTAAACTCCATCCGTCTAGCAATGAAGGACAAAATTCCACTTACCTTCTTAATTACCTGCTGCACCTGCAAACTAACTCCTTGAGATTCCTGAACAAGGAGACCCAGATCCCTCTGCACAGAGCATGCTGCAATTTTTTACCAGTTACATAGTGGTCCATTTTGCTGATATTCTTACCAAAATGGATGACCTCACATTTACCAACATTGTACTCCATCTGCCAGACCCTCGCCTACTCACTTAGATTATCTATATCCCTTTACAGACTTTCAGCATCCTCTGCACACTTTGCTCTTCCACCCATCTTAGTGTCATCTGTGAATTTTGACACACTACACTTGGTCCCCAACTCCAAATCATCTATGTAAATCGTAAACAATTGTGGTCCCAACACTGATTCCTGAGGCACGCCACTAGTCACTGATCGCCAACCAGAAAAAGACCCATTTACCCCCACTCAGGGTCAGAGGTTTACAGCATGGAAACAGGCCCTTCGGCCCAACTTGTCCACGCTGCCCTTCTTTTTAAAACCCCTAAGCTCATTCCAATTGCCCGCATTTGGCCCATATCCCTCTATATCCATTGTACCCATGTAACTATCTAAATGCTTTTTAAAATATAAATTTGTATCTGCCTCTACTACTACTTGTGGCAGCTTGTTCCAGACATTCATCACCACTGTGTGAAAAAATTGCCCCTCTGGACACTTTTGTATCTCTCCCTCTCACCTTAAACCTATGCCCTCTAGTTTTAGGCTCCCCTACCTTTGGGAAAAGATATTGACTATCTACCTTGTCTATGCCCCTCATTATTTTATAGACTTCTATAATGTCATCCCTCAAGCTCCTACGCTCCAGAGAAAAAAGTCCCAGTCTATTCAGCCTCTCCTTATAACTCAATCCATCAAGTCCCGGTAGCATCCTAGTAAATCTTTTCTGCACTCTTTCTAGTTTAATAATATCCTTTCTATAATAGGGTGACCAGAATTGCACACAGTATCCCAAGTGTGGCCTTACCAATATCTTGTACAAGGCCCTCTTTGCTTTCTGTTAATTAACCAATCCTCTATCCATGCTAATACATTACCCGTAATACTGTGCATCGTTATTTTATGTATCAGTTTTTGGTGTGGCACCTTGTCAAAAGCATTCTGGAAATCCAGACACATCACATCCACAGGTTCCCCACTGTCCACTGCGCATGTAATGTTCTCAAAGAATTCCACCAAATCAGTCAAACATGACCTGCCCTTCATGAACCCATGCCTTGTCTGACCAATGGGACAATTTATATCCAGATGTCTCACTATTTCTTCCTTGCTGATAGATTCAAGCATTTTCCCTACAACAGAAGTTAAGCTAACCAACCTACAGTTACCTGCCTTTTGTCTATCTCCTTTTTTAAACAATGGCATCGCATTTGCTATTTTCCAATCTGCAGGAAACAATCCAGAGTCCAGCGAATTTTGGTAAATTACCACTAGTGCATTTGCTATTTCTCCCGCCATCTCTTTTAGTATCCTATGATGCATTCCATCAGGATCAGGAGACTTGTCTACCTTTAGCCCCATTAATTTGCCCAACATTACCTCTTTCGTGATAATTATAGTTTTTATGTTCTCACCTGCCATAGTCCTCCTGTCATCAATTTTTGGCATGTTATTAGTGTTTTCCATTGTGAAGACTGACAAAATATCTGTTCAATACCTCAGCCATTTTCTCATTTACAGTTATTACATCCCTCTTCTCATCCTCGAAAGGACCAGTGTTTACTTTCGCCACTCTTTATCATTTTATATATTTGTAGGAACTTCTGCTATCTGTTTTTATATTCTCAGCTAGTTTACTCTCATAATTGACCTTACCTTTCTTTATAGCTTTTCTTGCGGCTTTCTGCAGACCTTTAAAGATTTCCCAATCCTCTCGGTTCCCACTAATCTTTGTCACTTTGTATGTGCATTTTCTTTCAATTTGATACCCTCCTTATTTCCTTAGATATCCTTGGCTGATTATCTCTTTTTCTATAGTCCTTCCTTATCACTGGTATATACTTTTGCTGAGCACTGTGGAAGATCGCTTTGAAAGTCCTCCACTATTCCTCAATTGTCCCACCATAAAGTTTTTGCTCCCAGTCTACCTTGGCCAACTCCTCCCTCATCCCCTTGTAGTCTCCTTTGTTTAAGCACAAGACACTGGTATTGGATTTTACCTTCCAGCAATGAGGCAGCAGCACTAACCATTGTGCTGTCCATAAGCGCATGAGATTGGGGGTAACATTGGCATGAACTGAGAACTGGTTAGCAGACAAGAAACAAAGAGTAAAGATAAATGGATCCGTGTTGAAATGGCAGGCGATGACTAGAGGAGTCCTGCAGGGATCCGTGCTTGGGTCCCAGCAATTCATCACATACATTAATAATTCGGAAGAGGGAACCAAAAGTAATGTTTCTAAGTTTGGTAATGACACAAAACTTGGTGGAAATGCGAGTGGTGATGAGAATGTTAAGAGGCTTCAAGGTGACTTGATTGAGCAAATGTGTGGTAGATGCAGAATAATGTGGATGAATGTGCAGTTATCCGCATTGGACAGAGAAACAGAATGGCAGAATATTATCTGAATGGTGCTAGATTGGGAAATACCTTGTACACTAGTACAGCAAGCAATTGGAAAGGCAAATGGTATGTTGGCAAGAGGTCTTGAGTACAAAAGCAAGGATGTGTTACTGCAGCTGTACAGGTCTTTGGTGAAATGGAACCTGGAACCTTTATCCAAGGATATATTTGTCATTGAAGGAGTGCAGTGAAGATTTACGAGACTAATTCCTGGGATGGCAAGACTGTCATATGGGGAGAGATTGGGGCGACTGGGCTGATTTCACTGGAATTTAGAAGAATGAGGCTGTAGAGGCCAATTCACTGAATATATTTAAGAAAGAAATGGATAAGATTTCTAGACACTAAAGGTGTGAAGGGGTATTGGGAGAGAGTCCATAGATATGGCATTGAGAAAGAGCATCAGCCATGACCATGTTGAATGGTGAAGCAGCTCAATTGGCTGAATGACCAACTCCAGCTTCTATGTTTCTACTTGACAATTCAAAAGTGAGGGCCCTGCAAACTAAATCACAGCTGACACCACAAAATTGCCATCTGTATATTTAAAAAAGTGTACATTAAAGAAAATTCCTCATTCCATCAGTAACAACTTTGGAAGAAGCAAACAACAATTTAAATAGAACTTTGCACCATGGTAAAAAAAAATCAGAAGCAAGTAAGTATTAAATGTGGTTATTTCCAAATGGCTAGAAAGTGGCCCAACCTCATTTAGCAACACTACAGTATGATGCATTTAAACTCTCTTTAACATTTGGGGAACTGCAGACGACATGATGCTATTAGCAGACTTTTGAAAAATACTTCAGGTATTGTCTTCAAGTAAAGTTAATTTTAGGATTATAGAACCATTAGATTAGAATTTAAAATCCATTGAAAACAAATGTAAAATTCAAAATTCTCAAATTCTAGTCCTTGACAAAATGTCACAAGGCAGTTATGAACTATTAAGTAAATTTAAATTAATTTTATCAAACACATTGGATACAAATGTGTAAATTCACTAATTTCAAGTGAAAACTGTTTTCCTCTACCTGAATTTGTGCTCTATTTCCAGCTGTAATGTTTGAAATAGTCCAACAAGCTTCTTTCCTTATGGATTCTTTTGGACTACTTAGTAAATGTAGAAGACATGGCAAGGCTGAACAATTTAATATGACCTGGACAGAACAAAAATTAAGCCACTAAACACAATTTTGCAATTGAGTGCAACAATGTTACAGTATTTTGCTTCAGTAATTTTCCAAACAATCCATCTCTACATTAAAAAGGAACAAGTTTCTGCAAACTAAAACTTAAGGAGATCAACTTTATTAAAATGTCTTTTAGAGAGTTTCTATTAACTAATCGTGAAAAACATCAAATTATTTTAAACTAAAGCCAATAGAGATAATAACTGATTTACAACTAACTCCAAACATACATGTCAGTGATGCAGTTACCTGTGTCTGGATATCATCACCTGTTACTATGTTACCCACAGCTCTTAATGCTGGTGATGCAACTTTGTAGTCATTATGCCTGTGAGGGTATTTACAAAAACGCCCATCAGAAATTATACATCCAACATATTTCATTTAGTAGTATTTCATATTAGTCACAGTGGACAATTTTAATATGCTTTGGTTAAAAAAATCATAGATTAATTTTTTAAAAAATATTCCCCAAGTAGACGGAGCACAGCATAGCACTTTGGTGTTCCAACAATGCAAACATTAACAACCTAGAAGTCATTTCAGGAGGCAGGAAACTGCCAACTCCTGTACTACTGAAGATGTTGAGGAGAGCGTTATTGTTTCAGTGTAAAACATTCATAACCCACATCTGATCCAAACTGGTAGTGGTAAAGGCATAGAAACAGGCCATCAGCTTTGACATGACACGTATGTAGAAGGGGAAATATTAATGAAAAAAAACACATGAAAATTCATAAAATATACCTTTACAAACCTAAACAGAATTTTGAAACTTTAAACTGATGAAAGTGCAATAAATCAGTGAACAATTGTTAACTACCAAAATTGTGTTTTTCTCTAACTTAAAGCTTTATCCACCAATTGATGCTCAAGTTAGTAGCCAAAACCCTGAAACTTATGAAAAGGTTTAAAATTGACCTCTTTGCACTCAATCCATGACCATAAAAGATATAAGGAATACTATCTCTGTGCAAATATACTTACATTAGGAGCTCCACCAATCGTCTGCAAACCCCAGAGTCGATAACAGCCTGAATTTTTTCATTGGGTCCATCTGACAGATAAGATAATGCCCAACAAGCATCAGCAAGCAAGTCAGGATCACTGCTGAACAGTAGCCTAGATAACACAGGTAAACAGGGAGATACCTGCAAGAATGAAAAAGAGAT
Source organism: Carcharhinus amblyrhynchos (assembly GCF_965287045.1). Classification (NCBI taxonomy): domain Eukaryota; kingdom Metazoa; phylum Chordata; class Chondrichthyes; order Carcharhiniformes; family Carcharhinidae; genus Carcharhinus; species Carcharhinus amblyrhynchos. The sequence continues at coordinate 46,183,460 of NC_137347.1, forward strand.
CTTTAATATTTGGCATTTCACAAATTAGTGGTGAAGACTTAAACTTAATAACTTGAAACTACCCACCCGCACAGAATTGTGTTCTGGTTGTTACACATCGTACCTCATCTGGAAATTTTGCTCAACTGCAAAAACAATGTAACAGAGGATATTTACCTTCTCAAAATCAGGTGGTGGATTTTTGCCTCTGCATAGGTTGGACAGTGCCCAGACAGCATTTCTTGTCATTGTGAGTCTGGTAGATTTTGTCAATAACCTAAAACAAAGGATAAACTCAAAACAAGCATGAAATGCTCATAGATGTTTGCACAAAATTCAATACATAATCAGATTATTACAAATAAACTACATGCTGTAGACAAAACCACATTGTATAATTTCAACTGGAAAAGAAAATTTTAAACTTAGCAATAGATGCATTTAGAAACTAATTAACAACCACCTAGCTTTTTACATATTAACACTAATACTTTAACATGTGCTCTTCATTTTCACCCCATCCCCTCAACTGTTACAGTACGTTAAATCCTGGTCAAAGACATAGTTGAGTGCACAGTATACAATCATTAATTGTCAATAACCATTATTCTATATGCCACCAAACTAAATTTGCACTCCAACTTTCAACACTTCAGTTTGATAGACTCTATGGTAAAGATTTATTGCCCTGAAGAGCATACACAACCTTTCTCCTTCTCATCCACTGCTGGTGAAATTGACATTCAGATAATTAAGAAAATCTCTCGAAAATAAAAATACTTACTGTAACAAAGGTGGAAGAATTGCACAGTGGAGGACAAAGTCCCTGCATACTGCACTGTCACCTGCAATGTTTCCCAAAGCCCAAACAGCCTAGAAAATACATTTTAAATTTTAAAGCACAGATAAATATTTCAAGTTAAAATTAATCTAATTCAACAAAACTGTAAAACTAAACCATTGTTGTCCCTTCCCACAAAAGATATAAAGGACTGAAGAGAATGCCTTAATCTACTTAGTCTGAAAGCACAAGATCCCTGCACACCACACTTTAGGATTTCAAGGCTTAGAAAAGGGTGAAGAGCTTTACAAAAATGGTACCACAGATGTGAGACTTCAGTTAGATAAAAAGATCTGAGGAGTTAGTTTTATTAATCAGAGCAGAGAGTGAATGATTTAGTAGAAATGTTTGAATGATGAATTTTTGGTAAGAGTAAATATTGGAATCAATACCGGCCTATTCAAGAAAACCAGCCTGAAGTTAGAACATAGAACAGTACAGCACAGCACAGGCCCTTCGGCCTTGGATGTTGTGCCGAACTTTGGCCGAAACCAAGATCAAGCCATCCCACTCCCTGTCATTCTGGTATGCTCCATGTGCCTATCCAGTGTCCATTTGAAAATTCCTAAAGTGTCCAACTTCACTATCACAGCAGGCAGTCCATTGCACACCCCAACAACTCTTTGAGTAAAGAACCTACCTCAGACATCCCTCTTTTATCTCCCACCTTGAACCATATAGTTATGCCCCTTAGTAACAGCTAAATCCACCTGAGGAAATAGTTTCTGAACGTCCGCTCTATCTATCCCCTTCACCATCTTATAAACCTCTATTAAGTCGCCTCTCATCCTCCTCCGCTCTAAAGAGAAAAGCCCTAGCTTCCTCAACCTTTCCTCATCAGACCTACCCTCCAAACCAAGTTCATATGTTACACAGCAGTATTGAGCAGCATTCTGTAAAATTTCAAAGTGGAAACAAGATTCAGTCAGCTGAAGCCTAAGAAAGCCAGCCACGTCAGGAATCCAGAGATCAAGGCTCCTTTAAAAGGGCATCCCAATCCGATTCCCGGCTTGGGTCAATGTCTGTGTGGAGTCTGCATGCTCTCCCTGTGTCCACGACGGTTTTCTCTGGATGCTCTGTTTCCTCCCACAGTCCGAAAGATGTGCAGGTTAGGTGCACTGGCCATGCTAAATTCTCCCTCAATGTACCCAAACAGGTGCCAGAATGTGGCAACTAGGGGATTTTCACAGTAACTTCATTGCGGTGTGAACATAAGCCTGCTTCTGGCCTTATCCTAACTTCCCACCCAGCCAGCTTGACATCATGCCAACAGGAATCACTACTGGATTTCAAAAACCAAAACCAATCGAGGTAACCATGCTGTGGGTGCACAGGTAAGTGTCATAAGAACATAAGAAATAGGAGCAGGAGTAGGCCAACTAGCCCCTCGAGCCCGCCCCGCCATTCAATAAGATCATGGCTGATCTGAAGTGGATCAGTTCCACTTTCCCGCTCTCTCCCCTTAATTCCCTTGTCTATCAAAAACCTATTACCCGTGACTTAAATATATTTAGCGAGGTAGCCTCCACCACTTCAACGGGCAGAGAATTCCAGAGATTCACCACACTTTGAGTGAAGAAGTTCCTCCTCAACTCCGATCTAAACTGCACCCACCTTATCTTGAGGCTGTGCCCTGAAGTCCTGCTATCCTTTCTAAGCGGGAAGAATCTCTCTACCTCTACCCTATCCATCCCTTTCATTATCTTATACGTCTCTATAAGATCCCCCCATATCCTTCTAAACTCCAACGAGTACAGACCCAGTCTATTTAGTTAACGTTTAGATAACGTTTTTTCTACGTTATCAGCCTGGTGAACCTCCTCTGCGCTTCCTCCAAGGCCAATATGTCCATCCACAAGTGCGGTGACCAAAACTGCACACTGTACTCCAGCTGCGGCCTCACCAGTACCCTGTACAGTTGCAGCAAGACCTCCCTGCTTTTATATCCTATCCCCCTCGCCATAAAGGCCAACATTCCATTTGCCTTCTTGATCACCTGCTGCACCTGCAGACTGGGTTTTTGCGACTCATGCACAAGGACCCTCAGGTCCCTCTGCACCGTAGCATGCTGCAGCTTTCTGCCTTTTAAATAATAATCCTTCCTACTATTATTTCTGCCAAAGTGGATAACCTCACACTTACTAACATTATACTCCATCTGCCAGGTCCTCGCCCACTCACTTAGCCTATCCAGATCCCTCTGCAGACTTTCCACACCCTCCATGTAATTTGCTTTTCCACTCATCTTTGTGTCATCAGCAAATTTTGTCACCCTACACTCAGGCCCCTCCTCCAGATCATCTATATAAATGGTAAATAGCTGAGGCCCCAGCACCGATCCCTGCGGCACTCCACTAGTCACCAACTGCCAATCAGAATAGCACCCATTGATACCAACTCTCTGCTTCCTATTAGACAGCCAATCCTCTATCCACGCTAACACCTTCCCCCAATTCTGTGCACCCTAACCTTCTGTAGCAATCTTTTATGAGGCACCTTATCAAACGCCTTTTGGAAATCTAAAAACACCACATCCACCGGTTCCCCTCTGTCTACTGCACTAGTCACATCCTCATAGAAATCCAATAAATTCCTCAAACATGACTTCCCCTTAACGAATCTGTGCTGCGTCTGTTCTATCAAACCATTCTTTTCTAGGTGCCTCGCTATTTCTTCTTTGATAATGGATTCTAGCATTTTTCCAACTACAGACGTTAAAACTAACCGCCCTATAACTCCCTGCCTTTTGTCTGCTACCTTTTTTAAAACAGCGGCGTAACATTAGCCATGGTTCACCATGGTAGGCTTCTGCAGAAAATGCAGATGTATGGGATTGGGGGTGATCTAGGTAATTGGATCAGGAATTGGCTAGCAGATAGGAGACAGAGGGTGGTGGTTGATGGTAAATATTCGTCATGGAGTTCGGTTACGAGTGGTGTGCCTCAGGGATCTGTTTTGGGGCCACTGCTGTTTGTAATTTTTATTAATGATCTGGATGAGGGTATAGTTGGGTGGATTAGTAAGTTTGCTGATGACACCAAAGTCGGAGGTGTGGTAGATTGTGAGGAAGGGTGTCATAGTTTGCAGGGTGACTTAGAAAGGTTGCAGAGCTGGGCCGCGAGGTGGCTGATGGAGTTTAATGTGGAGAAGTGTGAGGTAATTCATTTCGGTAGGAATAACAGATGTGTTGAGTATAGGGCTAACGGGAGGACTTTGAATAGTGTGGAGGAGCAGAGGGATCTAGGTGTATGTGTACATAGATCCCTGAAAGTTGGGAATCAAGTAGATAAGGTTGTTAAGAAGGCATATACGGTGTCTTGGCGTTTATTGGTAGGGGGATTGAATTTAGGAGTCGCAGCGTCATGATGCAACTGTACACAACTCTGGTGTGGCCGCACTTGGAGTATTGTGTGCAGTTCTGGTCCCCACATTACAGGAAGGATGTAGAGGCTTTGGAGAGGGTGCAGAGGAGGTTTACCAGGATGTTGCCTGGTATGGAGGGGAGATCCTGTGAGGAGAGACTGAGAGATTTGGGGTTGTTTTTGCTGGAAAGAAGGCGGCTAAGAGGGGACCTTATTGAAACATATAAGATGATTAGAGGTTTAGACAGGGTGGATACTGATAGCCTTTTTCCTAGGATGGAGAAAGCTAGCACGAGGGGGCACGGCTTTAAATTAAGGGGGGGTAGTTATAGGACTGATGTCAGGGGTAGGTTCTTTACCCAGAGGGTGGTGAGGGACTGGAATGCCCTGCCAGCTGCAGTTGTAAATGCGCCTAGTTTGGGGGCGTTTAAGAGATCTGTGGATAGGTTTATGGACGAAATGGGATTGGTTTAGATTAGTGGGTTAGTGTTGTTTTTTTAAAAGCTGGTCGGCGCAACATCGTGGGCCGAAGGGCCTGTTCTGCGCTGTAATGTTCTATGTTCTATGTTCTATTTTCCAATCTTCTGGCACTTCCCCGGAATCCAGCAAATTTTGTTAAATAGTTACTAAGGCATCCACTATCACCTCTGCCATTTCTTTCAGAACCCTGGGATGCATTCCATCCGTTCACACACAAAAAGGCTGTGACTAATTTGCATAAATTAACATGACATTAGTAGGCTTGCCACTGCTACTTCTGGCCTTGTCCTAACTTCCCAGCCAGCCAGCGTGACATCATGCTGGTGGGAATCACTACTGGATTTCAGAAATCGAAACCAATCAAGATGACTATGTTGTGGGTGCACAGGTAAGTAAGTGCCGTCCCAGGGGGTGAGGGACATGCCTGGGCACTGCCTCTGGCACTCCAGCACTGCATTGCCAAAGCACCCTCTCAGGAGCTCCATTGCGGGTGCTCCCCTTAACCATGGGAGAGGGGCTGCCCTTCGCTGCATGGAAGGGGTGATGACCCCTTATCTGTGGGCAGTTGGATGGCTTCGATTTTTGCAAATTAGTCTCAGCCTTTTTGTGTGTGAACCTGATTACATCATCATGAAAGGTAGGTGGGGGGATATCATTCTGAGATCTTGCTGGTGCAGATCCCATTTTTTCCCTTTCAAGATTTAGCATTTCTGTTTCTACTGGGAGAATTAGTAAGTAGGAGACACATAATTAAGGGTAATTTGCAAAAGAGCCTGTTAAGGATCTGTTAAGGAAATTGGATCAGGAATTGGCTAGCAGATAGGAGACAGAGGGTGGTGGTTGATGGTAAATATTCGTCATGGAGTTCAGTTACGAGTGGTGTGCCTCAGGAATCTGTTTTGGGGCCACTGCTGTTTGTAATTTTTATTAATGATCTGGATGAGGGTATAGTTGGGTGGATTAGTAAATTTGCTGATGACACCAACATCGGAGGTGTGGTAGATTGTGAGGAAGGGTGTCGTAGTTTGCAGGGAGACTTGGACAGGTTGCAGAGCTGGGCCGAGAGGTGGCGGATGGAGTTTAATGCGGAGAAGTGTGAGGTAATTCACTTTGGTAGGAATAACAGATGTGTAGAGTATAGGGCTAACGGGAGGACTCTGAATAGTGTGGATGAACAGAGGGATCTAGGTGTATGTGTACATAGATCCCTGAAAGTTGGGAATCAAGTAGATAAGGTTGTTAAGAAGGCATACGGTGTCTTGGCGTTTATTGGTAGGGGGATTGAATTTAGGAGTCGCAGCGTCATGATGCAACTGTACACAACTCTGGTGCGGCCGCACTTGGAGTATTGTGTGCAGTTCTGGTCCCCACATTATAGGAAGGATGTGGAGGCTTTGGAGAGGGTGCAGAGGAGGTTTACCAGGATGTTGCCTGGTATGGAGGGGAGGTCCTATGAGGAGAGACTGAGGGATTTGGGGTTGTTTTCGCTAGAAAGAAGGCGGCTAAGAGGGGATCTTATTGAAACATATAAGATGATTAGAGGTTTAGATAGGGTGGATAGTGATAGCCTTTTTCCTTGGATGGAGAAAGCTAGCACGAGGGGGCATGGCTTTAAATTAAGGGGGGGTAGTTATAGGACGGATGTCAGGGGTAGGTTCTTTACCCAGAGGGTGGTGAGGGATTGGAATGCCCTGCCTGCTGCAGTTGTAAATGCGCCTAGTTTGGGGGGGTTTAAGAGATCCGTGGATAGGTTTATGGATGATAAGGGATTGGTTTAGGTTAGAGGGTCATTGTTTTTTAACTGGTCAGCGCAACATCGTGGGCCGAAGGGCCTGTTCTGCGCTGTAATGTTCTATGTTCTATAAGGAGAATTAATTTGTTTTTAAAAAATAGAAGAAGTATTGATGACCTGGAATGTACTGCCTGCGCGGAGGATGGAAACAGATTTAGCATTAACTTTTAAAATGGAACTGAATAAATACTTAAAGGGAAAAAATAATGCAGGGCTGGGGTTTAATTGGATAGCTTTCTCAAAGAGCAGACACAGGTACAATGAGCAGAGTGGGATTTACTGATACTGTAACTAGTAATCCAAAGGCCCAAGATAATTTCTGGGGACTTGGGTATGAATCCCACCATGGCAGATGGTGAAACTTGAATTCAATAAAAATCTGGAATTAGAAGTCTACTGATGACCATGAAACCATTATTGCAAAAACCCATGTAGTTCACTAATGTCCTTTAAGGAAGGAAATCTGCCATATGGTCTAGAACATAGAACATTACAGCACAGTACAGACCCTACAACCCTCGATGTTGTGCCGACCTGTGAAACCAATCTAAAGCCCATCTAACCTACACTATTCCAATATCATCCATATGTTTATCCAATGACCATTTAAATGCCCTTAATGTTGGCAAGTCCACTACTGTTGCAGGCAGGACATTCCACGCCCTTACTACTCTCTGAGTAAAGAACCTACCACTGACATCAGTCCTACATCCATCACGCCTCAATTTAAAGCTACGTCCCCTCATGCTAGCCATCTCCATCTGAGGAAAAAGGCTCTCACTGTCTACCCTATGTAATCCTTTGATCATCTTATATGCCTCTATTAAATCACCTCTTAACCTTCTTCTCTCTAACGAGAACAGCCTCAAGTCCCTCAGCCTTTCATTATAAGACCTTCCCACCATACCAGGCAACATCCTGGTAAATCTCCTCTGTACTCTTTCCAACGTTTCACATCCTTCCTATAACGTGGTGACCAGAACTGTACACAATACTCCAAGTGCGGCCGCACCAGAGTTTTGTACAGCTGCAACATGATCTCATGGCTCCAAAATGCAATCCCTCTACCAATAAAGGCTAACACACCATACGTCTTCTTAACAACCTTATCAACCTGAGCGCTAACTTTCAGGGATCTATACACATGGACACCGAGATTGCGCTGTTCATACACACTAACAAGTATCTTACTATTAGCCCAGTACGCTGTATTCCTGTTACTCCTCGCAAAGTGAATCACTTCACACTTTTCCACATTAAACTCCATTTGCCATCTCTCAGCCCAGTTCTGCAGCTTATCTATGTCCCTCTGTAACCTGCAACATCCTTCCGCACTGTCCACAACTCCACCGACTATAGTGTCATCTGCAAATTTACTAACCCATCCTTGTCCACCTTCATCCAGGTCGTTTATAAACATGACAAACAGCAGTGGCCCCAAAACAGACCCTTGTGGTACACCACTAGTAACTGAACTGCAGGATGAGCATTTCCCATCAACTACCACCCTCTGTCTTCTTACAGCTAGCCAATTTCTGATCCAAACTGCTAAATCATCCTCAATCCCATGCCTCCGTATCTTCTGCAACACCTTACCGTGGGGAACCTTATCAAATGCTTTACTGAAATCCATCTACACCACATCAACTGCTTTACCCTTATCCACCTCTCTGGCCACCTTCTCAAAGAACTCAATAAGGTTTGACAGACATGACCTACCCTTCACAAAACCATGTTGACTATCCCTAATCAAATTATTCCTTTTTAGATTGTCCTAAATCCTATCTCTTGTAATCCTTTCCAAAACTTTGCCCACAACAGAAGTAAGGCTCACTGGCCTATAATTACCAGGGTTGTCTCTACTCTCCTTCTTGAATAAGGGGACAACATTTGCTATCCTCCAGTCTTCTAGCACCTTTCCAGAAGACAATGATGTCATAAAGATCAAAGCCAAAGGATCTGCAATCTCCTCCCTAGCCTCCCAGAGAATCCTAGGAAAATCCCATCCAGCCCAGGGGACTTATCTCTTTTCATACTTTCCAGAATTGCTAACACTGCTTCCTTATGAACCTCAATCCCATCTAGTCTAATAGCCTGTATCTCAGTATTCTCCTCAACAACATTGCCTTTCTCCTGTGTGAATACTGCCAAAAAATATTCATTTAGCGCCTCTCCTTCTCTTCAGACTCTGCACACAACTTCCCACTACTGTCCTTGACTGGCCCTAATCTTACCCTAGTCATTCTTTAATTCCTGACATACCTATAGAAAGCGCTAGGGTTTTCCTTGATCCTACCCTGCCATAGACTTCTCATGTCCCCTCCTGGCTCTTCTCAGCTCTCTCTTTGGGTCCTTCTTGGCTAACTTGTAACTCTCAAGTGCCCTAACTGAGCCTTCACATCTCATCTTGACATAAGTCTCCTTCTTCCTCTTCACAACTTTGTGACATGTGCCTACACGTGACTCCAGACCCACAGCAATGGCTAGCAAACTACTCAGTTCAAGGACAGTTAGGGATGGGCAATTAATGCCAGCCCAGCCACCGATGCCTACACCCCCCTGAACAAATAAAAATAAAGCAGAATGATCCACTTCTGTGTTGTATGACTCCTTGATCTCAAAACAATATTACAAAGTGAGGTTGCTGGATATTGGTGGTTGAATCTTTTCTTTCCATCAAAGAAAACCAATGCAAATGACATGAAGAATCCATTGGCAGGAAACATATCTATCAAGATGGAGTTTCCAATGAGACACATTCCTGCAACTTTATACAATGCATATTCCTCCAGCAACCCCTTGTCCCCAAAAAGACAGTGAGATGGGTACTGAAAAGCAAACCTTGGCTTTTGTGGGGTAAACATAGGACATAGAATGAGGTGGCACGGTGGTTAGCACTGCTGCCTCACAGTGGCAGGGAATCGGGGTTGATTGCCTGCTTAGGTCACTGTCTGTGCAGAGTCTGCACGTTCTCCCTCTGTCTGCATAGGTTTCCTCTGGAAGCTCCGGTTTAGATCACAGATCATAGAACCCTACAGTGCAGAAAAAGGCCCTACGGCCCCTCGAGTCTGCACCGAACACAATCCCACCCAGGCCCTACCACCATAATCCCTACATATTATACCCACTAATCCTTCTAACCTATGCATCCCTGGACACTAAGGGGCAATTTCTTAGCATGGCCAATCAACCTAACCTGCACATCTTTGGACTGTGGGAGGAAACCGGAGTACCCGGAGGAAACCCACGCAGACATGAGGAGAATGTGCAAACTCCACACATACAGTGACCCGAGCTGGGAATCGAACCCAGGAGCTGTGAAGCAGCAGTGCTAACCACTGTGGTACCGTTTCCTCCCACAGCCGGAAAAATATGCTGATTAGATGCATTGGCCACGCGGAATTCTCTTTCAAAAGTTTAAGTTAGAGGGGTGGGACACGACAGGAGAGCTCCAAGCCGTGGTTTGCTCCTCTTGCTCCAGTTGGCAGGCAGGGGACAGTTCCAGTGTGCAGCAAGTGTCTCCAGCTACAGCTTCTGGAAGCCTGAGTTTGAGAGCTGGAGCGGTGCTGAAGACACTGTGCAGCATCCGCGAGTCAGAGATTATCGCGGATAGCATACATAAAGAGGTTGTCACACTGCAGGCTCAGACTCCACAGGCAGGAAGGGAATGGGTGATCACCAGACAGAGCAAGTGAGATAGGCAAGTAGTGCAGGAATCTCTTGTGGCTATTCCCCTGCAAAACAGATATATCACTTTGGATACTGTTGAGGAGAATGACCTCTCCAGGGAAAGCAGCAGCATCTAAACTTGTTGCACCCCAGTTGGTTCTGCTGCAGAGGGAAGGGGTAAAATGTGTGCCAGTGCAATAGTTATAGGGGATTCAATTGTAAGGGGAATAGACAGGCATTTCTGTGACCGCAAACGAGACTCCAGGATGGTATATTGCCTCTCTGTGATAGGGTCAAGGATGTCTCAGAGCGACTGAAGGGCATTTTGAAGGGGGAGGGGAAACAACCAGTGGTCGTAGTACACGTTGATACAAACGACATAGGTAAAAGGATGAGGTCCTCAACGCAGAATACAGGGAGTTAGGAAGAAAGTTAAGAAATTGGACCTCAAAGGTAATGATCTCAGGATTACAACCGGTGCCATATGCTAGTCAGAGTAGAAATGACAGGATATATCAGATAAATACGTGGCTGAAGAGATGATGTCAGGGGGAGGATTTCAGATTCCTGGAGCATTGGGACCAGTTCTGGGGGAGATGGGACCTGTACAAATTGGACAGGTTACACCTGGGCAGATCTGGGATAGATGTCCTAGGGGAGGTGTTTGCTAGAGCAGTTGGGGAGGGTTTAAACTAATATGCCAGGGGGATGGGAACCTATATAAGGAGTCTGAGAAGGAGGAAGTAAGGAGAAGGTGTGGGGAGAAAGTTCCAACTACATCAAAAATCAGGAAAAAAGTTAAAAGGAAGGAGAACTCAGGAGATGTTATTAATGGAAGTGTTAGAATTCAAAAAGGTACAAAAACTAGCATAAGGGAACTTTATCTGAATGCTCATAATATTCAAAATAAGGCAAATGAGTTGACGGCACAAATCAATGCAACGTGTGATTTGATGGCCATTACAGAGACACGGTTGCATGATGGTCATGGCTGGGAGTTATATATTCAGGGGTATCAGACTGTTCGGAGGGACCGACAGGAAGGTAAGGAAGGTGATGTAGCTCTGATATTTAAGGATGACATCAGGGCGGTAATGAGAGACGGTATAGGTTCTTTGGAAAAGAAACGTTGAATCCATTTGGGTGGAAATTAGAAATAGTAAGGAGAAAAAGTCACTGATAGACGTAGGCACCAAATAATGACATCATGATGGGGCGAGAAATAAACAAAGAAATAACTGATGCATGTAAAAATGGTACAGCGATTATCATGGGGGATTTTAATCTACATGTCAATTAGTCAAACGAGGTCGTCAAGGCAGCCTTGAGAAGAAGTTCATAGAACGTATATGCGATAGTTTCCTTCCGTCTTACGAGGGAACAAGCTATCCTAAATCTGATCCTGTGTAATGAGACAGGAATAATTAATGATCTTACAATTGGAGATCCTCTCGAAAGAAGTAATCACAGTATGGTTGAATTTAAATTACAGATAGGCACAAGAAGGTAAAATCCAATATCAGTGTCTTATGCTTGAACAAAGGAGGCTACAATGGGATGAGGGAGGAGTTGGCTAAGGTAGACTGGGAGCAAAAACTTTATGGTGGGACAATTGAGAAACAGTGGAGGACTTTCAAAGTGATCTTTCACAGTGCTCAGCAAAAGTATATACCAGTGATAAGAAAGGATCATGTACAGAGAGATAATCAGCTATGGATTTCTAAGGAAATAAAGGAGGGTATCAAATTGAAAGAAAATGTACACAAAGTGGCAAAGATTAGTGGGAAATTAGAGGATTGGGAAATCTTTAAAGGTCAATAGAAAGCCACGAAAAAAGCTATAAAAAAAAGTAAGATGGATTATCAAAGTAAACTAGCTCAGAATATAAAAACCGATAGTAAAAGTCTCTACAAATATATAAAACGAAAAACAGTGGCTAAAATAAACTTTGGTCCTTTAAAGGATGAGAAAGGAGATGTAATAACTGGAAATGAGAAAATGGCTGACGCATTGAACAGATATTTTGTGTCAGTCTTCACAGTGGAAGACACAAATAACATGCCAAAAACTGATCACAGGAAGGCTATGGCAGGTGAGGACCTAGAAACTTAACACGAAAGAGGGAGTATTGGGGAAGCTAATGGGGCTAAAGAATATAAGAAATAGGAGCAGGAGTAGGCCATCTAGGCCTTCGAGCCTGCCCCGCCATTCAGTAAAATCATGGCTGATCTGAAGTGGATCAGTTCCACTTTCCCGCTTTCTCCCCATCACCGTTAATTCCCTTGTCTATCAGAAATCTATCTACCCGTGACTTAAATATATTCAATGAGGTAGCCTCCACCACTTCAATGGGCAGAGAATTCCAGAGATTCACCACCCTTTGAATGAAGAAGTTCCTCCTCAACTCCGTTCTAAACTGCTCCCCCCCTTATTTTGAGGCTGTGCCCTCTAGTTCTGTTTTCCTAAGCGAAAAGAATCTCTCTACCTCTACCCTATCTAGCCCCTTCATTATCTTGTAAGTCTCTATAAGATCCCCCCTCAGCCTTCTAAACTCCAGAGAGTACAGGCCCAGTCTATTTAATCTCTCCTCATAAGCTAACCCCCTCATCTCCAGTATCAGCCTGGTGAACCTTCTCTGTAGTCCCTCCAAGGCCAATATATCCTTACACAAATAAAGAGACCAAAACCGCACACAGTACTCCAGTTGCGGCCTCACCAGTGCCTTGTACAGTTGCAGCAAGACCTCCCTGCTTTTATATTCTATCCCCCTTGCGATAAAGGCCAACATTCCATGCGCCTTCCTGATCACCTGCAAACTGAGTTTTTGCGATTCGTGCACAAGGACCCCCAGGTCCCTCCACACAGTAGCATGCTGCACCTTTTCACCCTTTAAATAATATTCCCTCCTACTATTATTTCTACCAAAGTGGATAACCTCACATTTGCTAATGTTATACTCCATCTGCCAGGTCCTTGCCCACTCACTCAGCCTATCCAGATTTCTCTGCAGACTTTCCGCGTCCTCCATGCAATTCGCTTTTCCACTCATCTTCGTGTCATCAGCAAATTTACCCTACACTCAGCCCCCTCCTCCAGATCACCTATGTATATGGTAAACAGTTGAGGCCCCAACACCGATCCCTGCGGCATTCCACTAGTCACCAACTGCCAACTAGAAAAGCAACCATTGATTCCAATTCTCTGCTTCGAGATAACCAATCCTCAATCCACGCTAACACTTTACCCCCAACTCCGTGTACCCTAACCATCTGCAGCAACCTTGTGTGAGGCACCTTATTGAACACCTTCTGGAAATCTAAGAACACCACATCCACCGGTTCCCCTCTGTCTACTGCACTAGTCATATCTTCATAAAAATCCAGCAAATTTGTTAAACACGACTTCCCCTTCACAAATCCGTGCTGCGTCTGCTTGATCAAACCGTTCTTTTCTAGGTGTCCTGATATTTCTGCTTTGATGATGGATTCTAGCATTAAGGTAGACAAGTCTCCTGGTCCTGATGGAATTCATCCCAGGGTGCTAAAAGAGGTGGTGGGGGAAAATAGTAAATGCACCAGTGGTAATTTATCAAAATTTGCCAGACTCTGGGGTGGTCCCCACAGATTGAAAAAAAGCAAATGTGACGCCACTGTTTAAAAAAGGAGGTAGACAAAAGGCAGGTAACTATAGGCCGGTTAGCTTAATTCGTAGTAGGGAAAATGCTTGAATCTACCATCAAGGAAGAAATAGCGAGACATCTGGATATAAATTGTCCCATTGGTAAGACACAGCATGGATTCACGAAGGACAGGTCATGTTTGACTAATCTGGTGGAATTCTTTGAGAACATTATGTGCGCAGTGGACAATGGGGAACCTGTGGTTGTGGTGTATCTGGATTTCCAAAAAACATTTGTTAAGGTGCCGCATTGAAGGCTAAGGTGCACAGTGTTACGGGTAATGTATTAGCATGGACAGAGGATTGATTAACTAACAGAAAGCAAAGGATGGGGGGTAAGTGGGTGTTTTTCTGGTTGGCGATCTGTGACTAATGGTGTGCGTCAGGGATCAGTGTTGGCACCACAAATTGTTTACGATTTACATAGACGATTTGGAGTGGGGACCAAATGTAGTGTGTCAAAATTTATAGATGGCACTAAGATGAGCGGCAGAGCAAAGTGTGCAGAGGACATTGAAAGTCTGCAAAGGGATATAGATAGTCTAAGTGAATGGGCGAGGATCTGGCAGATGGAGTACAATGTTGGTACATGTGAGGTCATCCATTTTGGTAGGAATAACGGCAAAATGGATTATTATTTAAACGGTAAAAAATTGCAGCATGCTGCTGTGCAGAGGGACCTGGATGTCCTTGTGCAAGAATCACAAGGAGTTGGTTTGCAGGTGCAGCAGGTAATTAAGAAGGTAAATGGAATTTTGTCCTTCATTGCTAGAGCAATGGAGTTTAAAAACAGTGAGGTTATGTTGCAGCTGTATAAGGTGCTGGTGAGACCACACCTAGAGTACTGTGTATAGTTTTGGTCTCCTTACATGAGAAAGGATATACCAGCACTGGAGGGGGTGCAGAGGAGATTCACTAGGTTGATTCCAGTGTTAAGAGGGTTGGCTTATGAGGGGAGACTGAGTAGACTGGGGTTTAGATTGGAATTCAGAAGAATGAGGAGAGATCTTATAAAAACATATAAGATTATGAAGAGAATAGATAAAATAGAAGCAAGGAAGTTGTTTCCACTGGCCAGTGAAACTAGAACTAGGGGCATGGCCTCAAAATAAGGGGGAGCAGATTTAGGATTAAGTTGAGGTGGAACTTCTTCACAAAAATGGTTCTGAATCTGTAAAATTCCCTGTTCAATAAAGCAGCTAAGGCTACTGCATTGAATGTTTTTAAGACAAGGATAGATAAATTTTTGAACTGTAAAGGAATTAAGGACAATGGTGAGTGGGCAGACAAGTGGAGCTGAGTCCACAAAAAAATGACCCATGATTTTATTGAATGGTGGAGCAGGCTCAAGGGGCAGGTGGCCTACTCCTGCTCCTAGTTCTTATGTTCTCAGTGATACCGAAAGAGGTGCCAGAGTGTGACAACAAGGGGATTTTCACAGTAACTTAATTGCAATGTTAATGTAAGCCTACTTACGAAACTGATAAATAAATTTTAAAACCTTAGAAGAATACAGCATGGGAACAGGCCCTTTGGTCCACAATGTTCTGTCACACATAACACCAAATTAAACTAATCCCATCTGCCTGCCCTTAGTCCATATCCCTCTATTTCTTGCACATTCATGTACTTATCTAAAAGTCCCTTAAATGCTCCTATCGTGTCTGCCTGCACCACCACTCCTGGCAGCACGTTCCAGACACCTACCACACTCTTTGTAAAAAACTAGCCCCTCACATCGCCTTTGAACATTCCCCCTCTTAAGTGCATGTTTATTTAAAGTTTATTTATTCATTAGTCACAAGTAAGGCTTGCATTAACACTGCAATGAAGTTACTGTGAAATTCCCTTAGTTGCCACAGTCCAGCGCCTGTTTGGGTCAAGGCACCTAACCAGCTCGTCTTTCAGAATGTGGGAGGAAACCAGAGCACCCGGAGGAAAAGCATGCAGACAAGGGGAGAAGGTGCAAACTGCACACAGAGTGACTCAAGCTGGGATTCGAACTTTGGTCCCTGGCACTATGAAGCAGCAGTGCTAACCACTGTGCTACCGTGCTGCCCCTAACACTAATGTCCCCTAATATTATACATTTCAACTCTGGGAAAAATATTCTGACTGTCAACCCTATCTTTGCCTCTCAATTTTATAAACTTTTATCAGATTTCCCCTCAGTCCTCTAGGGAAAATAACCCTAGTTTGTCCAGTCTCTCCTTACAGCACATACCCTCTAATCCAGGCTGCATCCTGGTAAACGTCTTCTGCATCCTCTCCAAAGCCTCCACATCCTTTCTGTAATGTGGCGACCAGAATTGAATACAATATTCAAAGCGTAGTCTAACCAAAGTTTTATAAAGCTGACATCCTGACTCTTGTACTCAATGCCTCAATCAATAAAGGCAAGCAAGTTATATGCCTTCTTTATCACCCCACCTACTTGTATGGTCACCTTCAGGGAGCTATGGCCTTGAACACCAAGATCCCTCTATGCATCAATGCTGTTTAGGGTGCTGCGATTATCTATATACTTACCCTTAATATTTAATCTCCCAAAGTGCAGTACCTCACACTTGCCTGGATTAAACTCCATCTGCCATTTCTCTGCTCATATCTGCAACTGACTTATATCCCATTGTATATCCTTTGACAACTTTCTACATTATCCACAACTCCACCTATCTTTGTGTTCTCTGCAAACTTATTAACCCTCCCATCTATGTTTTAGAAACATAGAAGATAGGAGCAGGAGGAGGCCATTTGGTCCTTCAGGCCTGCTCCACCATTCATTATAATCATGGCTGATCATCCAACTCAAGAGCCTAATCCTGCTTCCTCCCCATAATCTTTGATGCCATTCCCCCCACAAGTGCTATATCCAGCCACCTCTTGAATACATTCAATGTTTTAGCATCAACTACTTCTTGTGGTAATGAATTCCACAGGCTTGCATGAAGGAATGTCTCCTCACCTCTGTCCTAAATGATTTATCCTGAATCCTCAGACTGTGACCCCTGGTTCTGGGCTCCCCCACCATCGGGAACATCATCCCTGCATCAATCCTATCTAGACCTGCTAAAATTTTGTAAGTCTCTAGGAGATTCCCCCCTCATTTGTCTGAACTCCAGCGAAAACAATCCTAACCTAGTTAATCTCTTCTCATACATCAGTCCCACCATCCTCAGAATCAATCTGGTAAACCTTCGCTGCACTCTCTTGAGACTAAGAACATCCTTCCTCTGAAAAGGAGACCAAAACTGCACACAATACTCTAGGTGTGGCCTCACCAAGGCCCTGTATAATTGCAACAACCCATCTCGGCTCCATTATGCGAAACCTCTTGCAATGAAGGCCGACATGCCATTTGCCTTCTTTACTGCCTGCTGCACTTGCATGCTAATCCTCAGCAACAAGTGCACAAGGACCCCCAGGTCCTGCTGGCTCTCATCCAAGTCATTTAAATATATCACTAACAGCAGAGGTCCCAGTACAGATCCCTGCAGAACACCACAAGTAACGGATCTCTGGCTAGAAAATCACCCTTCCACCACTAGTGGCTTCTTTGGGCAAGCCAATTCTGAATTTAAGCAGCCAAGTCACTGTGGATTACATGTATGTTAATCTTCTGGATGAGACTACCATGAGAGACCTTGTTGAAAGCTTTAGTAAAATCCATACAGACAATATCCACTGCTCTATCCATATCAATCACCTTCGCCACCCCCCAAAAAAAATCAACTTATTAAGGCATGACCTACCCTGCACAAAGCCATGCTGAATTTCCCTAATTAGGCCATTTTTTCCAATTTTTTTTTTATTATTCATTCATGGGACATGGGCATCACTGGTTGGCCAGCATTTATTGCCCATCCCTAATGGAAGCAATGTGGCTCGTTATACCATTTCAGAGGGCAGTTGAGGGTTAACCACATTGCTTAACTCTGGAGTCACATGTAGGCCAGACCGGGTATGGATGGCAGATTTCCTTCCCAGAAGAACATTAATGAACCAGATGGGTTTTTCTGACAATCGACAAAGGTTTCATGGTCATCAGTAGATTCTTAATTCCAGATTTTTTTATTGAATTCAGATTCCATGGCAGGATTCAAACCTGGGTCCCCAGAACATTAGCTGAGTTTCTGCATCAATAGTCTAATGATAATAGCACTAGGCCTTTGCCACCCTGTTGCGTGTAAATCCTATCCGTAAGGACCCTCTCCAATAGCTTCCCAATCACTGATGTGAAACTCACCAGTCTATAATTTCCTGGATTATCCCGAATTCCTTTTTTGAACAGAGAAACAACATTAGTTTCTTACCAGTCCTCCAGGACCTTTTCAGTGGCTAACGAGGATACAGAGCTCTCTGTCAGGGGCCAAGCAATCTCCTCGCTTAATAGCCTGGGGTAGATCTCATCAAGCCCTGGGTACTTATCCACCTTAATGTGCTTCAAGAGACCCAACACCACTTCTTTACCTATCTCAAAATGCTCCAGGATATTAGCACGCTCCACTTTCATCTCACTATCCTCCATCTCCTTCTTCTTGGTGAATACTGACACTAAGTATTCATTTAGGATCTTGCCCACATTTTCTGCTTCCAAGCATAAGTTCCCTCTTACATGGTTGACTTGTCCTACCCTCTCCCTAGTTATCCTCTTGTTTTTAATGTACGTATAAAATGCCTTGGGATTCTCTTCAACCCTATTTGCCAAGGCCATTTTATAGCCCCTCTCTGCTCTAATTGCTTCTTCAGTTCTTTCTTGCTTTCTTTATATTCCTCACGGAACTTTTCTGATTTTAGTTTCCTAAACCTTGCATATGTTTCTATTTCCGTTTTAACTAAATTCATAACGTCCCTCGTTATCCACGGGCCCTCACCTACCACCTTAATCCTTCCTCCTCACTAGAACATGCCGGTCCTGAACTTGAATTAGTAGGTTTTTAAATCAACTCTGACATGTCAAATGTGGATTTGCCCAAAAACAGTTGCTCCCAATTAACTCTCTCTAGCTCTTGCCTAATATTGTCATTCTTTGCCCTCCCCCAGATTAGTACCCTCCCGCAAGGTCCTGACTTATCCTTATTCATAGCTATCTTAGAACTGACGCAGTTGTGATCACTATTTCCAAAATGCTGTCCCATTGAAAGATCAGTCACCTGGCCAGGCTCATTTGCCAATACAAGGTCCAGTATGGCCGCTCCTCTAACTGGACTATCCACATACTGTTTCAAGAAACCCACCTTGTACCTAACAAATTCTGTCCCATCTTAAGCCTCCTGCTCTAAGGAAGTCCCAGTCAATATTAGGGAAGTTAAAGTCACCCACTATAGCAACCCTGCTGTTGTTGCATGTTTCCATAATCTGCCTACATTTGTGGACACAAACAAAACTCCAGAATGATATGTTGCCTCCCAGTACAAGGGTCAAGGATGTTGCAAAGTGGCTGCAGGGGATTCTGGAGGGGAAGGGTGAACAGCCAGCTGTCGTGGTACACATAGGCACCAACAGTATAGGTAAAAAACAGGATGAAGTCCTAGAAGCTGAATTTAAGGGGTTAGGAATTAAACTAAAAAGTAGGACCTCAAAGGTAGTAATTTCAGGATTGCTATCAGTGCCACAGGCTAATCAGAGTAGGAATGTCAGGATAGCTAAGACGAATATGTGGCTTGAGGGATGGTGCAAGAGGGAGGGATTCCCAATGGTTGGGGAGTCCAAATCAGAGGTCACAATCTGAGGATTCAGGATAGACCATTTAGGCAGAGGTGAGGAGACATTTCTTCACCCAAGGAGTAGTGAACCTATGGAATTCAATACCACAGGGAGTAGTTGATGCCAAAACATTGAATGTATTCAAGAGATGGCTGGATATAGCACTTGGGGTGAATGGGATCAAAAGTTATGAGGAAAAAGCAGGATTAGGCTATTGAGTTGGATGATTAGCCATGATCATAATGAATGGTGGGGCAGGCTTGAAGGGCCAAATGGCCTCCTCCGGCTCCTATCTTCTATGTTTCTATGATTTAAATTCCTGGGACATTGGAACCAGTTCTGGAGGAGATGGGACCAGTACAAATCGGACAGTCTGCACCTGGGCAGGACTGAAAATAATGTCCTAGAGGGAGTGTTTGCTAGTGCTATTGGGAAGGGTTTAAACTAATTTGGCAGGGGGATGGGAACCAATGCAGGAAGTCAAAGGAAAGTAAGGTGGGGACGGAAACAAAATGGCGATAAGGGGAAAAAGTGGAAGGCAGAGAAACCAAAGATAAAAATCAAAAAGAGCCACAGTACAGCGTACAGAGACTGTGGAGAACTCACTGAATGGGTGCAGTTAGGTAAGAGAAATAAAACACAGGGAGAGTGTACAGAATATGACAGGACAGATGGTCTGGGGTGTGTTTGTTTTTACGCAAAGGGCATGACAGGTTAGGTGGATGAACTTGAAGCTTAGATTACTACATGGAACTATGATGTTGTGGCAATTACGGAGATCTGGATGAAAGAAGGGAAGGACTGGCAGCTTTATATTCCAGGATTTGCACTGGCCATGCTAAATTCTCCCTCAGTGTACCCAAGCAGGCGCAAGAGTATGGTGACCAGGGGATTTTCACAGTACCTTCATTGCTGTGTTAATGTAAGCTGACTTGTGACTAATAAATAAACTTTCCTTTTACATTACTTTATTTAGATGCTTCAGGCGAGATAGGGTGACACGAAAGGTGGGAATGTTGTTTTACTGATTAGGGAGAATGTCACAGCTATACAGAGGGAGGACACCTTGGTGGGATTATGCAGTGAGGCCATATGGATAGAACTCAGGAGCAGGGCGGTGCAATCAAACTGTGGGGTTGTACTACAGACCTCCCAACAGCTAGCATGAAGTGGAGGAACTGAAATGTCAACAGATTATGGGAAGATGTAAAAACTGTTTTTTTATTCATTTGCGGGACACAGGCGTCACTGGCAGGCCAGCATTTATTGCCCATCCCTAATTGCCCTTCAGGTGGTGGTGGTGAGCTGACTTCTTGAATCACTGCAGTCCATGTGCTGTGGGTTGACCCACAAACCCATTAGGGAGGGAATTCCAGGATTCTGACCCAGCGACTACGAAGGAACTGCAATATATTTCCAGGTCAGGATGCTGAGTGGCTTGGAGGGGAACTTGCAGGTGGTGGTGTTCCCAGGCATCTGCTGCTCTTGTCCTTCTAGATGGAGTCATGGGTTTGGAAGATGCTGTCGAAGGAACTTTGGTGAATTGCTGCACTGCATCTTGCAGATAGCACACATTGCTGCTATCAAGCAGTGGATTTGATTTGATTTATTACTGTCACATATATTAACATAGTGAAAAGTATAGTTTCTTGTGCACTATACAGACATAAGAACATAAGAAATAGGAGCAGGAGTAGGCCATCTAGCCCTTCGAGCCTGCCCCGCCATTCAATAAGATCATGGCTGATCTGTTGTGGCTCAGTTCCACTTTCCCGCCCTCTCCCCATAACCCTTAATCCCCTCTCTTATCAAGAACCCATCAACCCGCTTCTTAAAAATATTTAGCGAGGCAGCCTCCACCACTTCAACGGGCAGAGAATTCCAGAGATTCACCACCCTTTGAGTGAAGAAGTTCCTCCTCAACTCCGTTCTAAACCGCCTCCCCTTTATCTTGAGGCTGTGCCCCCTAGCCCTACTGTCTTTTTTGAGCGGGAAGAGTCTCTCCACCTCTATCCTATCCATCCCATTCATCATCTTATACGTCTCAATGAGATCTCCCCTCATTCTTCTAAACTCTAATGAGTACAAGCCTAGTTTATTCAGCCTCTCCTCATAGCTCAATCCCCTCAACTCCGGTATCAGCCTAGTAAACCTCCTCTGCACTCCCTCCAGGGCCAAAATATCCTTGCGCAGGTGCGGCGCCCAAAACTGCACACAGTACTCCAGCTGCGGCCTCACCAATGCCCTATACAGCTGCAGCAAGACCTCCCTACTTTTATATTCAATCCCCCTCGCTATGAAGGCCAGCATCCCATTCGCCTTCCTGACCACCTGCTGCACCTGCAAAGCATTCCGTTCATAGAGAATGAAACAAAAAGAGTGCAGAATGAAGTATTACAGTCATAATTAGAGTGTAGAGAAAGATCACCTTAATGCAAGATAAATCCATTCAAAAGTCTAATAGCAGCAGGAGAGAAGCTGTTCTTGAGTCGGTTGGTACGTGACCTCAGATTTTTAAGAACATAAGAAATAGGAGCAGGAGTAGGCCATCTACCCCTTCGAGCTGCCCCGCCATTCATAAGAACATAAGAAATAGGAGCAGGAGTAGGCCAACTAGCCCTTCGAGCCTGCCCCGCCATTCAATAAGATCATGGCTGATCTGTCGTGGCTCAGCTCCACCTTCCCGCCCTCTCCCCATAACCCTTAATCCCCTCTCTCATCAAAAACCCATCAACCCGCGTCTTAAAAATATTTAGCGAGGCAGCCTCCACCACTTCAACGGGCAGAGAATTCCAGAGATTCACCACCCTTTGAGTGAAGAAGGGTGCCAGGCAAAAGGCGGGGAATTATAGGCCGGTTAGTTTAACGTCTGTGGTAGGTAAAATGTTAGAATCCGTCATTAAGGAGGAAATTGCGAGGCATCTTGAAGGGAATTGCTTGATAGGGCAGACGCAACACGGTTTCATTAAAGGGAAGTCGTGTCTGACAAATTTACTGGAGTTCTATGAGGATGTGTCTAGGGCAGTGGATAGAGGAGAGCCGGTGGATGTGGTCTTTCTGGATTTTCAGAAGGCGTTTGACAAGGTACCTCACAAGAGGTTATTGCAGAAGGTCAGGGGACATGGAGTTGGGGGTAGGGTGTTAGCGTGGATAGAGGATTGGTTGTCAAATAGGAGGCAGAGAGTGGGGGTCAATGGGTGCTATTCGGATTGGCGGTTGGTGACTAGTGGGGTGCCCCAGGGGTCGGTGCTGGGGCCTCAGCTATTTACCATTTATATAGATGATCTGGAGGAGGGAACCAAGTGCAGGGTGTCGAAATTTGCTGATGACACCAAGATTGGGGGAAAGGCAAATTGTGCGGAGGGTGTGGAGAGTCTGCAGAAGGATCTAGATAGGCTGGGCGAATGGGCCAGGAAATGGCAAATGGAATTTAATGTTGGCAAGTGTGAGGTGGTCCACTTTGGTAGGAAGAATGGTAGGAAGGACTATTACTTACGTGGCGAAAAACTGCAGCAGGCGACGGTGCAGAGGGACCTCGGGGTCCTTGTGCATGAGTCGCAAAAACCCAGCTTGCAGGTGCAGCAGGTGGTCAGGAAGGCGAATGGGATGCTGGCCTTCATAGCGAGGGGGATTGAATATAAAAGTAGGGAGGTCTTGCTGCAGCTGTATAGGGCATTGGTGAGGCCGCAGCTGGAGTACTGTGTGCAGTTTTGGGCGCCGCACCTGCGCAAGGATATTTTGGCCCTGGAGGGAGTGCAGAGGAGGTTTACTAGGCTGATACTGGAGTTGAGGGGGTTGAGCTATGAGGAGAGGCTGAATAAACTAGGCTTGTACTCGTTAGAGTTTAGAAGAATGAGGGGAGATCTCATTGAGACGTATAAGATGATGAATGGGATGGATAGGATAGAGGTGGAGAGACTCTTCCCGCTCAAAAAAGACAGTAGGACTAGGGGGCACAGCCTCAAGATAAAGGGGAGGCGGTTTAGAACGGAGTTGAGGAGGAACTTCTTCACTCAAAGGGTGGTGAATCTCTGGAATTCTCTGCCCGTTGAAGTGGTGGAGGCTGCCTCGCTAAATATTTTTAAGAAGCGGGTTGATGGGTTCTTGATAAGAGAGGGGATTAAGGGTTATGGGGAGAGGGCGGGAAAGTGGAACTGAGCCACGACAGATCAGCCATGATCTTATTGAATGGCGGGGCAGGCTCGAAGGGCTAGGTGGCCTACTCCTGCTCCTATTTCTTATGTTCTTAAGAAGTTCCTCCTCAACTCCGTTCTAAACCGCCCCCCCTTTATCTTGAGGCTATGCCCCCTAGTCCTACTATCCTTTCTGAGCGGGAAGAGTCTTTCCACCTCTATCCCATCCATCCCATTCATCATCTTATACGTCTCAATGAGATCTCCCCTCATTCTTCTACACTCTAACGAGTACAAGCCTAATCTATTCAGCCTCTCCTCATAGCTCAACCCCCTCAACTCCGGCATCAGCCTAGTAAACCTCCTCTGCACTCCCTCCAAGGCTAAAATATCCTTACGTAAGTACGGCGCCCAAAACTGCACACAGTACTCCAGCTGCGGCCTCAATAAGATCATGGCTGATCTGAAGTGGATCAGTTCCACTTTCCCGCTTTCTCCCCATAACCCTTAATTCCCTTGTCTACCAGAAATCTATCTACCCGTGACTTAAACATATTCAGTGAGGTAGCCTCCACCACTTCAATGGGCAGAGAATTCCAGAGATTCACCACCTTTTGAGTGAAGAAGTTCCTCCTCAACT
The DNA here is from genome assembly GCF_965287045.1 of Carcharhinus amblyrhynchos. NCBI lineage: Eukaryota > Metazoa > Chordata > Chondrichthyes > Carcharhiniformes > Carcharhinidae > Carcharhinus > Carcharhinus amblyrhynchos. The sequence goes on from NC_137347.1 coordinate 46,207,740, forward strand.
TCGTTCCAAACTGCTCCCCCCTCTTATTTTGAGGCTGTGCCCTCTAGTTCTGTTTTCCTTTCTAAGCGGAAAGAACCTCTCTACCTCTACCCTATCTAGCCCCTTCATTATCTTGTAAGTCTCTATAAGATCCCCCCTCAGCCTTCTAAACTCCAACGAGTACAGACCCAGTCTATTCAATCTCTCCTCATAAGCTAACCCCCTCATCTCCAGTATCAGCCTGGTGAACCTTCTCTGCACTCCCTCCAAGGCCAAAATATCCTTTCACAAATAAGGGGACCAAAACTGCACACAGTACTCCAGTTGTGGCCTCACCAGTACCCTGTACAGTTGCAACAAAACCTCCCTGCTTTTATATTCTATCCCCCTCGCTATAAAGACCAACATCCCATTCGCCTTCTTGATCACCTGCTGCACCTGCAGACTGAGCTTTTGCGATTCATGCACAAGGATCCCTAGGTCCCTCTGCACAGTAGCATGCTGCAGCTTTTCACCCTTTAAATAATATTCCTTCCTACTATTATTTCTACCAAAGTGGATAACCTCACATTTGCTAACGTTATACTCCATCTGCCAGGTCCTCGCCCACTCACTCAGCCTATCCAGATCTCTCTGCAGACTTTCCGCGTCCTCCACGTAATTCGCTTTTCCATTCATCTTCGTGTCATCAGCAAATTTCGTCACCCTACACTCAGCCCCCTCCTCCAGGTCGTCTATGTAAATGGTAAACAGTTGAGCCCCCAGCACCAATCCCTGTGGCACTCCACTAGTCACCAACTGCCAACCAGAAAAGCATCCATTAATTCCAACTCTCTGCTTCCTGTTAGATAACCAATCCTCAATCCGCGCTAACACTTTACCCCCAACTCCGCGTACCTTAACCTTCTGCAGCAACCTTTTGTGAGGCACCTTACCGAACGCCTTCTGGAAATCTAAAAACACCACATCCACCGTTCCCCTCTGTCTACCGCACTAGTCACATCATAGAAATCCAGTAAATTTGTTAAACACGACTTCCCCTTCACGAATCTGTGCTGCGTCTGCTTGATCAAACCATTCTTTTCTAGGTGTCCTGCTATTTCTTCTCTGATGATGGATTCTAGCGTTTTTCCAACTACGGACGTTAAGCTAACAGGCCTATAATTCCCTGCCTTTTGTCTGCTACCTTTTTTAAACAGCAGCGTAACATTAGCTGTTTTCCAATCCCCCTTTTGTATCTTTTTCCTGATGGAAGAAGGCAGAAGAGAAAATGTCCGGGGTGCATGGGGTCTTTAATTATGCCGGCTGCTTTTCTGAGGCAGCAGGAAGTGTAGACAGAGTCAACGGATGGGAAGCTGAAGGAGTGGATGTGGTGCCAATCAAGTGGGTTGCTTTGGCCTGGATGATGTCAAGCTTTTTGAGTGTTGTTGGATCTTCACCCATCCAGGCAAGTTGGGAGTATTCCATCACACTCCTGACTTGTGCCTTGTAGATGGTGGATAGTCTTTGGGGAGTCAGGAGCTGAGTTACTCACCACAGTATTCCTAACCTCTGATCTACTCTTGTAGCCAATGTCGTGAGTCCAGTTGAGTTTCTGGTCAGTGGTGACCCCAAGGATGTTGACAATGGGGAATTCAGTGATGGTAACACCATTGAATGTCAAGGGGCTGTGGTTAGAGTGTCTCTTATTGATGATGGTCATTACCTGGCATTTGTGTGGTTTGTGTTAATTTGCCACTTGTCAGCCCAAGCGTGGATACTGTCCAGATCACGTTGCATTTGAACACAGATTGCTTCAGTATCTGAGGAATCGCAATGATGTGCAATCAACGATGAACATCCTCACTTCTAACTTACTGATGGAGGGAAGGTCATTGATGAAGCAACTGGTGATTGTTGGGCCTAGGACACCACCCGGAGGGACTCCTGCAGAGATGTCCTGGAACTGGAATGACTGACCCTCCACAACAACAGTCATTTTCCTATGTACCAGGTATGACTCTAACCAGCGGAGAGTTTGCCCCGTGATACTCATTGATTCCAGTTTGGCTAGGGTTCCTTGATGCCACACTTGGTTGAATGTGGCCTTAACGTCAAAGGCTGTCACTCTCACCTCACCTCTGGAATTCAGCTCTTTCGTCCATGTTTGAACCAAGGCTGTAATGAGGTCAGGAGCTGAGTGATCCTGCGAAACCCAAACTGAGTGTCACAGAGCAGTTATTGCTGAACAAGTGCTGCTTGATAGCACTGTCAATGACTTCTCGTGACGGGTGATTTTAACTTCCCCAACAGAGAATGGGATTCCTTTAGTGCCGGAGGTTTGGATGGGGTAGAGTTTGTTCAGTATGTCCAAGATACTTCTTGAGCAATATATAGATAGTCTAACTCCAGATGGAGCTATCTTAGACCTGGCTCTGAGAAACGAGTCTGGACAAGTGATTGATGTCTCAGTGGGGACTATTTTTGGAACAGCGATCACAGTTCTATAAGTTTCAAGATACTTGTAGAAAAGGATAGAAATAGTCCCAGAGCGAGCGTACGAAACTGGGGAAAGGCTAACCCTGACATTATTAGGCAGGAGCTAAAGAATGTAGATTGGGGGCGGCTGTTTGAGGGTAAATCCACATCTGATAGGTGGGAATCTTCAAGAAGTCAGTTGTCAACAATTCAGGACAAGTATGTCTCTGTAAATATGAGGGATAAAGATGGCAAGATTCAGGAACCTTAGATGACAAGAGAGATTATGAGCTAAGGGAAAAAGAAGGAGATGGCACACATAAATTTCAAGAAATTGAAAACAGTTAAGGTTCTTTCTTGAGGAAAACAAAGAGCAGAAAAGAGCTTAAACAGAGACTTAGGAGGGCAAAAAGGGGCCAAGAAATGTCCTTGGCAGGCAGGATTAAGGAGAATCCCAAGGATTTTTATGCATAATAAAGGAGGACGAGGATAGCTAAGAAAAGGGTAGGTCCACTCAAAGACAGCGGAGGGAATTTGTGTGTGGAGCCATTTAAGGTGGGCGAGGTCCTTAACGAGTACTTTGCATCAATATTCACAAAGGAGAAGGATATGGCGGATGGTGAGTGTCGAAAGAAGGATGTTGACATTCTAGGACATGTTGAGGTAAAATGAGAGGAGGTATTGGAGGTCTTCAAAAACATTAAAGGTGGTCTATCCCAGAATACTGAGACAGGCAAGAGAAGAAATTAGACCATAGAAAATTACAGCTCAGAAACACGCCTTTTGGCCCTCCTTGTCAAAGAACAAAGAACAAAGTCTGTGCCAAACCATTTTTTGCCTAGTCCCACTGACCTGCACTTGGACCATATCCCTCCACACCCCTCTCACCCATGAGCCCGTCCAAGATTTTCTTAAATGTTAAAGTGACCCCACATTTACCACTTTATCCGGCAGCTCATTCCACAGTCCCACCACTCTCTGCGTGAAGCCCCCCCTAATATTCCCTTTAAACTTTTCTCCTTTCACCCTTAACCCATGCCCCTCTGGTTTTTTTCTCCTCTAGCCTCAGTTGAAAAAGCCTGGTTGCATTCACTCTACCTATGCCCATCAAAATCTTATACACCTCTATCAAACCTCTCCTCATTCTTCTACGCTCCAGGGAATAAAGTCCTAACCCTATTCAATCTCTCTCTGTAACTCAGCTTCTCAAGTCCCGGCAACATCCTTGTGAACCTTCTCTGCACTCTTTCAACCTTATTTACATCCTTCCTGTAACTAGGTGATCAAAACTGTACGCAATACTCTAAATTCGGCCTCACCAATGCCTTATACCCACCTTACCATAAGGCTTCAACTTTTATACTCGATACTCTGATTTATAAAGGCCAATGTACCAAAAGCACTCTTTACAGCCCTGTCCACTTGTGACGTCACTTTTAGGGAATTCGGTACCTGCATTCCCATTTCCCTCTGTTCAGGGTCCTAGCATTTACCCTGTACATTCCACTTTGGTTTGTCCTTCCAAAGTGCAATACCTCACACTTGCCTGCGTTAAATTCCATTTGCCAGTTTTCAGCCCATTTTTCTAGTTGGTCCAAATCCCTCTGCAAGCTTTGAAAACCTTCCTCACTGTCCACTACACCTCCAATCTTTGTATCATCAGCAAATTTGCTGATCCAATTTACCACATTACCATCCAGATCATTAATATAGATGACAAACAACAATGGAACCAACACCAATCCCTCCAGCACATCACTAGTCACAGGCCTCCACTCAGAGAAGCAATCCTCCACAACCACTCTGGCTTTTTCCATTGAGCCAGTGTCTAATCCAATTTACTACCTCCCCATGTATACCTAGTGACTGAACCTTCCTAACTAACCTCCCATGAGGGACCGTGTCAAAGGCCTTGCTGAAATCCAGGTAGACAACATCCACCACTTTCCCTTCATCCACTTGCCTGGTAACCTCCTCGAAAAACTCTAATATATTGGTCAAACATGACCTATCACGCACAAAGCCATGTTGACTCTCCCTAATAAGTCCCTGTCTATCCAAATATTTGTAGGTCCTATCCCTTATCACACCTTCCAATAACTTGCCCACCACCGACGTCAAACTTACTGGCCTATAATTTCCTGGATTTCTTTTGGAACCTTTTTTAAACAATGGAACAACATGAACCGCCCTCCAATCATCCGGCACCTCCCCCATGAATACTGACATTTTAAGTACGTCTGCCAAGGCCCCTGCAAGTTCAACACTAGCCTCCCTCAAGGTCTGTGGGAATACCCTGTCCGATCCTTTGGATTTATCCACTCTGATTTGCCTCAAGACAGCCAGCACCTCCTCCTCTTTAATCTGTAAAGGTTCCATGACCTCCCTACCTGTTTGCTCTATTTCCGAAGACGCTATGCCTGTTTCCTCAGTAAATATGGGTGCAAAAAACCCATTTAGTATCTCCCCCATTTCTTTTGATTCCATACACAGTCTACCACTCTGGTCTTCAAAAGGACTCATTTTATCCCTTACTATTCTTTTGCTCCTTACATACCTATAGGAACTCTTTGGATTTTCCTTCACTCTGTCTGCCAAAGCAACCTCATGTCTTCTTTTAGCCCTCCTGATTTCCCTTTTAAGTAGCTTCTTGCACTTTTTATACTCCTCGAGCATCTGATGTGTCCCTTGCTGCCTGTACGTTTCATTCAACTCTCTCTTCCTCTTAATCAGTGTTACAATCTCCCTCGAGAACCAAGGTTCCTTATTCCTATTTACTTTGCCTTTAATCCTGACAGGAACATACAAACTCTGCACTCTCAAAATTTCTCCTCCGAAGGCCTCCCACTTTCTATTTACATCCTTACCAGAAAACAGCCTGTGCCAATCCACACTTCCCAGAACCCTTCTCATTTCATCAAATTTGGCCTTTTTCCAGTTCAGAACTTCAACCCGAGGACCAGATCTATCCTCACCCATGATCAGGTTGAAACTAATGGCACTATGATCACTGGACCCAAAGTGTTCCCTCACACTCACATTCATCACCTGCCCTAACTCATTTCCCAACAGAAGATCCAATATCGCATCCTCTCTAGTTGGCATCTCTATATACTGATGCAGAAAATTTTCCTGAACGCATTTTACAAACTCTACCCCCGTCTAAACCTTTAACAGTATGCGAGTCCCAATCTATATGCGGAAAATTAAAATCCCCTACTATCACAACTTTGTGTTTCTTGCAGTTGTCAGCTATCTCTCTGCTGATTTGCTCCTCCAATTCTCACTGACTATTGGGTGGTCTATAATACAACCTCATTAATGTGGTCATACCTTTCCTATTTCTCAGCTCCACCCATTGTTGAGGCCTTGGCCAAATTCCCTGCGCCTTCTTTAGTCATGGGCGAGGTACCGGAAGATTGGAGAGTAGCTAACATTGTCTCTTCTGCCCTTCTTAAACAGAGGAACAATCGGGGAAATTACAGGCCTGTGAGCCTTACATCAGTGGCGAGGAAATTATTGGAGAAGATTCTTAGGGACAGGATGTACTCACATCTGGAAGAGAATAGGCTTATTAGCAATAGGCAGCATGGTTTTGTAAAGGGGAGATCATGTCTCACAAACTTAACTGGGTTCTTTGAGGAAGTGACAAGAAAAACTGACCAGTGGGTGTTGTATACATGGACTTTAGTCAAATCTTCGATAAGGTTCCTCATGGCAGGCTGATACAGAAGATGAAGTTGTATGGGATCCGAGGTGAGCTGATAATATGGATACAAAACTGGCTTTGTATCCATATTATCGCAGAGAAAGCAGACAGTAGAAGTGGAAGGATACTTTTCTGACTGGAAGTCTATAACAAGTGGTGTTCCACAAAGATCAGTGCTGGGGCCTCTGTTGTTTATACACACACACACACATATACACACATTTTTATATATAATATGTAATATATACATTACAAAAATTGGGGGAGTAGCGGATAATGAGGAGGATTGTCAGAGGATACAGCAAGATATAAATCATCTGGAGATCTGGGCCAAAAGATGGCAGATGGAATTTAATCCTGACAAACGTGAGATGATGCGATTTGGAAGGTCTACTGCAGAAGGAAAGTATACAGTAAATGGTACAGCCCTTAACACTAGTAGCAGACAGAGGAATCTAGGTGTGCAGATCCAGTTCCCTAAAGGTGACAACTCAGGTGGACAAGGTGGTCAAGAAGGCGTATGGCATACTGGCCTTCATCGATCGGGGCACTAAGTATAGCAATTGGAAAATCATGTTGCAGCTGTATAAGGCTTTGATTAGACTGCATTTGGAGTATTGTGTACAATTCTGGTCACCACGCTACTGGATGGATGTTGATGCATTAGAAAAGGCGCAGAAGAGATTTACCAGGATGTTGCCTGGTTTGGAGGATATGGATTATGAAGAAAGGATGAACAAACTTGGATTGTTTTCATTGGAGTATCGGAGGATGAGGGAAGACCTGATAGAGGTTTACAAGATTACAGCAGGCTTGGATAGAGTGGATAGTCAGAGGCTTTTCCCCCAGAGTCAAAGGATCAATTACTTGGGGGCACAGGTCAAAAGTGAGAGGGGGAAGTTTTAAAAGGGATGTAAGGGACAAGTTTTTCACACAGAGGGTGGTGAATGCCTAGAATGCACTGCCGGAGGAGGTGACGGAAGCAAATTCTAAAACAACATTCAAGAGGCATCTGGATAGATACGTGAACAGGCAGGGAATAGATGGATATGGACCACTTAGTGGCTAGAAAATATTAGAGAGACATGTGCATCAGCACAGACTTGGTGGGCTGAAGGGTCTGTTCCTGTGCTGTACTGTTCTTTGTTGTACATATTTGTTCCTCAATATTTTGATGGCTGTTGGGGGACCTTTGATATAATCCCATCAGAGTGATTGCACCCTTCTTATTTTTGAGCTCTACCCATATTGCCTCAGTAAAAAAACCGTCTACTATGTCCTCTCTGAGCTGTGACATTCTCTTCGATGAGCAATGTAACTTCTCCACCTCTTTTACCTCCCCCTCTATCTTGTCTAAAACATCGAAAGCCTGGAAAGTTGAGCAACCAGTCCCATCCCTCTCTCAGCCACAACATCATAGTCCCATGTACTGATCCAGGCTCCAACCTAATCTGCCTTATCCATAATACTCTTTGCATTGAAAGACACACAGTTCAGCCCATCAGCCCCATTGTGTTCATTATACTGTCCCTGCCTGTCCTTCCATTCAGGCTTATTGGTCCCAGCACCTTCCCTCCCCTCAATCCCTCCACTTGCTGCTCTGTTTCCTGGCCCCCTGCCACTCTAGTTTAAACCCTCCAGAATAGCACTAACAAACCTACCTGCAAAGATACTGGATCCCTCCAGTTTAGGTAGAACCTGTCCCCCTTGTACAGGTCACCTCTGCCCCAGAAGGGGTCACAATGATCCAAGAAGGTGAAACCCTGCCCCCTGCACCAGCTCCTTAGCCACGCATTCATCTGTCCTATCTTACTATTCCTTGCCTTACTAGCACATGGTAGTAATCCAGAGACTACTACCCTCGTGGTCCTGATCTTCAGCCTTTTTCCTAAGTTCCTATACTCATTTTTCAGGACCTGTCCCTCTTTCTACCTATGTCATTGATACCAACATGCACAACAACCTCTGGCTGCTCACTCTCCCCTTAAGAATTTCATGCAACCACACAAAAAATTCAAAACTTTTGTTTCTCATTTTCGACTTCATAGTTTACAAAAATTCTAGGAAAGAGACAGATAGTTAAAATTAACAATTAAATATAGCATCTTACCTGTTCTTGTACATCCTCAAACTCGGAATTTAACAGCTCAATAAAAATGGGCACAGCACCAGCTTCTATTACTACTTTGGTCTGGAGAGATGTACCTGAAGCTATATTTGTCAAAGCCCATGCTGCTTCAAACTGGAAAGGAACGAAAACAAATCAATGTTTGAACTAACGTTTGGGATTACATTTTCTTCTGGATGACTAAATTAAAAAGCTCTTTAAGACTGATTTCTGTGCTCCAGCTTCTCCCTTGTTTTGATGCATTACATCATTTGTAAGAATACAGAAAATACACAGATTAATTCCTTGTGGGTGCAGTATTAGCTTCACAAAAAGTGAGGTGCATTCCACACAGTGAACCAGCTGCCAGAGGTAGTTGTAGAGACTGGTACATTTTTGTCTTTTAAAAAGCATTTGGATAGTTACATGGGTAAGATGGGTACAGAGGGCCACGGGCCAAATGCCAAATGCAGGCAGTTGGGACTAGCTTAGTGGTTAAAAAGAAGAGGTTGCTTGGACAAGTTGGGCCAAAGGGCCTATTTCCATGCTGTAAACCTCTATGATTCCATGACATGTTTTCAAATTACTTTTCACATCTAGATTATTAATACAGAACCATCAAGGTTCCCAGCACTGACCTCCGGAGAATTCCATTACAAATGTTCTTCCAGCCTGAAATAATAACCACTACACTGTTTCTTGTTAGTCAGTCAATACTGCAACCATATTGCTACTCTTTTATTCTATGAACTATAACTTTGCTCACAAGTCTGTTGTGTGGTACTTTATCAAATGCCACGGAAGTCCACATACACCACATCAACAGCATTGTCCATATCAACCCACTCTACTAACTTCTTTAAAAAACTTCAACATTATTTCTCCCCAAGAAATCCTTGCTGGTTTTCCTTAATTAAACCACATTTGCCCACACAACTATTGATTTTGTCTTGAATGACTGTTTCTGGAAGTTTCCCACCACCAAAGACCCCAAATGATCTTGACAAGGTAGAGATTGAAAAGATGTCTCCTCTTGACGGTGAGTCTAGAGCTAGAGGACAATGTTTGAAATTAGTGGTCATCCTAGAGATCAGAGATGTTGAGAAATGTCTTTTGAGGGTTGCACAACTTTGGAACTCTCTCCTTTAGAACATAGGAACAGGGAGCAGGAGCAGACCATTCAGCCCCTTCAGCCTGTCCATTTAATGAGATTATGAAGAAGTTTTGGATTGGGGGAGAGAGGATTTTAGTAAAATAAGGCCAGGTCTGGCCAAGGTAGATTGAGATCAGCTACAAATGAGAAATCTACAGAAGACCATGGGGCGAACAAAAAGAAAATGGAGGGCACAAGCCCAGCATGTTGCCTCTAGGGTGATAGGTAGGAATAACAAGGGCAGAGAACCATGTACGAACAGAGATATTCAGGATACGGTGAGAAGGAAAAGAAAGGCTTTCAACATGTACAAGGGGAGTAAATCAGCTGAGGCAGTAGTGAAATATAGAAGTTGCAGAGTAGACTTAAGTAAGCAATTAGGAATGCAAAGACAGAATGTGAGAAAGCTCTGGCTGGCAAAAACAAGGAAAATCCCAAGATATTCTATCAATAGGAAAAGACTAACCAAAGAAAGACTGGGGCCTATTAGGGACCAAGGGTGGGTGGAGCCAGAGGACACTGGCAAAGTGTTGAATGAATACTTCACATCCTTCTTCAACCAAGGGAATGAGAATGAAGGTATGCACTTCAGGAAGAGAGATTGTAAGGTTCTTGAGCAAATTCAGAGGGAAGGGCAAGGTAGTGGTAGGGAAACCATTGAAGAAACTTCTGAATGAGACTACCTATCTGCAGTTGGTGAGGCAAGGTTTGATCAAGGACAGTCAGCATTGCTTTGTCAGAGGGAGGTCAAGTGTGTGCGTGATATGCATGGGTGTTAGGGTTAGGGATTTAACTTTGAAAAGTGAGTACTTTTGGAAGGAGTAATTTGACACGTGCTCAATTAATGGCAGGACACTAGGAAGTTCTGTGGAACAAAGGGACCTTGGTGTCTTGTCCATAGATCTCTGAAGGTGGAAGGGCATATTGGTAGGGTGGAGTAAAAGGCTTATGGGACACTTGCCTTCATCATTCAATGCATAGATTACAACAGCAGGGAAATCACGTTGGAGTTGTACAGAACTTTGGTGAAGCCACAACTAGAGTACTATATGCAGTTCTGGTCCCTACATTATAGGAAGGATATGACTGCACTGAAGGGGATGCAGAGAAGATTCACCAGGATACTGCCTGGGATGGGACATTTAAATTATGAAGGATGGAGTGTAAGCTTGGGTTGTTTTCACTGGCGCAGAGAAGACTGAGGGGCGACTTGATCGAGGTATACAAAATTATAATGGACGTGGACAGAGTGAATGAGGAGCAGCTGTTCTCCTTAATTGGGGGGGGTTAGTCACAAGGAAACATAGGTTCAAAGTAAGGGACAGAAGATTCAGAGGGGAAATGAGGGGAAAAATTTTTTTACCCAGAGGGTGGTGATAATCTGGAATGCACTGCCTGGGAAGGTGGTGGAGGCAGGTTGCCTCACATCCTTTAAAAAGTATCTGGATGAGCACTTGGTACGTCATAACTTTTAAGGCTATGGGCCAAGGGCTGGTAGATGGAATCAGGTTGGAATTCAGATGTTTCTCGCGTCAATGTGGACTCAATGGGCCAAAGGGCCTCTCTTTTGCACTGTATAATTCTATGACCGATCTGATAGTAACCTCAAGCCCTTGGTAACCTATCACCCTTTTGTTTACAAAGAATCTATTCAACTCCGCCTTAAAAATATTCAAAGACTTTGCTTCCACCGTCTTTTCAGGAAGAGAGTTCCAAAGAACTCATGACCCTCAGAAATGTTATGCCTCATCTCTATTTTAATGGATGACCCTTATTTTTCAACTCCTAGTGACTTCTAGTTCTAGATTCTCCCACAAGAGGAAATATCCTCTCGACATCAACCCTGTCAAGATCCCTCAGGATCTTATATGTTTCAACTATGTCGCCCCTTACTTTTCTAAACTCCAAGCGGACACAAGTTTAGTCTGTACAACCTTTCCTCATAAGACAACACACCCATTCCAAATACAAGTCTGATGAACCTTCATTGCACTACAATTGACTCTGCTGCACAGGGGGGCATTAAAAAGAATGGGAATGTAACTGTTTCAGGGGATTCAGTTGCAAGGGGAATAGATAGGTGTTTCTGTGGCTACAAATGAAACGCAGGATGGTATGTTGTTCCCTGGTGCTAGTTTCAAGGATGTCTTGGAATAGTTAGAACAAAAGAACATAAGAAATAGGAGCAGGAGTAGGCCATCTAGCCCTTTGAGCCTGCCCCGTCATTCAGTAAGATCATGGCTGATCTGAAGTGATCAGTTCCACTCACCTGCCTGCTCCCCACGACCCTCAATTCCCTTATCGATCGGAAATCTATCTACCCGTGACTTAAACATATTCAACGAGGTAGCCTCCACCACTTCAATGGGCAGAGAATTCCAGTTATGGGACATTTTGAAGGAAGAGAGTGAAGAGCCAGTGGTCATGGTACACATTTATACAAATGACACAGGACCACATCCTTTTTTTAACCTCAGAGAAAATATAGGGAATCAGGAAGTAGGTTGAAAAGTAGAACTTCAGAAGTAGTGACCTCAGGATTACCATCAGTGCATTGTACTGGTCAGAATAGAAAGAGCATAGAACATAGAACATTACAGCGCAGAACAGGCCCTTCGGCCCACGATGTTGCACCGACCAGTTAAAAAACAATGACCCTCTAACCTAAACCAATCCCTTTCCATCCATAAACCTATCCACGGATCTCTTAAACGCCCCCAAACTAGGCGCATTTACAACTGCAGCAGGCAGAGCATTCCAATCCCTCACCACCCTCTGGGTAAAGAACCTACCCCTGACATCCGTCCTATAACTACCCCCCCTTAATTTAAAGCCATGCCCCCTCGTGCTAGCTTTCTCCATCCGAGGAAAAAGGCTATCACTGTCCACCCTATCTAAACCTCTAATCATCTTATATGTTTCAATAAGATCCCCTCTTAGCCTCCTTTTTTCTAACGAAAACAACCCCAAATCCCTCAGTCTCTCCTCATAGGACCTCCCCTCCATACCAGGCAACATCCTGGTAAACCTCCTCTGCACCCTCTCCAAAGCCTCCACATCCTTCCTATAATGTGGGGACCAGAACTGCACACAATACTCCAAGTGTGGCCGCACCAGAGTTGTGTACAGTTGCAACATAACGCTGCGACTCCTAAATTCAATCCCCCTACCAATAAACGCCAAGACACCGTATGCCTTCTTAACAACCTTATCTACTTGATTCCCAACTTTCAGGGATCTATGTACACACACACCTAGATTCCTCTGTTCATCCACACTATTCAGAGTCCTACCGTTAGCCGTATACTCGACACATCTGTTATTCCTACCAAAGTGAATTACCTCACACTTCTCCGCATTAAACTCCATCCGCCACCTCTCGGCCCAGCTCTGCAACCTGTCCAAGTCTCCCTGCAAACTATGACACCCTTCCTCACTATCTACCACACCTCCGACTTTGGTGTCATCAGCAAATTTACTAATCCACCCAACTATACCCTCATCCAGATCATTAATAAAAATTACAAACAGCAGTGGCCCCAAAACAGATCCCTGAGGCACACCACTCATAACTGAACTCCATGACGAATACTTACCATCAACCACCACCCTCTGTCTCCTATCTGCTAGCCAATTCCTGATCCAATTACCTAGATTACCCCCAATCCCATACATCTGCATTTTCTGCAGAAGCCTTCCATGGTGAACCTTATCAAACGCCTTACTAAAATCCATATATACCACGTCAACTGCCTTACCCCCATCCACCTCTTTGGTCACTTTCTCAAAAAACTCAATAAGGTTAGTAAGGCACGACCTACCCGCTACAAAACCATGCTGACTATCTCTAATCAATTCATTACTCTCCAAATAACTATAAATCCTATCCCTAATAATGTTTTCTAAAACCTTGCCCACAACAGAAGTGAGACTCACCGGTCTATAATTCCCGGGGAAGTCTCTGTTCCCCTTCTTAAACAATGGGACAACATTCGCTATCCTCCAATCTTCCGGCACTATACCTGAGACCAACGATGACCTGAAGATCAGAGCCAGAGGCTCTGCAATCGCCTCTCTTGCCTCCCAGAGAATCCTAGGATAAATCCCGTCCGGCCCAGGGGACTTATCTATTTTCAAACCCTCAAGAATATCCAGCACATCCCCCTTATCAACTGCAATACTGTCTAGTTTACACCCCTGTAACCCAGTGTTCTCCTCAGCTACATTTATGTCCCCCTGCGTGAACACCGAAGAGAAATATTGGTTCAATGCCTCTCCAATCTCTTCCGGTTCCACACGCAACTTCCCTCTGCTGTCTGTAACTGGCCCTAATCTTGCCCTAACCAACCTTCTGTTCTTAACATACCTATAGAACGCCTTAGGATTCTCCTTAATCCTATCAGCCAAAGTCTTCTCATGTCCTCTTTTAGCCCTTCTTAACTCACTCTTCAACTGCCTCCTAACCAATCTAAAGCTTTCTAGTGCACTACCTGAGCCCTCAAGTCTCATCCGAACATAAGCCTCCTTTTTCTTTTTAACCAGCGAATCAACTTTTTTAGTGCACCACGGTTCCCTAGCTCGACCAATTCCTCCTTGCCTGACAGGGACATACCTATCAAGGACTCGCAGTAGCTGCTCCTTGAAAAAACTCCACATTTCGGACGTTCCCAGTCCCTGTAGTCTCCTAGTCCAACCTATGCTTCCTAATTCTCTCCTAATAGCCTCATAATTACCCTTCCCCCAGCTAAAACTACTGACCCGAGGTTCATGCCTATCCCTTTCCATCACTAAGGTGAACGTAACCGAATTGTGGTCACTATCACCAAAATGCACACCAACTTCCAAGTCTAGCACCTGGTCTGGCTCATTTGCCAGCACCAAATCCAATATAGCCTCACCTCTAGTTGGCCTATCTACATACTGAGTCAAAAAACCTTCCTGCACGCTTTGTACAAAAACTGACCCCTCTAACGAGCTAGAGCTATAGCAATTCCAATCAATATTAGTAAAGTTAAAGTCCCCCAATCAATATTAGTAAAGTTAAAGTCCCTGCATCTCTGCAAGAGTCCCTCAGAGTGGTGTTCTAGGTCCAACCATCTTCAGCTGTTTCAGCAATGACCTTCCCTCCGTCATAAGGTCAGAAGTGGGGATGTTTGCCAATAATTGCACAATGTTCAGCACCATTTGCGACTCCTCAGATACTGAAGCAGTCCACGTTCAAATGCATGAAGAAGATCTGGACAATGTCCAGGCTTGGGCTGACAAGTGGCAGGTAACATACACGCCACACAAATGCCAGGCAACGATCATTACCAACAAAAGACACGCTAACCGCCATCCCTTGATATTCAGTAGTGTTACCATCACTTAAAATCCCCCACTGTTAAAAACCTTGGCGGTTACCATTGACCAGAAACTCAACTGAATGCGCCACATAAACACAAAGGCTACAAGAGCAGGTCAGAGGCTAGGAATACTGCAGTGAGTAACTCACCTCCTAACTCCCAAAGCCTATCCACCATCTGCAAGGCACAAGAGTGTGATGGAATATTCCCAACTTGCCTGGATGGCTGCAGCTCCAACAACACTCAAGAAGCTTGACACCATTCAGAACAAAGCAACCCACTTGATTGGCACCAATCTACAAACATCCACTACCGATATTCAGTAGCAGCAGTGTGTATTATCTACAAGATGCACTGCAGCAATTCACCAAAGATCCTTAGAGAGCACCTTCCAAACCCACGACCACTTCCATCTACAAGGACAAGGGCAGCAGGGATCAGTTCTTAGCCCACAATTGTTCACTATTTACATTAATTTATATTAATTTACATCTATCATTCTAATGACCTGATGGAATGAACAGAATGTAAGGTTTCCAAATTTGCCAATGATACAAAGGTAGGTGGAAGGGCATGTTGTGATGAGGACATGGTAATTCTACAACAAGATATAGATAAACTGGGTGGCTGGATGAAAATCAGGCAAATGGAGTTTAATGTGGGGATGTGTGAAGTCATGCACTTTGGTTAACCAATCAAAAGGCAGATTATTGATCTAGATAGAGAGAAACTACATCTGAGTGAAGTACAGAGGGATCTAAGTATCCTTGTGCATGAATCACAAAAAGTGAGCAGGCAGGTCCAAAAGGTAGTTAAGGAGACACGCATTTATCCTCCGCCTCATTCCATTCCTACTCTGTGTCGCGTGGCACAGGCAGCAATCCCGAGATTACTACCTTTGCAGTTCTTCTTCTTAACTCCCTTCCAAACTCCCTATATTCTCCTTTCAGAACCTCTTCCCTTTTCCTACCTATGTCATTGGTACCAATATGTACCACGACTTCTGGCTCTTCTTCCTCCCACTTCAGGATATCTTGGACACGATCAAAAGCATCCCAGATCCTGGCACTAGAGAGGCAAACAACCATCCAAGTTTCTTGACGGCGTCCGCAGAATCGCCTGTCCGACCCCCTCATTATATCACTACTGCCTTCCTCCTCCTTTCCCTACCCTTGAGAGCTACAGGGCCGGATTCTCTGCCGGAGACACGGTACGGTCACTGTTGCTTCCCCCAGGTAGGCTGTCCCCCCACAACAGTGCTCAAACAGGGGTACTTATTGTTAAGGGGCACAACCACTGGGGTACTCTCTGGTACCTGAGCTTCCCCCTTCCCCTTCCTAACTGTGACCCACTTGTCTGCCTGCTGTGGCCCTGGTGTGACCACCCGCCTGTAACTCCTCTTTATCACCTCCTCACTCTCCCTGACTAGATGAAGGTCATCGAGCTGCAGCTCCAGTTCCCTAACGCAGTCCCTTAGGAGTCGCAGCTCGACGCACCTGGCGCAGATACGGATGTCCGCGAGGCCAGGAGGCGCCAGGACTTCCCACATCCGACACCGAGAACAACAACCTGACCTCATAATTCCGCCTTTCTTCAAATAACATAGGAAAAACTAAGAACTAAACCTACCCTGTCTCGCCCGTTTCCACCTAAGTCCGTTGAGCCAAAGCCCTTCAGCCTTCACTCTGCTACCTGCTCACTCCACTGCTTGCTAACAACGCTGCTTTTTAAACCTCACGCACACTACTGGCTGATTTCCGGCACCTGTGCAGTCAAAAAAAACTCAGTGAAAAAGGTAAAAAAAAACAATAAATCTCTTACCCTCAGCACTCCTGCCACGAATCACTCCCTCTTCTGCCTTGCTCCGGTCAACAAGGGTTAGAGCTCATCCCTCCAGCTGATGTGTGAATCTAACTTAAAATGCAGCATTTTTCAATACAGCAAGAAAAACAGGCTACGAAGCCTGCAAGGTTATACCTGTTCTCGCCTTAGCAAGAAAATTAAGACAGGGTGGGTAGTCAGAGGCATTTTCCCAGGCTGAAAATGTCAATTACAGTAGGGCACAGGTTCAAGGTGAGAAGGGAAAGTTTAAGGGAGATGTGTGGAGGAGTTTTTTCATGCAGAGAGTAGTGGGTGCCTGGAATGTGTTGCTAGAGGAGGCGGTAGAAGCAGGCACATTAACAACATTTATGAGGCATTGGATGGGTACATGAGTGGAGAGGGAATAGAGGGATACAGACCGAGTAAGGGCAGAAGTTTTTTTTAGTTTAGTTAGGGCATTGTGATTAGCACAGGCTTGGAGCGCCGAAGGGCCTGTTCCTGTGCTGTACTTTTCTTTGATGTGGAGATGCCAGCGTTGAACTGGGATGAGAACAGCAAGAAATCTCACAACGCCAGGTTAAAATCCAACAGGTTTATTTGGCATCACAAGCTTTCGGAGTGCTGCCCCTTCATCAGATGAGTAGAGTACTTTCATAGAACCATAGAATCCCTACAGTAGAGCAGAGTCTGCACAACCACAATCCCACCGAGGCCCTATTCCCATAACCCCACATATTTATCCTGCTAATCCCCCGACACTAGCATTCCTTTGTTCTTTGGAAGCAGCACATTGTTCAACTTCCATTTTTCCCATCAGCCTTCGAATCAAAATTACTGGGCTCAGACCCATTCTTACAGCATTAAAGCTCCCCCCCATCCCCCAAGTTAATTATTTATCCCCAATTTGCACAATGTTCACTATGCCCTAAATATTCTCCTACTGATATTTGATCCACTTGGCTCAGCTCACACCTAATAACCAGATTTAGTATTTCTACCTCTTGTTGGACTGGAAACACATCGTTGTAGAAAATTTTCAACACACTCCAGAAACTCTTTCCACTCTCTGTCCTTTACACTATTACTATTCCAGTATATTTGGATAATTAAAGTCCCTTAAAGTTACTCTATTTATTCTTGGAACTCTGTAACTTCCTTCAAAATTCCTTCCTCTGCATCCTTTCCACTTGGTGGCCTCTCAACTACACTGAGCAATGTAACTGCAACTTTTTTGGTTCTTGGTTCTAGACAAATAGATTCTGCCCTTGACCCCTTTGGGATATGCTCTCTCTCCTGCACTGCAATCATCTCCTTTATCGATACAGCAACTCCTCCAGTTCTTCCTCCTTTCCTTCCTGAATACCTTGTATCTGAGAATATTTAATAATCAGCCCAGCCCTTCTTTGAGGCAGATCTCCATTCTTGACACAAAATCATATTTTCACATGCCAATCAGCATTTGTATTCAATCCTATTATCCACATAATGTGCATTTATATACATGTATATAATTTTCTCTCTCTGAACCCACCAAATAACTTCTGTACTTCCTGGTGCACTTTGATGTTTCTTTCCACTATTTCCTCCTGGAACCCACACCCCTGCTAAATTAATTTAAACCATGCTTAATAGCACCAGCAAATCATGCTGCAAGAAATTCAGTCTCAACTCTGTTTAGGTGTAATCTATCCTGCACGTACAGATCCCATCTTCCCCAAAGCCAGTCCCAATGTTCCATGAATCTAAAATCCTCCCTCCTGCACTATCTTTCCAGTCACACATACATCTGCTTCTTGCTTCTATTTCTATACTCACTCGCATGAGATACTAGGAGCAACCCAGAGAGATTACTATCCCTGAAAGTTGGCACCCAGGTTGATAGGGTTGTTAAGAAGGTGTACGGTGTGTTAGCTTTTATTGGTAGAGGGATTGAGTTTCGGAGACATGAGGTCATGTTGCAGCTGTACAAAACTCTAGTGCGGCTGCACTTGGAGTATTGCGTACGCTTCTGGTCGCCAAATTATAGGAAGGATATGGAAGCATTGGAAAGGGTGCAAAGAAGATTTACCAGGATGTTGCCTGGTATGGTGCGAAGGTCTTATGAGGAAAGGCTGAGGGACTTGAGGCTGTTTTCGTTAGAGAGAAGATTAAGAGGTGACTTAATAGACGCATGTAAGATGATCAGAGGATTAGATAGGGTGGACAGTGAGAGCCTTTTTCCTCGGATGGAGATGGTTAGCACAAGGGGACATAGGTTTAAATTGAGGGGTGATAGATATAGGACAGATGTCAGAGGTAGGTTCTTTACTCAGAGTAGTAAGGGTGGGGAATAGTAGTGGACTCGCCAACATTAAGGGCATTTAAATGGTCATTGGATAAACATATGGACGATATTGGAATATCGTAGGTTAGATGGGCTTTAGATTGGTTTCACAGGTCGGCGCAACATTGAGGATCGAAGGGCCTGAACTGCGCTGTAATGTTCTATACTATGTTTGACATCTTGCTTGCTAATTTCCTACCTAACACCATAAATTCTGTCTGCAGGACCACATCCCTCTTTTTGTTCATGTTATTCATGCCAATGTGGACCATGACTGCTCATCCTCCCCTCCTCAGGGTTCTCTGCAGCTGTTCAGTTACAATCTTGACCTTTGGCACCAGGGAGGTAACAAACCATTCTCAATTCACATCTGTGGCTGCAGAAATATCTACTACCCTGACAACTGAATCACCCCATTACTATTGGTCTTCCTGGCTTCCTTGTACTTCCCACTGAACAACTGAGTGTTGCCAGCACCAACGCTGCCATGGACTTGGTGCTGGCAACACTCTCCAGAAAAACAATCACACTCATCAGCATTCATGGAATGTACTCAGCAAATGCCTGCATATTTCTACTTTGTCATCTCGTAGACTCTCATTGCCTCTTTCTCTACAAACTCTTAAGCTGCTGTGTGACCACACTTATAAACATAGAACCATAGAAAATTACAGCTCAGAAACAGGCCTTTTGGCCCTTCTTGTCTGTGCCAAACCATTTTTCTGCCTAGTTCCACTGACCTGCACTTGGACCATATCCCTCCACACCCCTCTCATCCATGAACCCGTCCAAGTTTTTCTTAAATGTTAAAAGTGACCCCACATTTGCTACTTTAGCCTACAGCTCATTCCACACTTCCACCATTCTCCGTGTGAAGAATCCCCCCCTAATATTCTCTTTAAACGTTTCTCCTTTCACCCTTAACCAGTGCCCTCTGGTTTTTTTCCTCCCCTAGCCTCAGTGGAAAAAGCCTGCTTGCATTCACTCTATCTATATCCATCAAGATCTTACACACCTCTATCAAATCTCCCCTCATTCTTCTACGGTCCAGAGAAAAAAGTCCTAACCTATTCAATTTCTCTCTAAAACTCAGCTTCTCAAGTCCTGACAACATCCTTGTGAAACTCAGCTTCTCAAGTCCCGGCAACATCCTTATGAACTATGCTATCCACGAATCCCTTAACCTCATGGGTGCACCTCATTACCGCCACCAAACCATAAACTTTACTTTTAATAAGATTTACTACTATTGGTAAAGGTTATTAATGCTAATAAACCCTACTAGTACCTTACTGGTAATAAACCTTAAAGGAAACTGATAAGACTTACCAGTTTTCAGTGGATAGGCATATGGATAACATTGGAATAGTTTAAGTTAGAGGGTCATTAGATTGGTTCCACTGGTCGGCGCAACATCGGGGGTGAAGGGCCTGTACTGCGCTGTAATGTTCTATGTTCTAGTTTACTCCCAGCTTAGAAAAGATAAATAGGAAATACTCACCAGTCAATCACTACCTGGTTCCCTGTCATCGACTTCTCATTCCAAACATGGCTCCGAATCTACAGACTGGCTATAGCTCACTGTTTTAAGCAACACTGCTGCTTCTTGCCACTCATATGTATTTCATATTTCATATCTGTGGCATGATAATGCCTAATATCAAATAAACTAACCTCCATATTCTGAATTGGATGGGTCAATGGACAACTCTTCTAAAGTAATTTTCACATAGAAGTGAGAAGAACCTTTTGAGAGAGGACTAGCTAGCTGCCTAAACAATAGGACTGAAAGAAGTATGACTTGTCCCCAAGTCAATGCCCCTGCAGATATCTGAAGCAGCCTTGCCAGAAACTATGGTTTCCTAACTTTTCTTTGCAAACTTATATTCAAGGTATTAAGATCCTAGAACTTTGCTCTCGGACCTTTTCACAGAATTGTTACAGTGGAGGTGGCAGCAATTTAGCTCACTGCATCTGCACCAGCTCTCTCAATGGGCTTGGGCAATTCAATTCATGTAACACACAAGGTAACCCCCCCTCCTCTTTCTCCGTTCTCCAACCCCCAACAAACTAACCTCCAAAGATATAGTCATTTTTTAAAATATTAAACACACAAATGTATATTCAATCACCTACTTCACTACATATTATTTTATACATACACATACATATTCAGATATGCACATGCTATATAGCAATTAAGCTCCTAAAAACCAAGTTAATTTAGTCAGGATGGCTTTAGCTCAATGTAATTAATTGAAAGCAAATCATGGACTTTTACAACAAATGTGATTTCAAATCATGACCATAAAAATCAAATGTTTTGCACGTTTAGCAATTTATTCCATTAATATATTTGTGACCCACTGTCCCAAAACAAAATTCTTGGTGTGAAAGTACATGACTGTATTTACTAATATAGAAGCAGATTATTTTTCTGTAAAACTATAGTACAAATCATAACCTGGTATTTTTGTATGAAATGCAATGCAGAGGCTACATCTTCTTACTGCACAATCCTTACTTCTTTGCAGTTACGTTTTAACATGACAAGGTCAATAGCCCATTCCTCTATCACATAAGATCATGTTTGATCTATATCTCAGCTCATTCCACTTCTACTTCTTTGGAATTAAAAATGTTGATACTAGTAAAGTATTCCTTCACTTCGGCTTTTCTAATTAGGAAACACACAAGCTGACATAAAAAAAAGCATTAAAGATTTACCTGTAGTGTGCAATTTTCATTTCTTTTCAAGAATTCCACGAATCTTTCCACAACACCAGCTGTGTTGATTACTTCATCAATAGGAGGATTTGGCTCTACGAATAAACACAAGGTTTCATAACAACAAGCTGAAGGGATTAAACAGGTGTGTTTTTTTAAAAATACATGTAATTTGAAATTTTCAAGCAGCCTTTATACATTGGTCCATTTACAAGAAAGGAAAATTATTCATGCACATATATTTAAAACACACCCACAGAGCTTTCCTTGCATGCTTGGTTTCCAATTTCAGCATGCGCTAGCAGGTGTTTGATTTGAATAATCCAAAATCTTTTAATTGAACTTGGGCTGACCTTTTCAATATGTACTTTTTTCAATATGTAATTCTATTGTGACGACCCATGTTCTTTTGGGGGAAAAATTACAATTTATCTTGGGGTGATGGTCCCTTTAAGAACTAGGTTTCTCCAGGATATGATTTCTGGTAAAGCACCTAGCTGCCAGTAAATGATCATGCGACCATGTTGCCTGAGAGATAAATAGAGGAAAAGGGGTCAATGTAAGTTAAATTATAAAGATAATTCCGTGTTCAAACAGTTTAGGTTTTATATCTGATAACAAATTGGCAGTAGAAGAGAAACCAAGCCCCGCTAAAGTTCAGTTGAAATTTGTGCCGAATCCTCCTACTGAAGAAATGATCAACACATCTAATGTTGTAGAAAGTTTTGTGGAATTCTTAGAAAGAAAAAAAAGATTTAAATCTCTTGTTGACTGAAGGACTCCCTCCAGTGTACTGGATTTAATGGTCTAGTCAAACTCAGAAAGACTGCACGCATAAGAGAAAGTTTTAGATGTAAAACTCCAGAGTTCAAGAATGGCAAGTTAGATGATTGATCAGACAGAATGAACAGCAGAGAATGACAAAATGGTTAATCAGAACAAAGAAATTAAAGTATGATTATAAAGGAAAAGAGAAAGTAAAGCAAGTGTTGGTCCTCTAGAGAGTGATAATGGGGCATTAATAGTAGATAATAAGGAAATGGCAGATGAAAGTAACAAATATTTCATTTCTTCTTCACTATAGAGGATGCAAAAACATTCCAGTATTAGATGTAAATCAAGAGGTGTAGAGAGAGGGAAACTCGATGAAATTACAATCACTAGGGAAACAATACTGGGCAAACTGCGTGCAGGCTGAATAGTCACACCATGAAGTTGTTCACATTGAAACATAGGCAGGTGGAGTATAAAAGCTGAGTATTACTTAAATTACTGCAGAGTTCTGATAAGCAGAGGGACCTGGGTGTTTTAATACACAGGTCACAAAAGGTTAGTATGCAGATACAGCAGGTAATTAAGATAGCTAACGGAGTGTATTCCTTTATTGAGAGGAACTGAACATAAAAGTTATGATAAAAGCAAAATACCGTAAATACTGGAAATTTAGAAGGATCCAAGGCTTCAGTTATACAGTGCATTGGCAAGATCTCATTTCAAATTTCGTGTGCAGTATTAGAATCATACAGCACAGAAAAAGCCCTTTTGCCCATCGAGTCTACAGTGACACATTAGAAACACCTGAACTCCCATCTAATCCCATCTGCCAGCACTTGGCCCACAGCCCTGAATGTTACGATGTGCCAAATGCTCATCCAGATATTTTTAAAAGGA
This sequence comes from Carcharhinus amblyrhynchos, assembly GCF_965287045.1. Taxonomy (NCBI): domain Eukaryota; kingdom Metazoa; phylum Chordata; class Chondrichthyes; order Carcharhiniformes; family Carcharhinidae; genus Carcharhinus; species Carcharhinus amblyrhynchos. The sequence continues at coordinate 46,231,032 of NC_137347.1, forward strand.
CGCAAGGCAACCCGAATCTGCATGCTCCCAGGCAGCACATTTCTAGGCTGTCACCACCCTCTGGGTAAAAAAGATTTTCCTCACATACCCCCTAAATGTTCTGCTGCTCAGCTTGGACCTTCGTCCCCTTGTAACTGACCCTTCAACTAAGGGGAATAGTTGCTCCTTATTCACTTTGTCCCCGTCTCTCATAATCTTGTACACCTCAATCAGATCGTCCCCAAGTCTTCTCTGCTCTAATGAAAACAACCCAAGCTTACACAATCTCTCTTCATAACTTAAATGTTCTGTCCAGTCAGTATCCTGGTGAATCTCCTCTGCGCCCCCTCCAGTACAATCACATCCTTCTGATAATGTGGTGACCAGAACAGCACACAGTTCTAGTTATGATCTCACCAAAGTTCTACACAACTCCAACGTGACTTACTGCTTTTGTAATCTATGCCTCATTAATAAAGGGAGGTGTCCCATATGCCTTTTTCATCAGCCGACTAACATGCCCTTCCACTTTCAGAGATCTGTGGACAAACACGCCAAGGTCCCTTGGTTCCATAGAATTTCCCAGCGTCCTACCATTCATTGAATACTTTCTTGTCAGATTACTCCTCCCAAAGTGTATCAACTCTAACTTTTCAGACTTAAATTCCATCTGCCACTTATCCGCTCGTTTGACCATTCCGCCAATATCTCAAAACATTCTGCTTCACTGTTAACCACCCATCCAATCTCGGTGTCATCGGCAAACTTACTAATGCCCCCCTCACCCCAAGTCTTCAATGTAATTTATATAAATAACGAGTAACAGAGGGCGCAACACGGATCCCTATGGTATGCCTCTGGACACTTTTGCTACCAAATAAACCTGTTGGACTTTAATCTGGTGTTGTGAGATTTCTTCCAGTCACTCAAACAATCTTGTTATCATCTTGTCTCCTATAACTGAGCCAGTTTTGAATCCATTTTATCAAATCCACTGCATCCCATGTGAATTTACCTTCTTCATGTGTCTCCCACGTGAGACATAGAAACATGCACAGTACAGACCCTTCGGCTCTCGATGTTGTGCCAAGCTACGTCTAAACCCAAGCTCAAGCTATCCCATTCCCTATAATTCTGGTGTGCTCCATGTGCCGATCCAATAACCACTTGAAAGTTCTTAAAGTGTCCGACTCCACTATCACAGCAGGCAGTGCATTCCACACCCCAACCACTCTCTGAAAACAAACTTAAATCATATGATCACTATCACAATATCACAGGAGAGAGGCGGGCCAGATCATTCTCTGGTAGAGGGGGGAGGAGGAGGAGGGAGGCCAAATTGTTCTTTTTTTTGGGGGGATGGATCTCGGATTGGGGTGGGGGGAGGAGGAGGGAGGCCCGATTGTTCTGTGGTGGGGGGAGAGGGAGGTCCCGATTGTTGGCCAGATTGCTCGGGGAGTGGGGATGGGGAGCAGATGAATCTCTAATGGGGGAGTGAGTAAGGCACGACAGTTATGTTGTAGGGGTGGGGTGATGTCAATGGAGGCCATTGCTCCCAGGCCTGATCTGCTTTTTGCAGCCTGGGAGCGATGGGGCAGGGGAGCATTTTTCAAATTTTTTTAAACTATGCTTGTGTAGTTGAAGGCTCCAATTGGAGCAGCAGCATTTCAGGTGCAATAAGTCCCACCCACAGTGCAATTCAGACTCCTGACTTTTTCAGGCTGAGTGGTTATGGGGGCGCCTGAGAACAGGTTTACAAGTTCGGATCTGAATCATGCCCAGATTCTGAACTTAGAAGAATCAAAATGGTAAAATTGGGCCCTTAATGTGGCTTAGATTCCTAAACTCTATTCATAAGAACATAAGAAATAGGAGCAGGAGTAGGCCATCTAGCCCCTAGAGCCTGCCCCTCCATTCAATAAGATCATGGCTGATCTGAAGTGGCTCAGTACCACTTTCCTGCTTTCTCCCCATAACCCTTAATTCCCTTGCCTACCAAAAACCTATCTACCCATGTCTTAAATATATTTAGCGAGGTAGCCTCCACCACTTCAACGGGCAGAGAATTCCAGAGATTCACCACCCTTTGAGTGAAGAAGTTCCTCCTCAACTCCGTTCTAAACTGCACCCCCCCCTTATCTTGAGGCTGTGCCCTCTAGTCCTGCTGTCCTTTCTGAGCGGGAAGAATCTCTCCATCTCTACCCTATCCATCCCCTTCATTATCTTATACGTCTCTATAAGATCCCCCCTCATCCTTCTAAACTCCAACGAGTACAAACCCAGACTATTCAGCCTCTCTTCATAGTTCAACCCCCTCAACTCCAGTCTCAGCCTAGTGAACCTCCTCTGCACTCCCTCCAAGGCCAAAATATCCTTGCGCAAGTGCGGCGACCAAAACTGCACACAGTACTCCAGCTGCGGCCTCACCAGTGCCCTGTACAGTTGCAGCAAGACCTCCCTGCTTTTATATTCAATCCCCCTCGCTATAAAGGCCAGCATCCCATTTGCCTTTCTGATCACCTGCTGCACCTGCAGACTGGGTTTTTGCGACTCATGCACAAGGACCCCCAGGTCCCTCTGCACCGCAGCATGTTGCAGCTTTTCACCCTTTAAATAGTAATCCCTCCTACTATTATTTCTGACAAAGTGGATAACCTCACACTTGCTAACATTGTACTCCATCTGCCAGGTCCTCGCCCACTCGCTTAGCCTATCTAGATCCCTCTGCAGACTTTCCACAAAGCTTCATCTGATGCCCCCTTCAAGATGCCATCTTTCCATCCTGCAGTAACTGACTCCTTAACTAATAATGCAATACCTCCTCCTCTTTCTTTTCCTCCCCTTAAGATTCTATATCCTAGAATGTTGAGTTGCCAATCATGTCCTTCCTTCAACCATGTCTCTGTGACGGTTACTATATCACACTTCCACGTGTCAATCATCACCCTTAACTCATTCGTTTTACCTGCAATATTCCTGGTGTTAAAGAAGACGCCATCTAGCCAGCTGCACTGGCTCTGATTTGTTTGTTTTGCTGTATGATTCCCTATTTACAGAAGGATGTAAATGCATTGGAGGCAGTTCAAAGGAGATTTATTAGATTGACACCTAGAATGAGTGGACTGTCTTATGAGGAAAGGTTAGAAGTAAGCAGAAGGACGGTGCAGGGGTATGGGGAATTACAAAATCAAAGGTAAAGGAGAGGGTATGAGTGCAGGTTAATGTTGAGGACATTCAACTAGTTAAAGGAGTAGAGGGTTCTGGAGAGGTTAGTAGCATTTCAACAAATGGGGTCCAGATAAAGGTTGGCATAAAGACATTTTACCTGAATGCACTAAGCATTCGAAACAAAGTGAATGAGTTGATGGCACAAATGGGTATGATCTAGTGGCCATTACAGAAACATGGTGGCAGGGTGACCAGGGCTGGGAACTGAATATCCAGGGGTATCAGACATTTAGGAAGGATAGACAGGAAGAAAGAGGAGGTGGGGTAGCTCTGTTAGTAAAAGATAATATCAGAGTGGTAGTGAGAGACGATATAGACTCCAAAGAGCAAAACGTGGAATCGTTGTGGGTGGAGATACGGAATAGTAAGGGGAGAAAGTCACTGGGCGTGGTCTATAGGCCCCTAAATAATAACTTTGAGGTGGGGAGGGCTATAAACAAGCAAATAATGTATGCGTGCAAAAACAGAACGGCAATAATCATGGGGGATTTTAATCTGTATATTGATTATATGACTCAAGTCGGACACGGTGGGCTTGAGGAAGAGTTCTTAGTATGCTGTCGGGAGAGTTTCCTTGAACAGTATGTTACAGAACCTACGAGGGATCTTAGATCTGGTACTGTGTAACGACACAGGTAGAATTAAGGATCTTCTTGTGAGGAATCCTCTTGGGATGAGTGATCACAATATGGTTGGATTTCTGATATAGATGGAGGGTGAGAAAGTAGGGTCCCAAACCAGTGTCCTCTGCTTGAACAGGGGGGAGTATGATAGGATGAGGGCAGAATTGGCCCATGTAGACTGAGAGCGCAGACTGGTTGGTAGGACAGCTGAGGAACAGTGGAGGATTTTTAAGGAGATTTTTTTCAGTACTCAGCAAAAATATATTCCAGAGAAGGAGGAGGACTGTAAGGAAAGGGATAAATAGCTGTGGATAACGAAGGAAATAAAGGAGAGTATTAAATTAAAAACCGATGCATACAGAGTGGCCAAAAATTGTGGGGAATTAGGAGATTGGGAAAGCTTTAAAAAACAACAAAGAATGACTAAGAGAGCGATAAAGAAAGGGAAGATAGATTATGAAACTAAACAAGCTCAAAATATAAAAAAAAGTAAAAGTTTTTACAAATATATAAAAAGGAAGAGAGTGGCTAGAGTGAATGTTGGACCCTTGGAGGACGAGAGGGGGGATTTAATAGTGGGAAATGAGGAAATGGCTGAGACTTTAAATGAGTTTTTTGTGTCGGTCTTCACAGTGGAGGACACAAATAGCTTACCGAATATTAACGAATGAAGGTTGGTAGGAGGTGAGGTCCTTAACACAATTACTGTTACTAACGAGGTAGTGCTTGGATAGACTAATGGGACTGAAGGTAGACAAGTCCCCGGCCCGGATGGAATGCATTCCAGGCTACTGAAAGAACTGGCAGAAGTAATAGCAGATGCGTTAGTAGTTATTTATCAAAATTCGTTTAACGCTGGCAAAGTGCCAGCTGATTGGAAAATAGCTACTATTATGCCACTGTTTAAAAAAGGAAGTAGACAAAAAGTGGGTAACTACAGGCCAGTTAGCTTACCATCCATAGTTGGGAAAATGCTGGAATCCATCATTAAAGAAGAAATAGCAAGACATCTGGAAAAGAATGGTTCAATCAAGCAGACGTAGCATGGACTCATGAAGGGGAAGTCGTGTTTGACGAATTTACTGGATTTTTATGAAGATGTGACTACTGCAGTTGACAGAGGGGAACCGGTGGATGTGGTGTTTTTAGATTTCCAGAAGGCGTTCGATAAGGTAGCTCACAAAAGGTTGCTGCAGAAGATTAGGATACACGGAGTTGGGGGTAAAGTGTTAGCGTGGATTGAGGATTGGCTATCTAACAGGAAGCAGAGAGATGGAATAAATGGGTGCTTTTCTGGTTGGCAGTTGGTGACTAGTGGCATGCCGCAGGAATCCGTGCTGGGGCCTCAACTGTTTACCATATACATAGTCAATCTGGAGGGAGGGACTGAGTGTAGGGTAACAAAGTTTGCTGATGACACGAAGATGAGTGGGAAAGCAAATTGTGTGGAGGACGCGGAAAGTCAGTAGAGAGATTTGGATAGGCTGAGTGAATGGGTGAGGATCTGGCAGATGGAGTATAATGTTGGCAAATGTGATGTTATCCACTTTGGAAGAAATAATAGTAAAATGGACTATTATTTAAATGGTGAAAAATTACAACATGCTACAGTGCAGAGGGACCTGGGGGTCCTTGTGCACGAATCGCAAAAACCCAGTCTGCAGGTGCAGCAGGTGATCAAGAAGGCAAATGGAATGTTGGCCTTTACCGTGAGGGGGATGGAATATAAAAGCAGGGAGGTCTTGCTGCAACTGTACAAGGCACTGGTGAAGATGCAACTAGAGTAGTGTGTGCAATTATGGTCCCCTCATTTGCAAAAGGATATATTGGCCTTAGAGGGAGTACAGAGAAGGTTCACCAGGTTGATACCAGAGATGAGGGGGTTAACTTATGAGGAGAGATTGAGTAGGTTGGGCCTGTACTCGTTGGAGTTTAGAAGGCTGAGGAGTGATCTTATAGAGACATATAAGATAATGAAGGGGCTAGGTTGGGTAGAGGTAGAGAGATTCTTTCCATTTAGAAAGGAAACCAGAACTAGAGGGCACAGCCTCAAAATAAGAGGGGGGGGCGGTGGTCAGTTTAGAACAGAGTTGAGGAGGAAGTTCTTCTGTCAGAGGGTAGTGAATCTCTGGAATTCTTGCCCATTGAAGTGGTGGAGGTTATCTTGTTGAATATGTTTAAGGCATGGGTTGATAGATTTCTGATCGATAAGACAATTAAGGGTTATGGGGAGCAGGCGGGTAAGTGGAACTGATCCACTTCAGATCAGCCCTGATCTTATTGAATGGCGGGGCAGGCTCAAGGGGCTGGATGGCCTACTCCTGTTCCTATTTCTTATGTTCGGATGTAGAAGGCCCAAGAAATCTCAATGTTTATATGAATCTTCAAAGCACTACTTAGATCAAGCGATTAATCTTCCAATTTTTGTTAAATATCTGATTTAAATTTATTGGGAACATAAATATAATCGTTGTAGAAGAAATGCAATGGAGAGAATTCAGTTTAGTTTATAGGTTACTGAATTCATTCTACTTTTATCATTACTTTTACAGACTATTTAAGATACAGTTCATTGGTATTCACATTTTTTGATTTGTGTGTAATAAAACATCTTTTAGTAAATACCCAGATTCTGAATAAACAAAAAAAAATTACTGGTCTCTACTGAGATCTAACACAATATAATTTTTCAGTTTCTGGATCTGGAAGAGACGTGAAGAAATGACAGATAACTCATTACAAGTGTCGAAGAAAAGTGACACAGGTGTAATGATACTATCCTGGGCGTGCAAATGTTCCAGTGAGAACAATGAATGTAAAATGTGCAACCAGTTGCTTATCTGTGCAAGAATCTTGTGAAGTGATTTTTCCTTCTAATTAAAGAAAACTAACAATGCTTTGGCTCACGCTGCACTATTTCAATTTCATGATGTGATTTTGTACTCCTCAAACATTTGAAATGACTTTGTGTAAATTATAGCCTGCATGAGGATTGCACGGGAATCTCTTCCAAGAGAGTTAAAAGGGATGACATGGTGGTGAGCATTGCTGCCTCACAGCACCAGAGCCCCCGGGCAGCACAGTGGCAGTGGTTAGCACTGCTGCCTCACAGCGCCAGGGACCCAGGATGGCACAGTGGCAGTGGTTAGCACTGCTGCTACATTGCGCCAAAGATCAGGGACGGCACGATGGCACAGTGATTAGCACTGCTGTCTCACAGCGCCAGGAACCCGGGTCAGGGCAGCACTGTGGCATAGTGGTTAGCACTGCTGCCTCACAGTGCCAGAGACCAGGGTGGCATGGTGGCAAGCACTGCTGCCTCACAGCACCAGAGGCCCGGGGCGGCACAGTGGTTAGCACTGCTGCCTCATAGTGCCAGGGACCCGGATTCGATTTCTGGCTTGGGTCACTGTTTGTGTGGAGTTTGCACGTTATCCCCGTGTCTGCGTGGATTTCCTCTGGGTGCTCCGGTTTCCTCCCACAGTCTGAAAGATGTGGTTAGGTGCATTGACCCAAACAGATGCCGAAGTGTGGCAGCTAGGGGAATTTCACAGCAACTTTATTCACTGTTAATGTAAGCCTTACTTGTGTCTAATAAATAAACTTTAATTTAACTTTAAGATGGCGCCAGAGTGAGGCAACTTCTTGTAAGCTTTGATTTTGATTTGATTTATTATTGTCACGTGTATTAGCACACAGTAAAAACTATTGTTTCTGGCACACTATACAGACAAAGCATACCGTTCATAGAGGAGGAAATGAGAGTGCATAGAAGGTAGAGTTAAGTTGCAGTCAAGCTTTGCCATGCATACTTTTTAATTTGATTTTTTACTCTTGTTCTAAAATTTCTTCAGAAACATTCTGCACTCTCTCCTTTCCTTCTCTATGAACAGTACACTTTGTCTGTGTAGCGCACAAGAAACAATACTTTTCAGGTCAGGTATACTAATACCTGACAACAATAAATCAAATTGACTAATAGTACTTGCACAGAATCTTCTTAAGTCCTTCTTGTAAAATGCTGAAGCTAAAAAAAAGTTGAGAGGTGACTTGATGGGAAACCATGGTGTGGGCCATCAGAGGCAAATGCTTCACTGGCCCAAGGTTTTGTAATTGGCTAAAAATAGCAAAAATCTAGCAGGGCACAAGAATAGACTGCCTACGTCAGGAGAATTAAAAATTTAGCAGAATTCTAGGTCCTATTGAGCTGAGACAAAATAACTGACTACCAAAGCCAGCATGTTTTTCTTGCTTTAGTCAAGGTTGGCAGTGAGCTGCTAACGAGGTGTTAAGAGTTGAAGTATGAGAAGTCTGATTTTCCTTGGGTGGGCAGCTGGGTTCTTGACATTATTTGTAACTGGGCTGTTCAAACAGCACTGAGATAATGATTTAGATAAACTGACCTCCATAGGTTTTGTCATTTTTTTTCATTCATGGGAAGTGAGTGTCACTGGCTGGGCCAGCATTTATTGCTCATCCAAACCATCCTGAACTGACTGCTTGGAGGGCCATTACAGAAGACATTTAAGAGTCAACCACATTGTTATGGATCTGCAGATGTTTACAGCATAAAACAAGGCTATTCAGTCTATTACGTCTATGCTGGTCAACAAAGATCTGGCTACACTAACGAAACATAGTTCACCACACAAAAACTGTGGCTACAAGAGCAGGTCAGAGGCAAGGAATATTGCGGTGAATAATTCTCCTGACTCCATAAAACCTATTCACCATCTACAAGGCACAAGTCAGGAGTGAAATAGAATACTCTCCACTCGCCTGGATGAGTGCAGCTCCAGCAACACTCAAGAAGCTTGGCTATCCAGGACAAACAGCCTGCTTGATTGACATCACATCTACAAACACCTGCTCCCTCCACCGCACTCAGTAGCAGCAATTCTATTATCTACAAGATGCACTGCAGAAATTCACTATAGACCCTTAGCACCAGCCAAACCCACCACTATTTCCATCTAGAAGAACAAGAGCAATAGATATATGGGAACACCACCAATTGGAAATTCCCCTCCAAGCCACCCATCATCCTGACTTGGAAACATATCACTGTTCCTTCACAGTCACTGGGTAAAATCCTGGAATTCCCTCCCTAACGGCCATAGCACGTGTACTGCAGTGTTTCAAGGCAGCAGCTCACCACCACATTCTCAAGAGTAATAAGTACTGCCAGCAGTACTTATTACTTGAGAAGGTGGTGATGAGTTGCCTTCTTGAAACACTGCAGTATTGAAAAAATTTAAATTTCACCATCTGCCTTGGTGGGGTTTGAACCTGGGTCCCCAGAAGATTAACCTTTGTCTCTGTGTTACTAATCTTTCTTTACTAGTGTATAGAAAGTAGAAATGATTCCTTGGGCAGACAGCATGGTGATATTTGGTATTTTGGCATTATTCCTCATAAGGAGAAGCTACAGAAGGGTCCACACTGATATATTTAAGTATTGGTGTGTGAAACTACGCACAGGGCACAGTTGTTTTGCATAGTCATGTGGAGATTATGCTTCTATTCAGAGTATAATGTTGATGTGCTTTGATATTACTACACAAGACATTTGCATACGTCAAATCAACTTATTAATAATTGTTTTATTCTCCTTTGTCCAATAATGCATGCCAATTCTGGAAAGCACAGAAAGGTTTTTCATTGATGGGATAACATATATGCAGCACCTGCACCTCCTCAACAGGTGCCTGCATTCCCAAATTTCACACTCCTGAGTATTGTCAAAATGCTGTGTTTGTGATGTTAAGCCAGTGACTTTTCCTTACTGCAGCATGCCAAAAAGCATGGGTTGCAATGCCTTCCTTCTCAATGAGGTCACTCTACTTTCAGCTCTAACTCAATTCAACTTAATCCAGTCAATGTGCTCCTCCCAGATTGTCTCAAGCCCCTACGTTTGATTTACAATTGTGCCATTACTCTGGCAAGCTGGTAAGATATCTCAATTCCTTCTCCCATAAGGTACCTGGCTCCTCATCTTTGAATTGGCCCATAGTGAATTAAACAATATCAATATCAACTATCACTTCAAATCATTTCAGAATTTAAAAATGAAGGGGGTTAAAGGATTAGTTAACTTTGACATTTCCAATTACAACTTCAACTACTCGAGTTCTCTGTTGACACACAGCCCCCATTTTGCTGGGGGTGTAGCAAGGAGGCAGGTCCCAAGATCAACATCAGACAAACTAGGGATTGAATCCCACGCTGTTGCACACTTGCTATCTGACCAATTGAGGCAACCAAACCCTTCCATAAGGATTCCAAGTTGCTGCGACATCATGCACTTTTACTAAAGCTATGGCCAGTGATGGTAAAGATGCCTTTCAAGCATCTGGCTGACTAGGAATCTTTCCCATGCTTACTGCCTGCCATTGGCTTATGTTAAAAGGATTAAAAGTTGATACATAACCTGTTGGCTGAAACCTGTATGAACACACACTCCTTGAGCATCAAGTCCTGGCGTGCAACTTGAACTCACAGCTTCGGGCTCAGAGACAGGGATGCTATCCACTGCACAAGACCTCTTCAGCCCAATTATCCTGGTGCGGAGATGCTGGCGTTGGAGTGGGATGGGCACAGAAAGAAGTCTGAGAACATCAGGTTAAAGTCCAACAGGTTCATTTGGAATCACGAGCTTTCGGAGCCCTGCTGCTTCATCAGATGATACTGCCAGAAGACTGGAGAGTGGCAAATGTTGTTCCTCTGTTCAAGAAAGGAAATAGGAATGACCCTGGTAATTATAGGCCGGTTAGTCTTACTTCGGTAGTCGGCAAGTTAATGGAAAAGGTCCTGAGGGATAGGATTTATGACCATTTGGAAAGATGCAGTTTAATCCGGGATAGTCAACACAGATTCGTGGAGGGTAAGTCTTGCCTCACAAATTTGATTGAATTCTTTGAGGAGGTACCTAAGTATGTAGATGAAGTTAGGAGGAGTTGATGTCGTATACGTGGATTTTAGTAAGGCGTTTGATAAGGTTCCCCATGGTAGGCTCATGAAGAAAGTAAGGAGGTGTGGAATAGAAGGAAATTTGGCCGATTGGATAAGTAACTGGCTATCTCACAGAAGACAGTGGTACTGGATGGAAAATTTTCAGATTGGAGACCAGTTACCAGCAGTGTACCACAGGGATCAGTGCTGGGTCTTCTGCTATTTGTGATTTTTATCAATGACTTGGAGCAGGGGGCTGAAAGGTGGGTCAGTAAATTTGCTAATGTCACCAAGATTGGTGGAGTAGTGGATGAGGTGGAGGACTGTTGTAGGCTGCAAAAAGAAATTGATAGGATGCAGTGCTGGGCCGAAAAACGGCAGCTGCAGTTTAACCCTGGTAAGTGCGAGGTGATTCATTTTGGTAGGACAAATTTGAATGTGGATTACAGGGTCAACGGCAGGATTCTGAGGAATGTGGAGGAACAGAGAGATCTTGGGGTTCATATCCACAGATGTCTGAAGGTTGCCACTCAAGTGGATAGAGCCGTGAAGAAGGCTTACAGTGTGTTAGCGTTTATTAACAGGGGGTTTGAGTTTAAGAGCTGTGGAGTTATGCTGCAACAATACAGACCTTGGTGAGAACCACATTTGGAATATTGTGTGCAGTTCTGGTCACTTCACTATAAGGAGGATGTGGAAGCACTGGCGAGAGTGCAGAGATTTACCAGGATGCTGCCTGGTTTGGAGAGTGGGTCTTATGAGGAAAGATTGAGGGAGCTTGGGCTTTTCTCTTTAGAGTGGAGGAGGATGAGAGGTGACTTATTAAAGGTTTATAAGATGATGAGGAGGATAGATAGAATGGACATTCAGAGACTATTTCCTCGGGTGGATGTAGCTGTTACTAAGGGGCATTAACTATAAAGGTTCATATAGAAGGTTCATATTAACTATAAAGGGAGATATAGAAGGGATGTCCGAGGTAGGTTCTTTACTCAGAATGTGGTTGGGCTGTGCAATGCACTACCTGCTGTGATAGTGGAGTTTAGGCTGAGGCACTTTAGAAACTTTCATACGGTTATTGGATAGGCACATGGAGCACACCAGAATGATAGAGAGTGGGATAGCTTGATCTTGGTTTTGGACAAAGCTCAGCACAACATCGAGGGCTGAACGGCCTGTATTGTGCTGTACTGTTTTTTGTTCTATGTGAGTCCAAACAAAAAAAAAATATCGTCAATGTATCTGGTGTACAACGTCGGTTGATGGCCCTGTGCAACGAAAAGGTATTGCTCAAATTTGTGCATGAGGATGTTGGCACATTGAGGTGTGAATTTGGTCCCAACGGCTGTTCCAGATGTAAAATTGGAGATTGGCAGTTGTCGGTGTTGAGTATTGAGGCTGTTGTAGTAATGGCGCCATCGTGGATGACCAGTTGTGAGACGCCACCAAGCTGACGAAACAACGGAACTATGCCACCTGCATGTACACCAAGAACAGGAAACTTGAGAAACTTATAATCACCACCAGCAGCAACCAAGCCTCCCCCAGTTCACCTGGTCCATAGGTGTTGAGTTTCTATAACATGTCCATAGTGTTGTGACAGAAGCTGGGGGTTCTTTGTACAATGGGTTTCAGGATGCCCTCGATGTAGCCAGACAGGTTCTCACAAAGGATCCCGTTGCCTGAAACGATGGGACAGCTGGGTGCGTTGGCCTTGCGCATCTTTGGAAGACAGTAGAGATCCCCAGTGTGGGCAGCACGTGGACTGAGAGAGCACGCAGGGTGCTATGAAGGTCTGGATCAAAGGTCTTGATCAGACTGTTGCGTTGGCGGATGTGTTCTTTGATCAGATCTGCGGGTATCTGTTTGTAGTGTTGTTCAGTTGTAAGGGCAATGCCTTGGCCAGAATCTGTCAAGTTTGAACTCAGCAAAGCTTGGCAGTTAAGCTTCAATCTTCAGCACCTACAGCTCAGGGGCTGCAGCTAATCAAGAAGGCAGCTCAACACCTTCTGAAGGCAACTGCGAATGGGCAATAAATGGTGACCTAGCCTTTGACACCCACATCCCGCAAATTAATAAAAGTAATTGGTACATTTGCCATGGTAACATCACTAACAGAATTCACTTGCCAACCAATCAGCACTTTCCTTTCATGAACTATAAATTGTTGTCCCCTTTACATTTGGTATTCTTGGGAATTGTTCTGATGAGTACAAGATGAAAAGATTTGACAACATACCTTTTTTCAGCCAAAATCAAGTTCTGTACTACTAAGTAATTATTTAAATATAGATAAACTGAGCCATAATAATTTGTTTGGTAAGATCACAAGAGGTCATATGCACTGTGTCCAAGAGGAAAGTGGACAATTCAGACTTGAGTACTTCACAGGGGTGACAATTGTGCAAAATGACAAGGAAGCAGAGGAATCATTAGAAAATTCAGAATTAGAATCAGAAAAACAAGTATATTTAGAAGAAAATAGAATTACCACAAAAACAGCATTAAACCTTGTACCTGGTTAGTCAGACTGTATAATCTTAGACCTAAAACAAAGAACAAAGAAAGTTATAGCGCAGGAACAGGCTCTTCGGCCCTCCAAGCCTGAACTGACCATGCTGCCTGACTGAACTAAAACCCCCTGCCCTTCCAGGGACCATTTCCCTCTGTTCTCATCCTATTCATGTATATGTCATATGTATATGACACCCCTTAAAACTCACTATTGTATCTGCTTCTACTACCCCCCCGGACAGCAAGTTACAGGCTTCCACCACCCTCTGTGCAAAAAAACTTGCATCGGACATCTCCTTTAAACCTCGTCCCTTGCACCTTAAACCTAGGCCCTCTAGTAATTGACTCTTCCACCGTGGGAACAAGTCTCTGCCTATCCACTGTCCATGCCCTTCATAATCTTGTAGACTTCTATCAGGTCACCTCTCAACCTCCGTCGTTCCAATGAGAACGAACCAAGTTTCTCTAACATCTCCTCATAGCTAATGCCCTCCATACCAGGCAACATCCTGGTAAATCTTTCCATACCCTCTCCAAAGCCTCCACATCCTTTTGGTAGTGAGGCAACCAGAATTGAACACGATATTCCAAATGTGGCCGAACTAAACTTCTATAAAGCTGCAACATGACTTGCCAATTTTTAAACTCAACGCCCCAGCAATGAAGACAAGCTTGCCGCATGCCTTCCTGACTACCTTCTCCACCTGTGTTGCCACTTTTAGTGGCCTGTATACCTCTACACCCAGATCCCTCTGCCTATGAATACTCTTAAGGGTCTGCCATTTATTGTATATTTCCCATCTGTATTAGACCTTCCAAAATGTTTTAACTCACATTTGTCCAGATTGAACTCCATCTGTCATCTATCCACCCAAGTCTCCAACCTGATTTTCTTTGGGTAACAGTCATGTAATATTTAGCACAATGATAGATGTCTGGTTTGACCCCATTGTGCGATGGTTCTGATATCATCCACATCAGGAAAGAAAAATTTCTGACCCAGTTCCATATCTTTTGTTCCAGGAGAAGAACCAGGCATATTGAGAAACAATGTCAAAGTTGGTGAAGTTACACACAGGATTACATCCATGTTCTAGGGCATAAACTCTGGTCCTCACTGCAGAACCTGGACAATGAGTATGAAAGGGTCAATCAAACCAGGATGAAGTATGTTGGGACCACTTGCGTCCTGGGCTTCTTCAGTTACTCTGAAGGCCTGTTAGGAACCCTAGAAGTGCTCAGCAGGTGGGGCTCTGGCAAACAAGACCTCAGTCGCAAAACAGGCCATCTGGAATATCTCAATGGCTGTTCCAGCTAATGAAGGCCATAGCAGAATTAAGTTTCCAAAACAATTTGGTGTCCTTGCCATTGGTTCGAGGTTTTGTTCCATCAAGACACATGTGGAAGGTGGTCTGCAATGGTTTCTCCTCACTGAAAGATGTCATGCATCAGTATCTTTCTTTCCAAGCACAACTCTGAAACCCTTCAGTAATCAAGAAATGACAATGGAAGCATGATTATGTTGCTTGGAAGGGGCAGACAGAAAAGTAGAGTTGAGGCTACAGTCAGATTAACCATATTTTTATCAAATGGTGGACGAAGCTCGAGGAGTCGACTGACCTACTCCTGGTCCTAATTCAAATATTTGTATATATGTTTGTACACAACAGAACTAGCATGCTATAGACAGAACTAAAAGCCCCACAAGCAACAGATTAGGTCAAAATTCTCCAGTCCTTCCATATATTGTGAATAGTGGTGGATAATTAAACAAGGTAGGCAAAAATGCCATGAACATCCCCATTCCCAATGATGGTGAAGCCCAGCAAGAGTAAAAAAGACAGTATTTACTGCCAACTTCAGCAACAAGTGTTAAATGGATGATCCCATCTCAGCCTTTTCCTGAGGTTACAGCTATCAGTTTTCAGCTAATTGCATCACTTTATTTGGTATCACGAAATTGCTGAGGGCACTGGGCACAGCAAACAAAGCAAAAAGCTACAACAACATTCCGGGCGTAACATTAAAGCCTTGTACTCCAGAAGAAGCCTTGCTGCTAGCTAACCTGTACTAGTACAGTTTTAATAGATTTGGTCTCCTTATCTACAAAAGGGCATACTTACCATAGACAGCATAGCAAGTTTGCCATACTGATTCCTAGGATTAAAAGGGACTGATAAAGTAAACGTAGACCAAATGTTTCCTCTTATGGGGCAATTTAAAGCAACAGAACACAGGTATAGCTTGTGAGGTGGTAGATTTAAAACTGAGATGTGGAGGAACGACTTCTCGCAGAGGGTGTGAATTTGAGGATCTCACTGCCCCATAGTGTGGTGGAGTCTGAATTGTTGAATGGTTTCAAGAGAGTGATAGATATATTTCTAATGAAAAATGTGAAAGAGGGATATTGGGAACAGATGGGGAATTGGATTTGAGATTAGGGAGAGATCAGCCATGTTCTGATTGAATGGTGGAGCAGGCTTGAGGGCTGAATTTGCCTATTTCTGCTACTAATTCTTATGTTTCTTTAGGATGGGGTCGTATGAGGACAGATTGTGTAGACTGGGCCTATATTAATTGCAATCTAGAAGAATGAGAGGGGATTTAATTGAAACATATAAAAATCCTGACAGGGTTGGATAGATTGGATGCAGGAATTCAGTTTCATCTGGCAAGGGAACCTAGAATGGGGGAATCACAGTTTCAGGAAAAGGGGTACTTAGCTAAGAAGAAAATTCTTCACTCAGAGGGTGGTGAACCTGTGGAATTCCCTACCATAGAAAGCTGTGGAGACCAAGTCAATGAATAATGGTGCAGCAGGCTCAAAAGGGTCGAATGGCCTACTCCTGCTAGGATTTTATGCTTCTAACACTGATGTTTACCAATAGGCTAGGGTCCTCCACAGCCTAAAAAGGAAAGTGATTGCTGGAGTGCAATCATCTCAACCCCAGAACATCCCTGCAGGTATTTCTCAGTGTGGTGTCTTAGGCCCAATCACTTTCGGCTGCTTTAATGACCTTCCTTTCATCACAAGGTCTAAAGTGAAGATGCTTGCTGATGATTGCAATGTTCATTTGCAACTCCTCAGATGATGAAACTTCAATGTCTACATGAAGAAAGATGTGGACATCATCAGGTTTGGACTAATAAGTGGTAAATAAAAAATGAACTACACTAGTGGCAAGCAATGACCATCATTGAACAAGAGCCTATCCACCTCCAATTAGCATCCAACAGCATTAACACCTTGGAGATCATCCCTGACCAGAAACCAGATCAGCCATATAAATAGCATGGCTACAAAAGTAGTTCAGAGACTGGTTATTCTTCAATAAGGGATTCACCTTTGACTCTCCAGAGCCTGTCCACCATCTATAAAGACAAATGTTAGGCGCATGGTAGAACATGCTACTTGTCTGAATAAGTTTCAAAAACACTCAAGGAGCTCAACACCAATCCAAGACAAAGTAACCTATCCACAAGCTTAAACAATCACTCAGGTAAGTGGGGTATTGTGAGAACAATGAGTACCATCTCCAAATAAATTGCAATAAATTGTCAAGGCTTCTTTGGCAGCACCTACCAAAGGGTTGTTACAATCCCAGCTGATGTTACAACTGAACAGTCAGATTCCAGAACTGAACCCTGGCTCAATAGACCAGAACTTGGAGACGTGAATGAACAAAATCATGGGACTGCCCATCAACAAAAATAAAACATTTCTTCAATGCAGAATGATCAACTGGAAGGAATGCAGAGATTCACCAGGCTGCTCCTGGGATGGAAAATTTAAGTTATGAAGAGAGGTTGGTTAGTCTTGGGCTGATTTCATTGGGGTAGAGAAGACTTAAGGGTGACCTGATATACAAGATTATATGGAGCATGGACAGAGTGGATAGGGAGCAGCTGTTCCCCTAAAGCTGAAGAGTCAGTTACGAGTGGGCATAACTTCAAGATGAGGGGTGGGAGGTTTAAGGGGATGTGAGGAAAAACATTTCTGACCCAGAGAGCGGTGACATCTGGAATGCGCTGCCTGGGAGGGTGGTAGAAGCGGGTTGCCTTACATCCTTTAAAATGAAGATCAAAATTACATAATATAATGTGAGTTCAGGCTTGAATGATCAAGACATAAATCTGACATTTATGGACCTGGTGTGTATTCTGTTTTATAAAACGTATCTAGTGCAATTTGTAAAGTTAATGCTAAGGGAAGTAGTTGAAGCAGCCAGTAGTTGAAGCTCTGATGAAGGGTCACCCAGACTCAAGTGGAACATGGAATGCTTTGATGAAGCATTCCATTCCATAGAGCATTCAGCTTTGACATCTAGGGCCCGATTTTACCATTTTTGTTCTAAGTGCTGAATCTGAGCGTAATGCAGACCCAATTTAGAAATCTGCTTTCAGGTGCGCCCATATGCCCTCTGCCTGAAAAAAAATCACCAGTCCCATTCACGCTGTGAGCGAGGCTCAGTGCAGCTGAACCAACCACAGCTCTGAACTGCGCATGCACAGTTAGAAACAAAATTGAAGAGGGCACCTGTCACATTGCTCCCAGGCCGGATTGCACACCTGCAAGTGCTCACTTGCTTTCCCCTCAATGCTAACAAGCAAACTGCATGGAACTTGCTGGAACGCTCTGTCAAACTGCCTGCAGCTGATCTGCTCCATAAAAAACTCCAGAGTGGACAGGCAGGCAGTACAGGACAATGTGTGCACGACCAGCCCCCCAGTTTTCTGAGGACGACTTGGGGAGGCTGCTCAGCAAAGGTGAGGCAGGACATCCTCTTTCTCCCAGGAAGACATCCGTACAGCAAGGGTGAGTGCTGAACCCTATTTAGTATGTTCCCCCATATCTCCCCCGATCCTCCTATTCCCAGCACCTTGCGTGCTTCCAGCTCCTTACCCCCAAGCACCTCCTTCCTTTCCTCCAATGAGCCCCATTGTGTGTGCCCTCTAAGGGTCACCACCTGATTCTCTGCATGAGTCACGCCACCATTTATTTCATGGTTCCTTCTGTCTCCAGAAGACCGAGCACAACACTCGTGAGAGGGCGAAAACAGGGGGTGGTGACCCAGACCTCCAGGTCCTCACCCCGTTTGAGGAGCGGGCGTTGGAGCTCATCAGAGAAGACGAGACGTGGGCTGACAGTGGCAGCATGGTCGGTCTGCTGTCCAGACGTGAGCACCTGTCATTCCTACACTCATTTTGAGGCAACATCTTGGGGCACGAGTTTTGGTGCAAGGAACAAGGTGTAAAGGAGATGTACGAGGCATTTTATTTGCAAAGATAGGATGGTAGGTGCCTGGAACTTACTGGCCGGGGAGGTCATGGAAGCAGAAACTATAGGGACATTTAAGGGGCATCTCTACAGCTATCTGCATGGGATGGGAATAGAAGCATATGGCCCCCAGAAGGATAGGGGCAAACAAATCAGATAGGCAGCCTGGTCACTACAGGGTTGGAGGGCCGAAGGGCCTGTTCCTGTGATGTAATTGTCTGGGTTCAGTGTCCTATGTTCAAGGGAGCCATGTGATTCATGTGCTCGGAGTCCTCTCCCTCCCTTGCATTTAACCTCGTGCCGTGTTTCAGGGACAGATCCTGATGCCTCAGGGCCTTCTGGACCGCAGACCCCAGCTACAGCTCCCATCCATCCTGAGAACGATAGCTCAGATGAGTCCTTGGAGGAAATGGGTGAAGGGACCTCCAAGGGCGGCACCTTTCATCAGTCAGCTTGTACCTCACAACTCACTGTCGCAGAAACAGACAGGTAGATGGGTCCAGTTAGTGTTGAGGCTTCTGGGTCACAATCTGGTGAGCATGACACATCTGCTGACGTACATCGGGTGGAGGAGGAAATGTCCGAGGCCTCTGGCACGCAGGGGCTTGCTGGAGGCAAGGACTCAGCTGGCCCCAGGCCTCTGAGATCATTTCTCCCTCAGCTGCTGGAGATGCAGAATGCAGGGGAGGCTAATGGCCACACTGGACCAACTGCGAGGCTGCTGGGAGGAGTCCCAAAGCTTTCAGGCGGACCAGTTATTGCCTGTCAAGCGTGCTTCCAATGCCAACACTGTGAGGGTGGCGTCTGCAGTAGAAAACCTGGGGCAGGGGATCCTCACCATGGGTGGCAGGCTCCAAGCAATGGCCGAGTCACAGCAGGCCACAGCGGAGGGACTGAGCAGGCTTTGAGATTTTGCGGCCCATGGCTGAGCGGCTCAAGAGCTTACAGGAGATCCAGCGAGACAGCACTGAGACACAGCGGGCAATGGCAGCAACGCTTGAGAAGGGGGCCCAGTCTCAGAGGGCCATGGCTGAGGGCTTGCAGAGCTTGGCCCACTCTCAGAGGGCCAAGGCTGAGGGCTTACAGAGCATGGCCCAGTCTCAGAGGGCACTTGGTGCAGCCATTGAGAGATGGCCCACGACACAGGTGGTCCTCCAGGACTGGCAGTGCCAGGTGATGCCAGAGCTTCTGGAGCTCACTGCAGAAGCACCAGTGTCCCATGGAGTGACCCAGGGGCCAAAAGGAACCCCAAGGGAGGAGGAAAGGTTTGAGCCCACGCCGGGACCTTCCAGCCAGGAGACTGTGGCAACACCTTCTGACTCCCCCCTTCCTGACCATGGGGCATCTCAGGGACAGCGGGATGAAGAAGGTGTCATGGAAACGTCCCAGACATCTGGAAGCTGCCCAGGGCGCTCAAGGTCCAGGACTTCCAGAGGACGCCCGCCACGTGCATCACAGGCCACGGGACGAGGTCGGCAGCTGGCCTCCTCCACCTCTGATGTACATTTTGGGGAGTCACTGAGGTGTAGTGCTAGGCTGCGTAAGGTAGGAAGTTGTAGTTGCACTGAGATGACACGGAAAGGGCTACACTAGTTAGAAACAACTGTAAGCGCCTTAATGTTTTCTTTTCACAAGTTTTTGTGTTTCACCAGCTTTATCTGAATGCCTTTATTGTAAATAAATGTTTTTTCTCCACAACCATCTGCAAATTGGTTGTCTCGAGTAGGATTCCTGCTCCATTGACAATCACCCAATGGATGCCTTATGGTGATATCAATTTGGGTGGCCCCTCAATGCAGTGTCACTGAGAAAAGGAAGCCATTGGTCTCTCGTACCCCATGAGTGATGACTTCTCGCCCTCCAACCCACCCATCCCAGGGCCCGTATGGGGGCTTTGGATCCCTTACCCACTAGACAAGCATGGGCCCAGCTGCTAGCATGCATGTGGATCCAAACCCACAATCACCATACCCTAGTGGCTAAACTACCTGGTTATCAGAGCCTCCCTAGCCACCCTCGCATACCACAGCTGAGATGCCAGCCCTCAACCACCAGGCTGGTGTTCCAAGGTGTTCTCATCCTCCTCTTATTGGTCATCCTCCACATCCTCTTCCTCCTCCAAGAGGTCACCTCGCTGCAGAGCCAGATTGTACAAGGCACAGCAACCACCACAATGCAAGAGGAGATCAGGGGGTTATACTGGAGCGCCCCTCTAGATCAGTCTCGGCACCCTCTAGATCAGTCTCGGCACCGGAATCGCATCTCGAGGAGCCCAATGCAACTCTCTACTGTTGCACGGGTGGCTACATGGGCCTCATTTTTGCGGGTCTCCGCACAGGCATCATGAACCATGTCCAAAGCGGGTAATCCATATCACCCAGGAGTCACCCCCGCAACCTGGATTCCTCCTCAAATGCTTGCGGGATGTCCGAGCTCCTTACAATGAAACTGTCATGCATGCTGTCTGGATGTCTGGCGCAAACGTGCATGATGATCATATTGTAGTCACACGATATGTACATTCAGGGAGTGGAACCCCTTCCTATTAACAAATTGTTGTCGATTCTGTAGGGGGGCTCTGAGCGCAACATGGGTGCAGTTGACCGCCCCCTGCACATTCGGCATCCTCGCAACTGCAGCGAACCCTGCAGCCTGGGCTTCCTGATGGGCCTGGTCCCGGTTGAATTTGATGTACTGCCCAGCCCGGGCATACAGGGCTTCACTGACCTGCTTGACACACGTGCGGACTGAAGATTGGGAGATGTCACAGACATCTCCACTTGGGCTCCAGAAGGCGCCAGTTGCATAAAAGTTCAGAGCAGCCATCAATCTGACAGCCACTGAGAGCGAATGACACCCCCCCTCCTTCCGCCCCTAGGCGCCAGGTCCTGTAACAGGTTGAATAAGTGTCGCACATTATCCTTTCGGAGTCAGAGACATCGGTGGCACACAGTGTCCAACATCTCCTCGAAGAACACTCATACAAGGAACTGCCGAGGTCTCTGCTCCCTCCTTCTCCAATGCCCCCACTCTAAGTGAATGACGACCACCTCCTGCCTCTGATAGTCGTCTCCCTCCTGGGCCCGCAATTCTTCCTCCAGTTCCTCCTCCTCAGCTCCAGCAGCAGCCAAAGAATAGCAAGATCAATTGGTTACATTGCAAAAGCCATCTCATCACTCTGAAAGGTGGGTCTGGGGTGGAGATGAACAAATGTGGAAGTCATGCAATGCTGCTTGCCCCTAGCACATCGACAATCACAGCCCCCTCATGCCCCCTAATCCGCCCAGCCACATGCTCCACACAATCACAGTTCTTGATAAAGTTGAGAGGCTGCAGCAGTGTCATTTGCAAGGGCTTTGTGCAAATCCTTTAGCTTGAAGTGAGCTAAGATGCTAGGATCCAGCAGTACTGCAAAACCCGAGGTCAGTGCTGAGACCCGCGTCCGTGTTGCAAAACATCAGAGATTGTGCACTGCAACTGCCCCCACTGTCCGCTACCCGCCGCGCACCCCCCACACACTCACATAGCCGCCACCGACCCGAGGCAGAAAATAGCCACAACAGGACACCGTGAGTAGAACATAGAAAGAACATAAGAACATAAGAACATAAGAAATAGGGGCAGGAGTAGGCCATCTGGCCCTTCGAGCCTGCCCCGCCATTCAATAAGATCATGGCTGATCTGTCGTGGCTCAGTTCCACTTTCCCGCCCTCTCCCCATAACCCTTAATCCCCTCTCTTATCAAAAACCCATCAACCCGCTTCTTAAAAATATTTAGCGAGGCAGCCTCCACCACTTCAACGGGCAGAGAATTCCAGAGATTCACCACCCTTTGAGTGAAGAAGTTCCTCCTCAACTCCGTTCTGAACCGCCCCCCCTTTATCTTGAGGCTGTGCCCCCTAGTCCTACTGTCTTTTTTGAGCGGGAAGAGTCTTTCCACCTCTATCCTATCCATCCCATTCATCATCTTATACGTCTCAATGAGATCTCCCCTCATTCTTCTAAACTCTAACGAGTACAAGCCTAGTTTATTCAGCCTCTCCTCATAGCTCAACCCCCTCAACTCCGGTATCAGCCTAGTAAACCTCCTCTGCACTCCCTCCAAGGCCAAAATATCCTTGCGCAGGTGCGGCGCCCAAAACTGCACACAGTACTCCAGCTGCGGCCTCACCAATGCCCTATACAGCTGCAGCAAGACCTCCCTACTTTTATATTCAATCCCCCTTGCTATGAAGGCCAGCATCCCATTCGCCTTCCTGACCACCTGCTGCACCTGCAGGCTGGGTTTTTGCGACTCATGCACAAGGACCCCGAGGTCCCTCTGCACCGTCGCCTGCTGCAGTTTTTCGCCCCGTAAGTAATAGTCCTTCCTACCATTCTTCCTACCAAAGTGGACCACCTCACACTTGCCAACATTAAATTCCATTTGCCATTTCCTGGCCCATTCGCCCAGCCTATCTAGATCCTTCTGCAGACTCTCCACACCCTCCGCACAATTTGCCTTTCCCCCAATCTTGGTGTCATCAGCAAATTTCGACACCCTACACTCGGTTCCCTCCTCCAGATCATCTATATAAATGGTAAATAGCTGAGGCCCCAGCACCGACCCCTGGGGCACCCCACTAGTCACCAACCGCCAATCCGAATAGCACCCATTGACCCCCACTCTCTGCCTCCTATTTGACAACCAATCCTCTATCCACGCTAACACCCTACCCCCAACTCCATGTCCTCTGACCTTCTGCAGTAACCTCTTGTGAGGTACCTTATCAAACGCCTTCTGAAAATCCAGAAAGACCACATCCACCGGCTCTCCTCTATCCACCGCCCTAGACACATCCTCATAGAACTCCAGTAAATTTGTCAGACACGACTTCCCTTTAATGAAACCGTGTTGCGTCTGCCCTATCAAGCAATTCCCTTCAAGATGCCTCGCAATTTCCTCCTTAATGACGGATTCTAACATTTTACCTACCACAGACGTTAAACTAACCGGCCTGTAATTCCCCGCCTTTTGCCTGGCACCCTTCTTAAACAACGGCGTAACATTAGCCGTTTTCCAATCCTCCGGCACTTCCCCGGAATCCAGCGACGTCTGGAAAATAACCACCAAGGCATCCACTATCACCTCCGCCATTTCTTTCAGAACCCTCGGATGCATTCCATCCGGTCCTGGGGACTTGTCCACAATCAGCCCCTCCAGTCTGTCGCGCACCACCTCTCTAGTAACAGTAATGTCATTAAGACCCTCCAGTCCTACCACCTTTCCATCGCTAACACCCGGCAAATTATTCACGTCCTCCTCCGTGAAGACAGAAACAAAAAAGTTATTCAAGACCTTAGCCATATCCCCATCCCCTACCACTAGGTCCCCTTTCTCATCCGCTAAGGGACCAACGTTCACCCTAGCCAGCCTCTTCCTTTTTATATATTTATAAAAACTCTTGCTATCCTTTTTTATATTAAGCGCTAGCCCAGCTTCATAGCTTCTTCTACCCTCCTTTATCAACTTTTTTGTCAATCTTTGTTGACATTTAAACCTTTCCCAATCCTCTTCTCGCCCACTGCTCTTAGCTACTCTAAATTCCTCCGCTTTTAATTTAACACTTTCCTTCACCTCCTTCGTTATCCACGGCTTATTACCTCTCTTCCTACTGTCCTTTTTAACCATCGGAATAAATTTCTGCTGAGCACCAAGAAAGATCTCCTTAAAGATCCTCCACTGCTCCTCAGCAGACCTACCTTCCAACGCGCTCCCCCAGTCCACATTCGCCAATTCTTCTCTCATCCTACCATACTCCCCTCTATTCAAACAAAGGACACGTGTCCGGGAACCCACTTTCTCCTCCTCCATCTGCAACAGAAACTCCACCATACAATGATCACTCTCTCAGAAAAAAAATGACAACACAAACAGGCCCTTCGGCCCACAAGTTGCGTTGATCATATCCCTACCTACTAGGCTTACCTATAACCCTCAATCCTATTAAGTCCCATGTACTCATCCAGAAGTCTCTTAAAAGACCCTATCGAATTTGCCTCCACCACCACCGACGGCAGCCGATTCCACTCACCCACCACCCTCTGAGTGAAAAACTTACCCCTGACATCTCCTCTGTACCTACTCCCCAGCACCTTAAACCTGTGTCCTCTCACAGCGACCATTTCAGCCCTGGGAAAAAGCCTCTGAGAATCCACCCGATCAATACCTCTCAACATCTTATACACCTCTATCAGGTCACTTCTCATCCTTCGTCTCTCCAAGGAGAAAAGACCAAGATCCCTCAACCTATCCTCATAAGGCATGCCACCCAATCCAGGCAACATTATTGTAAATCTCCTCTGCACCCTTTCAATAGCTTCCACATCCCTCCTGTAATGAGGCGACCAGAACTGAGCATAGTACTCCAAGTGGGGTCTGACTCGGGTCTTATAAAGCTGCAGCATTATCTCCCAACTCCTAAACTCAATCCTTTGATTGATGAAGGCCTGTACACCATATGCCTTCTTAACCACATCCTCTACCTGCGAGGCTGATTTAAGAGTCCTATGGACCCGGACCCCAAGGTCCTTCTGGTCCTCTACACTGCTAAGAGTCTTATCCTTGAGATTATACTCCTTGAGATTATACTCCTTGAGATTATACTCCTTGAGATTATACTCCTGACCAAAGAGGTGGATGGGGGTAAGGC
This sequence comes from Carcharhinus amblyrhynchos, assembly GCF_965287045.1. NCBI lineage: Eukaryota > Metazoa > Chordata > Chondrichthyes > Carcharhiniformes > Carcharhinidae > Carcharhinus > Carcharhinus amblyrhynchos. Next base: position 46,256,297 of record NC_137347.1, read on the forward strand.
AGTGGACGTGGTGTATATGGATTTTAGTAAGGCGTTTGATAAGGTTCACCATAGTAGGCTTCTGCAGAAAATGCAGATGTATGGGATTGGGGGTGATCTAGGGAATTGGATCAGGAATTGGCTAGCGGATAGGAGACAGAGGGTGGTGGTTGATGGTAAATATTCATCATGGAGTTCGGTTACGAGTGGTGTGCCTCAGGGATCTGTTTTGGGGCCACTGCTGTTTGTAATTTTTATTAATGATCTGGATGAGGGTATAGCTGGGTGGATTAGTAAATTTGCTGATGACACCAAAGTCGGAGGTGTGGTAGATAGTGAGGAAGGGTGTCATAGTTTGCAGGAAGACTTAGACAGGTTGCAGAGCTGGGCCGAGAGGTGGCGGATGGAGTTTAATGCGGAGAAGTGTGAGGTGATTCACTTTGGTAGGAATAACAGATGTGTTGAGTATAGGGCTAACGGGAGGACTTTGAATAGTGTGGATGAGCAGAGGGATCTAGGTGTATGTGTACAGAGATCCCTGAAAGTTGGGAATCAAGTAGATAAGGTTGTTAAGAAGGCATACGGTGTCTTGGCGTTTATTGGTAGGGGGATTGAATTTAGGAGGCGCAGCGTTATGTTGCAACTGTACACAACTCTGGTGCGGCCGCACTTGGAGTACTGTGTGCAGTTCTGGTCCCCACATTACAGGAAGGATGTGGAGGCTTTGGAGAGGGTGCAGAAGAGGTTTACCAGGATGTTGCCTGGTATGGAGGGGAGGTCCTATGAGGAGAGACTGAGGGATTTGGGGTTGTTTTCGCTGGAAAGAAGGCGGCTAAGAGGGGATCTTATTGAAACATATAAGATGATTAGAGGTTTAGATAGGGTGGATAGTGATAGCCTTTTTCCTCTGATGGAGAAATCTAGCACGAGGGGGCATGGCTTTAAATTAAGGGGGGGTAGTTATAGGACGGATGTCAGGGGTAGGTTCTTTACCGAGAGGGTGGTGAGGGATTGGAATGCCCTGCCTGCTGCAGTTGTAAATGCGCCTAGTTTGGGGGCGTTTAAGAGATCCGTGGATAGGTTTATGGACGAAAAGGGATTGGTTTAGGTTAGTGGGTCATTGTTTTTTTAACTGGTCGGCGCAACATCGTGGGCCGAAGGGCCTGTTCTGCGCTGTAATGTTCTATGTTCATCCCATTTGACCTGCCAAAATGGACCACTACACATTTATCTGGGTTGAAGTCCACCTGAGTAGCGGAGAGCTGTCGGATGCCATGCACTTACCTCTTCGCCAACCCTCACTGAAGTGCCCGATTCAGGCTTTTATTTAGCAGGTCCATTAGGGCACGGTTCTGGATTGGTAAAGGGGGAAATGCTGATAAAGTTGGGTGGGCAGTTCATTAATTCAACTGAAATGCATGCAAATGCATTTAAATCGCCGTTGCACCCATTTTGGGCGCGAAGTGGATTGCCACCATTCCTAGGTTTTGTTAAAATGATTATCTGTGCAGCCGCGGGTGCGGATCGCGTTAATGGCCTCACACCAGACTTTATCACGTTTTCGCGCCTGTTTAAAATTGGGCCCCTAGACTTGCAATGTTGGCTCTACTCTCTCTCCACAGATGCTGTCAGACCTGCTGAGATTTTCCAATGTCTCTGTTTTGTTCCTGGTGAATCTCCTCTGCACCATTTCTAGCGCAATCACATACTTGACTTTGTCCTCAAGATAGAGGCGAGGAGGATATTTTTCTCTGGAAGTTGTTGGCTTTTGGAATTCTCTTTCACAGAGAACAGTGGAAACCAAGTCATTGAATTTATTTTGCCCAAGTTAAATTTTAATCGATAAGGGAGTTCAGCATTGTGTGGGGAAGACACGGGAAGAGCGGGATATTGGAAGAGAAACCACAATCAGATCAACCATTATCTTATGGACTGACTTAATGTCCAAATAATCAACAGCTGCTTCTACTTTTTTTATGTTATTTATCTTAAAAGAATATAATTAAAAGTTAAAATTTAATCAGAAGCAGCATTAATTTATAATTGATTCATACAAGCAGAAAGTTCAGAATTCTAGTCAGCAAGAATTAACTGTCATTTAAATACAACGAACAATTAACTCACCCTACCTCTTAGTTAGATTTCTAAGTATCATTCTGCAAATATTAATAAAAGCAAAAATAAACATCTAAGTTGATGTCCTAATGCAGGCCATGCCATTTAAAAGCAACTCCCATTCTGTCAGCTGAACAAGTACCAGCAATAACAGTAGAACGTTTTATTAAAATGGATTAACAGGAGTGTTTGCCACAATTCTAAGTGCAAACAAAATCAGTGGTCTAAAAATGGTTAAAATTTATTCGGAAGTCAGTGAAGCAGTTTTGGAATGTTAGTGCAAAGAACACAATAATTGGAATGCTTCCTCCTGTGCCATAAACCTCATGATCATGAAAGCTGTAATTTCAGAGAAAACATTTGGACAATACTACGTGTGGCACTAAAATAAAAACAAAATACTGGGGATACCGGAAATCTGATTTAAAACAGAAAATGCTGGAAAAGCACAGCAGGTCTGGCAGAATCTGTGGACATGATGTGGGAATGCCTGTGGAAACAGTTAACATTTTGAACTGTACGATACTTATTCAGATGCTGCCATACATGCTGAGTATTTTCACCATGTTCTGTTTTAGTACTGTGTGTGGCATCTGTTTGGTTAAGTAAATATGAGCATTATTGGTTCTGATCCCAACCTTTGGTTAACCACGTGGGTTAGTCAAAACAAAGAATCTTTAAATGAAACGTAACCAGATTTCCATTTTAAGACCCTCAAAGAATATATAATTTCAGAAGGGCCATTGTCCTGAAAGCAATTGTTTGATTAGCAATTTTTGATATCGTCATTTCCTTTGATTTTTCAGTTGACGTTTTATTACCTTTAGAAAGCAATTTTCGAAATTTTTGCGTGGTAGCTAGCTGCTGCTCAGTATCATCAGAGAAAAGCATCTGTACCATTTCCCTTGAGATCACACCCTCCTGAATTGAAAATACAATAAGATATAAATAGCATCATTTCTTTGTAACAATCCATCAATTCATAAATATTTAACAGGAATGCAATTATGATACAAAAGCAAAATACTGCAGACTTTAAAAAGTTGAAATAAGCAAAAAATACTGAAAGACTGGGAAGATTTGGCAGCATCTGTGAAGAGAAACAAAATTACATTTCAAATCCATAAGGCCCTTCTTCAGAATTAAAGAAGGGGAGAAATGTGATGAAGTTTACACTGTACTGTGAGCTGCATCTGCACGCTCACTTTCAGTGACTGATGCACAAGGACCCCAAGGTCTCATTGAATATCCATCTCTTTCAATTTACATCCATTCAAGAATAATCTGTCTGGCTATTATTGTTACTAAAATTGTGGACATGCTGGCATTTGACTAGGGTGGGCACAGTAAGAAGTCTCACAACACCAGATTAAAGTCCAACAGCTTTATTTGGCATCACGAGTTTTTGGAGCTCTGCTCCTTCATCAGGTGATCATATTAACCTGGGGTTGTGAGACTTGTTATCGTGCTACCAAAGTGGATACCCTCACATTTACCCATATTATACTGCATCTGACATGCAGATGCTCACACACACAGTCTGTCCAAATCACACTGAAGCACCTCTGCATCCTCCTCACAGTTCATCCTTCCACCCAACTTTGTATCATCTGCAAATCTGGAGATAATGCATTCAGTTCCCTCTTCCCAATCATTAATATGTTATGTGAAAAGTTGGGGTCCTAGCACAAAGCCCTACAGAACCCCACTAGTCACTGACTGCCAATCAGAAAAAGACCCATTTATGCCAACTCTGCTTTCTAACTGCTAACCAGATTTCTATATTTGAAAGTCTAAATAAACCATACGCATTGGTTCTCCTCAGTCAATTCTACTGGTTACATTCTCAAAAATTCCAATAGATTCGTCAAGTACCACTTCCCTTTTGTAAGTCCATGCTGACTTTGTCCGATTATAGCAATAGTCAGACGAAGTCAGCATGGATTTACAAAAGGGAAATCACGGGATGGCACAGTGGTTAGCACTGCTGCCTCACAGCACTAGAGGGCCAGGTTCAATCACGGCTTGGGTCACTATCTGTGCAGAATCTGCACGTTCTCCCCATGTCTGTGTGTGTTTCCTGCCACACTTCAAAAGATGTGCTCGTTAGGTGCATTGGCCATGCTAAATTCTCCCTCAGCGTACCCAAACAGACACTGGAATGTGGCATCCAGGGATTTTCACTGTAACTTCACTACAGTGTTAATGTAAGCCTAACCTTGACAGTAATAAATAAACCTTAAAAAAAACTTTAATCCACTGCCTTCCAAATGCCGAGCTATGAAGTCCTTGGTAAAAAAACTCATAGCAACTTCCCCAGTACCGAAGTTAGGCTCACTGGTTTATTGGACCATGTTTTCTCTCTACCTCTCTTTTTGAATAGCGGGTTTATATTCGCTACCCTCCAGTCTGTAGGAACTATGCCAGAGTCCAAAGACTGGAGAGTGGCGAATGTTGCTCCTCTCTCTCTTCAAGAAAGGAAATAGAAATGACCCTGGTAATTATAGGCCAGTTAGTCTTACTTCAGTGGTCGGTAAGTTAATGGAAAGGGTCTTGAGAGATAGGATTTATGACCATTTGGAAAGATGCAGTTTAATCCAGGATAGTCAGCACGGTTTCGTGAGGGGTAAGTCCTGCCTCACAAATTTGATTGAATTCTTTGAGGAGGTAACTAAGTGTGTGGACGAAAGTAGAACAGTTAGTATCGTATACATGGATTTTAGTAAGGCGTTTGATAAGGTTCCCCATGGTAGGCTCACAAAGAAGATAAGGATATGTGGGATAGAAGGAAATTTGGCCGATTGGATAAGTAACTGGCTGTATCATAGAAGACAGAGAGTGGTGATGGAAGGAAAATTTTCAGACTGGAGGCCAGTTACCAGCAGTGTACCACAGGGATCAGTGCTGGGTCCTCTGCTATTTGTGATTTTTATCAATGACTTGGAAGAGGGGGCTGAAGGGTGGGTTAGTAAATTTGCTGATGACACCAAGATTGGTGGAGTAGCGGATGAGGTGCAGGGCTCTTGCAGGCTGCAAACAGACATTCATAGGATGCAGAGCTGGGCTGAAAAGTAGCAGATGGAGTTTAACCCTGATTAAGTGTGAGGTGATTCATTTTGGTAGGACAAACTTGAATGCAGATTACAGGGTCAACGGCAGGGTTCTGAGGAATGTGGAGGAACAGAGAGGTCTTGGGTTCGTAGCCACAGATCTCTGAAGGTTCCCACTCAAGTGGATAGAGCCGTGAAGAAGGCTTATAGCATGTCGGCGTTTATTAACAGGGGATTTGAGTTTAAGAGCCACGGGGTTGTACTGCAACTATACCAGATGTTGGTGAGACCACATTTGGAATACTGTGTTCAGTTCTGGTCACCTCACTATAAGAAGGATGTGGCAGCATTGGAGAGACTGCAGAGGAGATTTACCAGGATGCTGCCAGGTTTGGAGGGTAGGTCTTATGAGGAAAGGTTGAGGGAGCTTGGGCTTTTCTCTTTGGAACAGAGGAGGTTGGAAGGCGACTTAATAGAGGTTTATAAGATGATGAGGAACTATTTCCTTGGATGGATGTAGCTGTTACTAGGGGGCATAACTTTAAGGTTCATGGTGGGGGATATAGGAGAGATAGATTCTTCACTCAGAGACTAGTTGGGGTGTGGAATAGACTGCCTGCTGTGATAGTGGAGTCGGACACTTTGGAAACTTTCAAGTGATTATTGGATAGGCGCATGGAGCACACCAGAATTATAGAGAGTGGGATAGCTTGATCTTGGGATTGGACATAGCTTGGCACATCACTGAGGGCTGAAGGGACTGTACTGCACTGTAATGCTCTAAGTTTCTTTGAATCTGATACTTTCTCTAATTTCCCTTGTAAGCCACGGTATGCCCACAATTCCCTGACCATTCTTGCACTGTAAGAAGTCTCACAACACCAGGTTAAAGTCCAACAGGTTTATCTGGTGCTACCAAACAAACCTGTTGGACTTTAACCTGGTGTTGAGAGACTTCTTACTGTGCTCACCCCAGTCCAATGCCAGCATCTCCACATCACTCTTGCACCAAACAGAAATAAACTACTTCTGGAGTTCACTTATTCATTCTTTAAATGCCTGCCATTGCCTGTCCAATGTCTTTCCTTTCAGTAATATTTCCCAATCCATCATGGCTAATTCATGCCCCATATTATCATAGTTACCTGGCCTCAGAATCAGTTACATCAGTATCCACCTTGATAAAAGAATTCTACATATTAGGATCACTCGTTCCCAAGGGTTCTCCCACAACTAGACTGCCATCTCATCCTTTCTCATTGCACAACACCCAGCCCAAGATGGCCTGCTCCCTTGCAGGTTCCTCAACATATTGCTCTAGAAAACCATTACGTATACACTCCAGAAATTCCTCCTCTCTTGTACTGTAACTAATTTGACTCTTCCAATTTATATGCAGATTAAAGACGCCCATAATCACAGACGTTCCTTTATCACATGCATCTGTGATTTCCTGTCTAATGCTTTTCCCAATGTTACCACAACAGTTTGGTGGTCTGACATGTCTGACAAAGCGGTTACGACGAAGGACAAAGATCACTGTCTAAAGTTGTTGGACTCACTGTTGGGTCCCAAGGATTGTCACATGTTCAATCGGAAGACAATCTGGAGGAGGGGGCTGAGTGCAGGGTAACGAAATTTGCTGATGACACGAAGATGAGTGGAAAAGCAAATTGCATGGAAGGCGCGGAAAGTCTGCAGAGAGATCTAGATAGGCTGAGTGAGTGGGCGAGGACCTGGCAGATGGCATGTTAGCAAGTGTGAGGTTATCCACTTTGGCAGAAATAATAGTAGGAGGAATTATTATTTAAAGGGCGAAAAGCTGCATCATGCTATGGTGCAGAGGGTCCTGGGGGTCCTTCTGCACGAATCGCAAAAAACCCAGTCTGCAGGTGCAGCAGGTGATCAAGAAGGCGAATGGGATGTTGGCCTTTATAGCGAGGGGGATAGAATATAAAAGGGAGGTCTTGCTGCAACTGGAGTACTGTGTGCAATTTTGGTCACTGCATTTGCGAAAGGATACATTGGCCTTAGACGGGCTGCAGAGAAGGTTCACCAGGCTGATGCCGGAGATGAGCAGGCTAGCCTATGAGGAGAGATTGAATAGACTGAGTTTGCACTCATTGGAGTTTAGAAGGCTGAGGGGGGGATCTTATAGAGACATATAAGATAATGAAGGGGCTAGATAGGGTAGAGGTAGAGAGATTCTTCCCGCTTAGAAAGGATAGCAGAACTAGAGGGCACAGCCTCAAAATAAGGGGCGGGGGGGGGGGGGGGGGGGCGGTGCTGCAGTTTAGATCGGAGTTGAGGAGGAACTTCTTCACTCAAAGGGTGGTGAGTCTCTGGAATTCTCCGCCCATTGAAATGTGGAAACTACCTCGCTGAATATATTTAAGTCACGGGTAGATAGGTTTCTGATAGACAAGGGAATTAAGGGTGATGGGGAGAAAGCAGGAAAGTGGAACTGATCCACTTCAGATCAGCCATGATCTTGTTGAGTGACGGGGCGGGCTCGAGGGGCTAGATGGCCTACTCCTGCTCCTACTTCTTACGTTCTTATGTTAAGACGAGATGCCGCCCTTCCAATCTGTACTGGACTTCACTGGAACATTGCAGCAGACCAAGAGCAGACATGTCGTCAAAAGATCAAGATACTGAGTTAAAACTACAGGAAGTCTGGGTTCATGCTTGCGGGCGAGACAAAACTGTCCTACAAGTCAGTCACTCAGTCTGAGGAGACCACATTAGGAGTAATGAATACAACAGACCAAAATGAAGGAAGTGCAAGTGAAATATTGCTTCACCTGAAAGGAGTGAGGAGGAGGATGGCAGGGGGTGAACAAAAGATAATGTCTTTGGTGACACACCATGTTGGAATTCAAATAAACAGCAGAGGATGATCCTTTGAACGCAGAGGCTGCCAGGGTGGAAATTGAGGACTAGGGGACCCTATCATGATTCTGGGAGGAAGGAAAAGGGGTGAGGACAAAGATGCGGGAAATGGGCTGAACATGGTTTGGGTGCCCTGTCAACCACGGGGTTTGGGGGGAACCATGGTTAAGGAAAAAGGTAGACATGTCAGAAGAGCCAAGCTTCTACAAGACGCCAGTTAGACCATACTTGGAATATTGTGGATGGTTCTTGGCACCACACAATAGGGATGATGTGAACGCACTGGACAGAGTGAGAACAGGTTCACAAGAATGGTTCCAGAGATGAGAAACTTCACTTATGAGGATAGATTGGAGAGGTTGAGACTCTTTGGACAGAAGGTGGCTAAGAACATAGAACACAAGACATTACAGCGCAGTACAGGCCCTTCGGCCCTCGATGTTGCGCCGACCAGTGGAACCAACCTAATGACCCTCTAACCTAAACTATTCCAATATTATCCATATGTCTATCCAACGACCATTTGAATGCCCTTAAAGTTGGCTAAGAGGAGATTTAATAGAGATGTTCAAAATCATGAGGGTGCTGGACAGAGTAGATAGGGAGAAACTGTTACTGCTGGTAAAAGGTCAAGAAAAAGAGGGTACAGGCTTAAAACGATTTGCAAAAGCGGTAACTGTGATATGTGAAAAAAACTTTTTCACACGAGTGGTTCGGGTCTGGAATGCTCCACCCAAAAGCGAGGTGAAGGCAGATTAAATTGAAGCATTCAAGGGGGCTTTAGATGTTTATTTGAGTGGAAACAATGTATAGGAGGTATGGGGAAAAAGCAAGGGAATGACACCAAGTCATAATACTCATCTGGACAGCCTATGCCGATATGAGCTAAACGGCGTCATTCTGCACTGTGACAATTCTGATATTCAGAATGGGCAAATATCTGGGAAGTGGGGTATGATGTGGGAAAATGTGAAATTGCCCATTTTGGAAGGAAGAATAAAGAAGCATATTATCTAAACAGTGAGAGATTGCAAAGTTTGAGAGTTAGAGGGACCCAGATGTTCTAGTGCATGAATCACAAAAGGCTGGTAGTATGCAGGTATGCTTCAGTTGTACAGGGTCATGTTTGGAGTACTGTGCATAGTACTGCTGTTGCCTTATTTAAGGAAAAACGCGTATGCATTAGAAGCAGTTCAGAGGAGGCTACTGGACTAATACAAGAACATAAGAAATAGGAGCAGGAACAAAGAACAACCCAGCACGGGAAACAGGCCCTTCGGCCCAACGAGCCCACGCCGCCATTTCAACAAAGCATTTTCCAACACCTACCCTGCCCCATGTGTATGTGAATGGTACTCCTAATGTAGCCAGATTCAGGGGAGAATAGTGTAGGGTCAACTTGGTGCACCAATCAGCCTAAGAGCACACCTTTGGGGTGTGGGAGGAAACCGGAGCACCCGGAGGAAACCCACACAACCACAGGGAGAATGCGCAAACTCCCACAGACACAGGCCCAAATCTATGCATCTGCACAGCTAGCAGTGATAGTCACTGAGCTGTTGTGGTGCCCGTCTGCTGGTCCAGGATTAAGCACACACAACGACACAAAGTACTAGGCCACTCTCGAAACCTCCAAGAGCAGCCCACGCACGACCCACCGTGTGCATGCCCCTCGTTTGACAACAAGGTGGACCGACACCTGTGGATTAAAAGAGACAAAACATTAACATGTAATATTACATTTCCAGTGTCGTCCCGAGGCTCTGACCCTTTTTAATACCGTCTACTATAACCCTCCATCCCTGTTTCGCTCATGTGTCTAAGTAAACTTTAAACAAGTCCAATGTGCCTGCCTCCACCACCTTAGTTGGTAGCGCGTTCCATACCCTCACGACCCTCTGCGTGAAAAACCTTCCTCTAGTATCCAAATTATACTTCTCCCCCCTCACCCTTAGATCGTGACCTCTCGTAATAGTTGTCCCCAATCTAGGGAAAAGCCTACCACTGTTGACTCTATCTATTCCCTTCATTATTTTACACACCTCTGTCAGATCCCCCCTTAATCTCCATCTTTCTAAGGCGAAGAGCCCCAGTTTTTCCAATCTTTCCTCGTAACTCAGTCCTTCCATGCCAGGCAACATCCTGGTAAACCTCCTCTGCACCCTCTCCAGGGTCTCCACGTCCTTCCAGTAGTAAGGTGACCAGAACTGGACGCAGTACTCCAAATGCGGTCTAACCAACGTTCTGTACAACTGAAGCATTAGACGACAGCTCTTATACTCTAAACCCCTTCCTATAACGGCTAGCATTCCATAAGCTTTCTTCACAACCTTCTCTACCTGCGTTGACACCTTCAGAGACTTGTGCACCTGCACTCCCAGGTCCCTCTGTATTTCTATACTCTTAATCGGTCTACCTTTTATCATGTAACTCCTCCCTGCATTATTCCTTCCAAAATGCATCACCTCGCATTTGTCAGGATTAAATTCCATCTGCCATCTATCTGCCCAATATACCAACCTATCTATATCCTGCTGTGTCACCTGACAATCTTCCTCATTATCCGCCAATCCTGCCATGTTGGTATCACCCGCAAACTTGCTGATCACACCACGTACGCCCTCTTCCAAGTCGTTTATATATATTACAAAGAGGAGGTCCCAGTACTGAGCCCTGCGGCACACCACTGGTGACTGACCTCCAGCCAGAAAAGGACCCTTCCACTACTACTCTCTGTCTGCCATTGCCCAGCCAGTTTTCAATCCATCTAGCTACCTGTCCTTGTATCCCACGTGCCTTAACCTTTTCTACGAGCCTACCGTGAGGTACTTTGTCAAACGCCTCTCTGAAATCCATATAGATGACATCAACGGCTCGCCCATCGTCAACCGTTTTTGTCAGGAGTAGGCCACCTAGTCCTTCGAGCCTGCCCCGCCATTCAATAAGATCATGGCTGATCTGAAGTGTTCCACTTTCCCGCTATCTGCCCATAACCCTTAATTCCCTTGCCTATCAGAAATCTATCTACTTGTGGCTTAAACATATTCAACGAGGTAGCCTCCACCACTTCAATGGGCAGAGAATTCCAGAGATTCACCACCCTCTGAGTGAAATCGTTCCTCCTCAACTCCGTTCTAAACAGCCCCCCCGACTATTTTGAGGCTGTGCCCTCTAATTCTGCTATCCTTTCTAAGCAGAAAGAATCTCTCTACCTCTACCCTATCTAGCCCCTTCATTATCTTATACGTCTCTATAAGATCTCCCCTCAGCCTTCTAAACTCTAACGAGTACAGACCCAGTCTATTTGATCTCTCCTCATAAGCTAACCCCCTCATCTCCGGTATCAGCCTGGTGAACCTTCTCTATACTCCCTCCAAGGCCAATATACCCTTTCGCAAATTCGGGGACCAAAACTGCACACGCTATTCCAGCTGCGGCCTCACCAGTGCCCTGTACAGTTGCAGCAAGACCTCCCTGCTTTTATATTCTATCCCCCTCGCTATAAAGGCCAACATTCCATTTGCCTTCTTGATCACCTGCTGCTCCTGCAGACTGGGTTTTTGCAATTCGTGCAGAAGGAACCCCCAGGTCCCTCTGCACTGTAGCATGCTGCAGCTTTTCGCCCTTTAAATAATAATCCCTCCTACTATTATTTCTACCAAAGTGGATAACCTCACATTTGCTAACGTTATACTCCATCTGCCAGGTCCTCGCCCACTCACTCAGCCTATCCAGATCTCTCTGCAGACTTTCTGCACCGTCCACACAATTCGTTTTTCCACTCATCCTTGTGTCATCAGCAAATTTTGTTACCCTACACTCAGCCCCCTCCTCCAGATCATCTATGTAAATGGTAAACAGTTGAGGCCCCAGCACCGATCCCTGCGGCACTCCACTAGTCGCCAACTGCCAATCAGAAAAGCACCCATTGATTCCAAGTCTCTGCTTCCTGTTAGATAACCAATCCTTAATCCATGTTAACACTTTACCCCCAACTCTGTGTACCCTAACCTTCTGCAGCAACCTTATGTGAGGCACCTTATTGAACGCCTTCTGGAAATCTAAAAACACATCCACCGGTTCCCCTCTGTCTACCACACTAGTCACATCCTCATAGAAATCCAATAAATTCGTTAAACACGACTTCCCCTTAACGAATCCGTGCTGCGTTTGCTTGATCAAACTGTTCTCTTCTAGGTGTCTTGCTATTTCTTCTTTGATGATGGATTCTAACATTTTTCCAACTATGGACGTTGAGCTAACCAACTTATAATTCCCTGCCTTTTGTCTGCTACCGTTTTTAAACAGTGGCGTAACATTAGCTGTTTTCCAATCCTCTGGCACTTCCCCAGAGTCCAGCGAATTTTGATAAATAATTACTAAGGCATCCGCTATTATTTCTGCCATTTCTTTCAGAACCCTGGGATGCACTCCATCCGGTCCCAGGGACTTGTCTACCTTCAGCATATAGATGACATCAACGGCTCGCCCATCGTCAACCGTTTTTGTCAGGAGTAGGCCACCTAGCCCAATCACTACATCTCTAGTGACAGTAATTGCATTAAGGACCTTATCTCCTACCATCCCTCTGTCTTTAATATTCGGTAAGCTAAATGTGTCCTCCTCTGTGAAGACTGACACAAAAAACTTATTTAAAGCCTCAGCCATTTCCTCGTTCTCACCGCTAAATCCCCCCTCTTGTCCTCCAAGGGTCCAACATTCACTCTAGCCACTCTCTTCTTCTTTATATATTTGTAGAAACTTTTACTATCATTTTTTATATTTAGAGCTAGCTTCGCTTCATACTCCATCTTTCCTTTCTTTATCGCTTTCTTAGTCATTCTTTGTTTTTTTTTAAATCTTTCCCAATCTTCTAATTCCCCACTACTTTTAGCCACTCTGTATGCATCGGCTTTTAATTTAATACTCTCCTTTATTTCCTTCGATAACCACGGCTGGTTACCCCTTCTCTTATAGTCCTTCTTTACCATCGGAATATATTTCTGCTGAGTACCAAAAAAGATCTCCTTAAAAATCCTCCACTGTTCCTCAGCTGTCCTACCAACCAATCTGCGCCTCCAATCTACATTCGCCAATTCCACCCTCATCTTATCATACTCCCCTCTGTTCAAACAGAGGACACAGGTTCGGGACCCTACTATCTTATCCTCCATCTGCATCAGAAATTCAACCATACTATGGTCACTCGTCCCAAGAGGAGCCCTCACAAGAAGATCCCTAATTCTACCTGCCTCGTTACACAGTACCAGATAACTCACTCCCTCGTAGGTTCCGTTACATACCGTTCAAGGAAACTATCCCGACAGTATTCCAAGAACTCTTCCTCAAGCCCACCACGTCCGACTTGCGTCAACCAATCAATATGCAGGTTAAAATCCCCCATAATTATCACCGTTCCGTTTCTGCACGCATCAATTATTTGCTTGTTTATAGCCCACCCCACCTCAAAGTTATTATTTGGGGGCCTGTAGACCACACCCACCAGCGACTTTCTCCCCTTACTGTTCCTTATCTCCACCCACGATTCCATGATTCCAAGAAATGGCTGTATTGTCTTACGAGGAAAGCTTGAACAGGCTAGGCTCGTATCCACTAGAGTTTCCAAGAGTAAGAGGTGACTTATTTGAAACCGAAGATCTTGAGGGATGTCGACAAGAGTAGATGCTTCCTCTTGTGCAATAATCTAGAATTGGGGTTTATCGGTTTAACAAAAAAGTGGTTGCTCATTTAAGACAAAGAGTAGGAGAAATGTTTTTCTCTGAAGGTCCTGAATCTTCCTCAAAAGGCAGTGGGATCAGAGTCTTTGAATATTCTTAAGGTAGAGCAATGTAAATTCTTGGTTAACAAGGGAGTGAAATGTTACTGAGGTAGGTAGGAATGTGAAGTGGAGGCTACAATCAGAGCAGCAATGATCGTATTGAATGATGCAGCAGGCATGAGGGGCTGAGCTGTCTGCTCCTGATCCATATGTTTGTGTTTATTGAATTCAATTTCACAATTTGTTGTATGAACTCATAACCAAATTGTTAATTCAGTACCATAACATTAACATGAAGATATTGATTAAGTAACATGCAGTTATCCATCATGTAGTTCCTACCCCTGCTGCAGTTGAGCTGACATAGGAATCCATGAGAGGACTTTCAAATATGGCTGACTCTTCATTGATGAGCTCCACGTTCCTCCTTTTAAATAGCTGGAAGAGAATAATACTTAGTATCAAATCTCAGAACTTTCTAATAATGCACTCTTTTCCAGAAAATAATTACTTTGTGAAGAATAAACAAAAATGTTGATGACTTTGTAGATTATTTCTGTTATCCAAAAGGGTGAGATGGTAGGTAAAAGCATGGAATAATTTTTCCAAGAATGAGCATCACAGTTTTAGGGATCAACTTGAGAATGTCTCAATTTCACATGCAAGATTGTTCAATTCTGTTTTATAAATACATTTAGGCAAGTTTAAAAACATGGTTTTTTGCTGAATAATACTGAAAACTAAATTTCTAGTCACGACCTCCAGCGTTTCTTGTAATTAATGAACTTACATCTACATCGTGTCAAATCACATTTTAGGACATCTTAAAGTTCTTTACAACCAAAGTGATTTCAAAAGGAATCAGGCACTGTTAAGTAAGCAGTTTGAGCACTCTTTAAAAAAAAGTGGAAAGAAGAAAATTAAGCTACTGATAGAATCAACGTTGGCAATACTAATTGTGCCAAAATAGCAATTCAAACTTGACCTCATTGAGAAATTAACCAGGACCCAACTTGTCAGCAGGGCTCAAACTGGCTTATTTTACTTCTGAAATAATTGTAAACAAATAAGCTCATCCAATCTTTTTGTGTAGTTGGCGGGTAAACAGATAACCTGTTTACTGAAAAAGAGGTTCTCTGCAACGAAATTAAATGTCAGCCTATGAAGTGCCCTAATGACATCACCATCAAATCATATAATCAGTCCTTAAAGCAATCGTGCAACCATTTAAATATATAACATTTGTCCCCTTTATTTCTATGGCCATGACAACTAATTACTATGATGTTTAAACATAGTATCAATAATACACCAGACACAATACTATGCATAATTAATCATTTCACACAGTTAATATTAAAGTTGATCAGGAGGATATCTATTCTTCTTTGGTTAGCTGCAATTTGGCTGTCCTTGACCTAGAAGTATGATTTGAAACTTCCGTACACATTTCTTCTCTTGGAACTAATTCTGCATCATTCTCACATGGTACAATAGTAGAGATAAAATCAGTAGGCAACTCACAGAATATACAGTGCAAAAGAGGCCCTTCGGCCACATTTGGAATATTGTGTACAGTTCTGGTCACCTCACTGTAAGAAGGATGTGGAAGCATTGGAGAGAGTGCAGAGATTTACCAGGATGCTGCCTGCTTTGGAGAGTAGGTCTTATGAGGAAATGCTGAGGGAGCTGGGGCTTTTCTCTTTACAGCAGAAGATGATGACAGGCGACTTAATAGAGGTTTATAAGACGATGGGGGGCGGGGGGATAGATAGAGCGGACATGCAGAGACTATTTCCTCGGGTGGACGTAGCTGTTATGAGGGGGCATAACTTTAAGGTTCATGGTGGAAGATATAGGAGGGATGTCCGAGGTACATTCTTTACTCAGAGAGTGGTTGGGGTGTGGAATACACTGCCTGCTGTGATAGTGGAGTTGGACACTTTAGGAACTTTCAAGCGGTTATTGGATAGGCACATGGAGCACACTGGAATGATAGGGAGTGGGATAGCTCGATCTTGTGTTTGGACATAGCTCGGCACAACATTGAGGGCTGAAGGGCCTGTACTATGCTGTACTGTTCTACGTTCTATTAAAGCTCCACAGACTTACTCCCCATATACTTGTAAAAAGCCTCTCTTTTCCTTCTCATTGTATCCCAAATGTCTCTGGTCATCCATGGATCTCTGGGTTTGTTACACCTTCCTTTTACCCAGAGGGAATATATTGGGCCTGTACCCTTCTCATTTTATCTTTGAACACCGCCCGCACCACCCCCCACCCCCACTACTCTTCTGTAGATATCCCCACAAGTAACTTGTTCCAGTCTATCTTGGCCAGATCCTGCCATATTTTGTTAAAACCTACTCTTAATCCAAAACCTTTCTCTGCAACTTGTCAGCTTCTTTGGCCATAACAAATTTGTACTGAACCATGTTGTGGTCGCTATCACCAAAATGCTCCCCCACCAACAGATCAACCGCCTGTCTGACTTAGGTCCAGAATTAGGCCCAGCGCAGCTGCTTCTCTTGTTGGATCCTCTACACATTGACGTAAAAGGTTTTCCTGTATACATTTTAAGAACTCTATTCCATCTAAGCCCTTGACATGATGGCTGTCCCAATTAATGTTGGGAAAGTTGAAATCATCGAACATAATTACCCTCGTGTTATTTCTGCACCTCTCCATGAATTGCGCACATATTTACTCTTCAATATGCCTGACGATCTGCAGTTCTAGAATAAACACCTAACAACGTAGCTGTCCCTTTTTTACTCTCAAACTCTACCTACAAAGCTTCATTTGATGCCCCCTCCAAGATATCATCTCTCCTTACTGCAGTAACTACCTCCTTAACTAATAATGCAATGCCTCTTCCTCTTTTACCCCCTTTCCGTTCACCTGAAGATTCTATATCCCAGGATGTTGAGCTGCCAATCCTGTTGCTCAGCTATCACAGAGACATGGTTAGGTATTATATCAAAATTACACATGTCTGTCCTCGCTCTTAACTCATCCATTTTACCTTTACTACCACTGGCATTAAAGTAGAGGCCCTCCAGCCATGTCTTACTCCCTTGAAACTTACTATGCTGTATTCCCTCTGACCTGATTGCTTTTCTATGTTACACTGTGTCCCTATTTTACTCAGTCTGGGTCCCCTCCCCCTGCCAATCCAGTTTAATTCTTTCCAACAGCACGGATGTTAGACCCACTCTGGTTCTGATGTAGACCATCCTGCTTGTACAGATCCCACCTTCCCCAAGAACAGTCCCAGTGGTCTAGGAATCAAAAACCCTTCCTCCTGCACCAACTCTTCAGCCACACATTCATCTGTGCTATTGACTAGTGGGGTGCCCCAGGGGTCGGTGCTGGGGCCTCAGCTATTTACCATTTATATAGATGATCTGGAGGAGGGAACCGAGTGCAGGGTGTCGAAATTTGCTGATGACACCAAGATTGGGGGAAAGGCAAATTGTGCGGAGGGTGTGGAGAGTCTGCAGAAGGATCTAGATAGGCTGGGCGAATGGGCCAGGAAATGGCAAATGGAATTTAATGTTGGCAAGTGTGAGGTGGTCCACTTTGGTAGGAAGAATGGTAGGAAGGACTATTACTTACGTGGCGAAAAACTGCAGCAGGCGACGGTGCAGAGGGACCTCGGGGTCCTTGTGCATGAGTCGCAAAAACCCAGCTTGCAGGTGCAGCAGGTGGTCAGGAAGGCGAATGGGATGCTGGCCTTCATAGCGAGGGGGATTGAATATAAAAGTAGGGAGGTCTTGCTGCAGCTGTATAGGGCATAGGTGAGGCCGCAGCTGGAGTACTGTGTGCAGTTTTGGGCGCCGCACCTGCGCAAGGATATTTTGGCCCTGGAGGGAGTGCAGAGGAGGTTTACTAGGCTGGTACCGGAGTTGAGGGGATTGAGCTATGAGGAGAGGCTGAATAAACTAGGTTTGTACTCGTTAGAGTTTAGAAGAATGAGGGGAGATCTCATTGAGACGTATAAGATGATGAATGGGATGGATAGGATAGAGGTGGAGAGACTCTTCCTGCTCAAAAAAGACAGTAGGACTAGGGGGCACAGCCTCAAGATAAAGGGGAGGCGGTTTAGAACGGAGTTGAGGAGGAACTTCTTCACTCAAAGGGTGGTGAATCTCTGGAATTCTCTGCCCGTTGAAGTGGTGGAGGCTGCCTCGCTAAATATTTTTAAGAAGCGGGTTGATGGGTTCTTGATAAGAGAGGGGATTAAGGGTTATGGGGAGAGGGCGGGAAAGTGGAACTGAGCCACAACAGATCAGCCATGATCTTATTGAATGGCGGGGCAGGCTTGAAGGGCTAGATGGCCTACTCCTGCTCCTATTTCTTATGTTCTTATGTTCTTATTTCTGTACTCACTAGATTGTGGCACTGCGAATAATCCATAGACAACCTGAGAGGTCCCACTCATCAGTCTATTGCCTAACTCCCTGAATTCTTGGTGCAAGACTTCATCCCTCTTTCTACCTGTCACTGGTACCGACATGTACCATGCCCACTGCCTTATCACCCTCCCCCATTCAAGATGCCACGCAGCTATTCAGTGACATCCTGGACCCTAGCAACAGCGAGGCAACACAAAGGATGGAAGCATCTATCTGTGTCCCTGATTATTAAGCCCCTTATGACTATCTTTTGTAAACTGCTTGTATCCACCTCGCACTTGCCTTTCCACCTATTTTTGTGATGTCTACATTACTATGGGTCTCAGAACTGAATGGTCTTGTTAGCAACAGACAGTATGGTTTTGTACGTGGGACTTCATGTCTCACTAACTGAATTTACTATTTTGAGGAGGTGACAAAAATGATGATTGACAAGGGAAGGGCTGTGAATGTTGTCTGCATGGACTTTAGTAAGGCATTCAACAAAGTCCCTCATGGCAGGCTGGTGCTAAAGATTAAATCTCACAGAATCAGAGGCGAACTAGCTACATGGATTCAGAACTGGCTTGGCTATAAAAGACAGAGGGTAGTGGTGGAAAGGTGTTTTGTGAATGGAAGTCTGTAACTAGTGGTATTCTGCAGGGATCAGTGCTGGGACCTCTGCTGTTTGTTACATAAATGACTTGGAAGAAAAATTAGCTGGTCTGATCAGCAAGGTTGTGGATGATCCTAAAATTGACAGAGTTGTGAATAGTGATGAGGGTGGCACGGTGGCACAGAGGTCAGCACTACTGTCTCACAGCGCCAGGGACCCATTTCGATCCCCAACTTGGATCACTGTCTGTGTGGAGTTGCACATTCTCCCCGTGTCTGCATCTGTTTCCTCCGGGTGCTGCAGTCTCCTCCCACAATCTTAAGACGTGCTGGTTAGGTGCACTGACCCAAACAAGCGCGGGATTAAGAATATATGAACTAGGAGCAGGAGCCAGGTTTGCCATTCAATAAGATCAAGGCTAATCTTTTCATGGACTTAGCTCCACTTACCTGCCCACTCGCCAGAACTCTTAATTCCTTTACTGTTCAAAAATTTATCTATCTTTGCCTTAAAAACATTCAATGAGGTGGCCTCAATTGCTCCACTGTGCAGGGAATTCCACAGATTCACAACCCTTTGTGTGAAGAAGTTCCTCTTCAACTCAGTCCTAAATCTGCTTCCCCTTACTTTGAGGCCATTTCCCCTAGTTCTAGTTTCACCTTCCAGTGGAAACAACATTCCGGCTTCCATCTCATCTATTTCCTTCATAAGATGTCAGCTCACTCTTCTGAATTCCAATAAGTATAACCCCAGTCTACTCAGTCTCTCCTCATAAGCCAACCCTCTCAACTCAGGAATCAACCTCATGGATCTCCTCTGCAACCCATCCAGTGGCATTAAGTGGCAACTATGGAAATTTCACAGTAACTTCATTGCAGTGTTAATGTAAGCCTTACTTGTGACTAATGAATAATAAAAAAAGATTGTCAGAGAATACAGCAGGATATAGATAGACTGGAAAATTGAGTGGAGAAACGGCAGACGGAACTTAATCTGGACAAATGCAAATGAAGCATTTTGCTACATCCAATTCAGGTGTCAGCTATAAACAGCAGAACCATCAGGAGCATAGACGCACAAAGAGATCTGGGAGTACAGGTCCACAGATCCTTAAAAGTGGCAGCACAGGCGGAAAAGGTGGTGAAGAAAGCATATAGTATGCTTGCCTTTATCGGATGGGGCATCGAGTATAGAAGTTGGCAAATTATGCTATAGTTGTACAAAACGTTCGTTAGGCCACATTTGGAATTCTGTGCCCAATTCTGGTCACCATACTATCAGAAGGATGTGTAGGCTTTGGAGAGAGTGCAGAAAAAGTTTACCAAGATGTTGCCTGGTATAAAAAGTATTAGCTATGAGGAGAGATTGAATAAACTGGAATTGTTCTCCCTGGAAAGATGGAGGCTGAGAAGCGACGTGATAGAAATTGAGGGGGGATCTTACAGAGACATATAAGATAATGAAGGGGATGGATAGGGTAGAGGTAGAGAGATTCTTCCCGCTCAGAAAGGACAGTAGGACTAGAGGGCACAGCCTCAAGATAAGGAGGGGGGGGGGGCAGTTTAGAACGGAGTTGAGGAGGAACTTCTTCACTCAAAGGGTGGTGAATCTCTGGAATTCTCTGCCCGTTGATATGGTGGAGGCTACCTCGCTAAATATATTTAAGTCACGGGTAGATAGGTTTTTGGTAAGGGAATTAAGAGTTATGGGGAGAAAGCGGGAAAGTGGAACTGAGCCACTTCAGATCAGCCATGATCTTATTGAATGGCGGGGCAGGCTCGAAGGGCTAGATGGCCTACTTCTGCTCCTACTTCTTATGTTCTTATGATATAATTATGAGGGGTATGGACAGGCCGAGTAGTGGGAAACTTTGTCCCAGGGCAGAAATGACAATTACAAGGGGGCACAAGTTCAAGATTGTTTGGGGAGGGCGGGGGGGGCCGCGAGCAAGGAGAAGGAGGAGAGAGATTCAGTGGAGGTGTGCGGGGGAAGTTTTTTTTTACACAAAGGATGGTGGGGGCCTGGAATGCATTGCCAAGTGAGGTGGTTGAGGCAGTTACGTTAGCCACATTTAAGATTTATCTTGATAGGCATAGGAACAAATGGGAAATAGAGCGATACCGATAGGTAAATGTGATTGGTGCAGACTTGGAGGGATGAAGGGCCTGTTCCTGTGCGTACTGTTCTTTGTTCTTTTTTCTCAGTTTAAAAATATGTGATTGCCCATTTTAGTAATAGGAGAAATTTTTCTCAATGAAGGTTGTGAATCTTTGGAACACACTTCCTCAAAAAGCAGTGGGAGCAGGGTCTTTGAATATTCTTAAGGCAGAGCTAGATAGAATCTTCATTAACAAGGGGGTGAAAGATTATGCCCTCCCACTGGTGTTCCAGTTATCAGCAGCAAATGCAGGAGAGAATCAGGCTGTGATTGGAGCAGCAATTCCCTGCAGAAATCCTCAAACTCACTGAGCTATCTGACCAGCATTTTAAAAAATTGCTCTTGGGCCGCATAGGGGCTATAGGTTGGACAAGACTGACCCAAACTAAACCAGGTGACATACCTGTTGTTCTCGCTTTTGCTTTCTTAGCTGAATCCCTTCTTCCTCTCTCCTCCTACGCATCTCTTCAGGATTTAATGCTTTGTTCTTGTAACGATTCATTCTATAGTTTTCTTTTGCTGGACTAGCCGTGGTTTCTATGGGAAAAAAGTTAATGTTTAAACAATGAAATCCATCACAAAGCAACACTGACATGACAAACATTAAGTTAAAATGCCACTGTTGTGCTCCCAATTCTCCAGTGGCAAATTCACACTATTATTTGCTGGAAAAATAATTAGAACACATCATAGTGAACAGAGACAATTAAAAAAAATTGCAGTTCCATACTCAAGTGCCGTGCAGGAACAATACCAAACCTAATTTGGCACTGAGCCACATAAGGAGACATTAGGCCGGGTGACCAAAAATTTGGTCAAGGAGGTAACCTTTAAGGAGCATCTGCAAAGGAGAACACTGTCCTAGCAAACCATTGCTCCATCTCCAAACTCATTTTCTTTAACCCCAAGGTCCTTGAACACATTGCCTCCCAATCCAAGCCTATATATTTCCATAAGTGTTAGATCCCCAATCAAAGTTTCTTCTTCTACTACTGGGATTATCTCTGAAGTTGCATTGCCAATGGGTTTTACCATAGCAACAGGAAAGGCAAAAGGAATTAAGCACTCTTTTTTGAAAGAGTTTACTGCAAACATACTGTAGGAAAAGGATGGACTGACTGTGTACAACACTTTAGCTAACAATTTATAAATGGAATACAGTTAATAAAACAAATTAGTTGACAAAATAAGTTTTATAACTTAAATTAATGATCCAAACTTCACTATAATGTTTCTGGGAGGAGAGGTGCAAAGAGGAAATAGATTTACACAAGAGAACAAATGAAATACTATTTTTTAGCAGTCAAGAAAATGAAGAGTTGATCTGATGGAGATCTTCAATAAAGCATGTTAAATGTTGAGTGATATCAGTCTCAAACACAATAGAACCAATGCGGGAAAGGTTCAACAAATCCAAACAAGAATTAACATGAAGTTAGAATAAAAAAATCCTTGGACAGCAGAGATTTTAAAATTCTGACTGAAATGGTGTTAATATGTTTAAAATCCTTTTAACGATAGAAGGAGGAAAACGTGTGTGAAAATAGATAAAGTATCCAATGTATTAAAAATTACCAATGCATATGGACTCTTTACACCATGTCATAATTTCCATCAGTAAATGTTGCAAGCAAGAACTTAATATTCAATGATAAATTACTTTTGATTCATATCTTCAAAATTCATTCAAAGATCAATATATAACTGTCGTTCAACAACTGTTCCAACCACTGTTATGTAATTGCTAGCTTGAAGTCACTTTGAATAAGTTCCGGCTTAATATCTTGTTAAAATTGACATGAGAGATTCAGAAATTTTGTCCCACAGCATAATATGACTCAATACAGATCATCATAGATCATAAGAACTGGCTCATGCATGCTCCGCTGTGTCAGTATCATGGCTGATCTGATTTGTCACATATATTAGTATACAGTGAAAAGTATTGCTAATGACAAAGCATACCAAACAGAGAAGGAAAGGGGAGAGTGCATAATGTAGTGTTACAGTCATAGCTAAAATCATAGAGGCTTACAACATGGAAACAAGCCCTTCGACCCAACTTGTCCACGCTGTCCTTTGTTTAAAAAAAACCACAAAGCTAGTCCCATTTGTCCGCATTTGGCCCATATTCCTCTACACCCATCTTACCCAGGTAACTGTCAAAATGCTTTGTAAAAAACAAAATTGTACTCGTCTCCACTATTACCTCTGGCAGCTTGCTCTAGACACTCGCTGAAAAAATTGCCCTTCTGGATAGCGAGGGGGATTGAATATAAAAGTAGGGAGGTCTTGCTGCAGCTGTATAGGGCATTGGTGAGGGGAGATCTCATTGAGACGTATAAGATGATGAATGGGATGGATAGGATAGAGGTGGAGAGACTCTTCCCGCTCAAAAAAGACAGTAGGACTAGGGGGCACAGCCTCAAGATAAAGGGGAGGCGGTTTAGAACGGAGTTGAGGAGGAACTTCTTCACTCAAAGGGTGGTGAATCTCTGGAATTCTCTGCCCGTTGAAGTGGTGGAGGCTGCCTCGCTAAATATTTTTAAGAAGCGGGTTGATGGGTTCTTGATAAGAGAGGGGATTAAGGGTTATGGGGAGAGGGCGGGAAAGTGGAACTGAGCCACAACAGATCAGCCATGATCTTATTGAATGGCGGGGCAGGCTCGAAGGGCTAGATGGCCTACTCCTGCTCCTATTTCTTATGTTCTTATGTACCTCTCCCCTCTCATCTTAAACCTATGCCATCTAGTTTTAGACTCCCTACCTTTGGGAAAAGATGTTGACTATCTAGCTGATCTATGCCCCTCATTATTTTATTGACTTCTATAAGATCACCCCTAAGCTTTCAACTCTCCGGGGAAAAAAAGTCCCAGTCTATCCAGCCTCTCCTTATAATTCAAGCCATCAAGTGCTGGTAGCATCCTAGTAAATCTTCTCCGTACTCTTTCTAGTTTAATAATATCCTTTCTGTAATAGAATACTGTGTGTTGTTGTGGTTGTCCTACTGTGGCTTTACTAATGTCTTGTACAATTGCAACAAGACATCCCAACTCCTACATTCAATGCCCTGACCAATGAAACCAAGCATGCCGATTGCCTTCATCACTCTGTCCACCTGTGATTCCACTTTCAAGGAGCTATGAACCTGTATCCCTAGATCTCTTTGTTCTATAACTCTCCTCAGCACCATGCCATTAACTGAGTAAGTCCTGTCCTGGTTCACTCTACCAAAATGTACCATCATCTCACATTTATCTAAATTAAGCTCCATCTGTCAGTCATTAGCCCACTAGCCCAATTGATCAAGATCCCATTGCAATCCTAGATAACCTTCTTCGCTGTCCACTATGTCACCATTCTTGGTGTCATCTACAAACTTACTAATCATGCCTCTAAATTCTCATCCAAATCATTAATATAAATGACAAATAACAGAGAACCCAGCACTGATCCCTGAGGCACACTGCTGGTCACAGGCCTTCAGTTTGAAAAACAACCCCCTACAACCATCCTCTGTCTTCTGTCGTCAAGGCAATTTTGTATCCAATTGGCTAGCTCACCCTGGGTCCCATGAGATTTAACCTTATGCAACAACCTACCATGCTCGGGTATGGGGAAAGAACAGTTTAATACAAGGTAGGTCCATTCAAAGTTTGATTGAAGCAGGGAAGAAGCCATTCTTGAATCAGCTGGTACGTGACCTCAGATTTTTGTATCTTTTTCCCGATGGAAAAAGGTGAAAGAGAGTATGCCTGGGTGGGGTCCTTGATAATGCTGGCTGCTTTTCTGAGACAACAGGAAATATAGACAGTACCAATGGGTGAGAAGCTGGTTTGAGTGATGGACTGGGCTTCGTTCACAACACTTTGTAGTTTCTTGCGGTCTTGGACAGAGCAGGAGCCATACCAAGCTGTGATCCAACCAGAAAGAATGCTTTCTATGGTGCATCTGTAGATTCACTGATGAACATACCCTCGATGCTGTTGTGCCCCGTTCTCTCCCAGCTGTATTTAGTTCTATCATTACTAACAGCACGCCGGTTATCCTGGGTATGCCCTGGGCATGAGCTCTTTAAGAAATCAGCGTCAACAGGCTTGTATCAGTAGAATGTCCCATTTCTCTAAGAGAGTCATAATGGGCATGCTGAATTTCCTTAGCCTCCTCAGAAAGTAGCGGTGTTGGTTAGTTTTCTGAATATAGCATTGACATGGAGGGACCAGGATAGGTTATTGGTGATCTGGACACCTAGAAACTTGAAGCTCTCAACCATTTCAACTTCATCCCCGTTGATGTAGACAGGGGTATGTCCTCCACTACGCTTCCTGAAGTCAATCACTACCTCCTTCATTTTGCTGACATTGAGGGAGAGATTGTCATTGAACCAGTTCATCAGATTCTCTACCTCTTTCCTGTATTCCATCTTGTTATTGTTTGAGATCTGACCCACTACAGCGGTGTCATCAGCAAACTTGACTGTCGAGTTGGAGGGGAATTTGGCCACACAATCATAGGTGCATGAGTATAGAAAAGGGCTGAAGACACAGGTGTTGAGACATAGATATAGAAGACAGGAGCAGGAAGAGGCCATTTAGCCCTTCAAGCCTGCTCCACCATTCATTATGATCATGGCTGACCATCCAACTCAATAATCCTGCTTTTTCCCCATAACCTTTGATCCCATTCAGCCCAAGTGCTTTATCCAGCCGCCTCTTGGATACATTCAATGTTTTGGCATCAACTACTTCCTGTGGTAATGAATTCCAAAGGCTCACCACTCTTTGGGTGAAGAAATGTCCCTTCTCACCTCTGTCCAAATGGTCAAGCCAAATCTTCAGACTGTGATCCCTGGTTGTGGACTCCCCCACCATTGGGAATATTCTCACTGCATCTACCCTGTGGGAATCATTGGGAATATTCTCACTGCATCTACCCTGTCTGGTGCTGTTAGAATTTTATAAGTCTCTATGAGATCCCCCCTCATTCTTCTGATCTCTAGCAAAAACAATCCTAGCCTAGTCATTCTCTCCTCATACATAAGTTCCACCGTGCCTGGAATCAGCCTGGTAAACCTTCACTGCATTCTCTCAAGAGCATGAACATCCTTCCTTTGAAAAGGGGACCAAAACTGCACACACTACTCTACTGTGGAGCCTCACCAAGGCCTTGTATAATTCCAACAAAACATTCGTGTTCCTGTTCCCAAAAGCTCTTGCAATGAAGGCCAACATGCCATTTGCCTTTTTTTGCACCTGCATGCTTACCTTCAGCAACTGGTGCACAAGGACACCCAGTCCTGCTGCATACTCCTCTCTCTCAATTTACAGCCACCTCAGGTAGTAATCTGCCTTCTTATTTTTGTTTCCAAAGTGAATAACCTCACACTTATCCAAATTATACTGCATCTGCCATTGATGAGCCCACTCACTCAACCTGTCCAGATCATTCTGAAGGATCTCAGCATCCTCATCACAGTTCACCCTCCCACCCACTTGGTATCATCTGCAAATTTTGAGACGTTACATTTTGTTCTCTCATTCAAATTATTAATATATATTGTGAACAGCTGGGGTCCCAGCACCAATCCTTGTGGCACCTCACTAGTTACTGCCTGCCACTTTGAAAGCACCCATTAATTCCAACTCGTTTCCTCTCTGCCAACCGGTTTTCTATTGGTCTCAATACACTTCCCCCAATCCCGTGTACTTTAATCTTGTACGATAATCTCTTGTGAGGGACTTCATCAAATGCTTTCGAAAGTCAAATTATACCACATTGACTGGTCCCCCCTTGTCAGCTCTACTGGTTACATCTTCAAAGAATTCCAACAGATTTGTCAAGCACGATTTTCCCTTCATAAATCCATCCTGACTCTGTCTGATCCTGCTACTGCTTTCTAAATGCTCTGCTATAAAGTCCTTGACAATGGATTCGAGAATTTTCCCCACTACCGATGTTAAGACTACTGGTCTATAATTCCCTGTTTTCTCTCTGCCTCCCTTTTTGCATATTGGAGTGACATTCACTGCCCTCCCATCTGCAGGGGCTGTTCCAGAGTCTACTGAATCCTGGAAGATGATCACCAATGCATCCACTATTTCTAGAGCCACTTCCTTAAGCACTCTGGGATGTAGATTATCAGGCCCTGGGGATGTATCCACCTTAATTCCATCAATTTTCCTAGCACCATTTCTCTGCTAATATTGATCTCCCTCAGTTCTTCCCTCTCACTAAATCTTGCACTGTCCAACATTTCTGGCATCTGATTTGTGTCCTCTTTTCTGAAGACAGAACGAAAGTATGTATTCAGTTGCTCGGCCGTTTCTTTGTCCCCTATTATGTATTCCCCTATTTCTGTCTGTAGGGGACCTACAACTGTTTTCACCAACCTCTTTCTCTTCAAGAATCCATAGGGCCCTGTTTTACCATTTTGATTTTAAGAGCTGCACGGACTTCAAACTGGGAGTGTTTCAGATCCAACTTTTGGATCCGTTCATTCTCAGGCACCACAATACACACTGTGCCTTAAGAAATATCAGTGATTCCAAATTGAAAAAATTGAAAGGCAAATTATTACCTGAAGGAAAGAGTTAATGCATTTTGTACCTAGAATATGTCTCAATATAACCCTTCCTCATGGCTGATCTCCTTTAGCTTATACTGTTCCTGGCATTAATAAAAATTATTTGTTCATGTCTTATATGCTTTAACTCTCATTTTTATAAAGACAGATAGTTAAATGTGACTGTTACTTTGTAGACTTTGTGAATCTTACCTGTTTGTGTTAGTTGGACATCATTATATAGATGGTGGATTACGATACAGGCTTTGGACAACTGTAGATAGCAGATCGCGATCACACAAGTAACTTCAAAGACAGGGATGCCGGTACTGCTGTTGAAGGGTTTTGAATCGTGACCGGATTAGGCCTGTGTCATGACTGCAGCTGCCAGCTGGACAGTAATCTCTGGTCAACTCTGAAGCCAAATCGTGACCAGGGAAGGAAGACCGGGAGATCTGGTTGGAATTGGAACTTTGGATCGTGATTACTGCTGGAGCTCATGATGTATAAATGCCCTGTGTTTGTGCTCTATGAGAAGTCTGGTAGTCCCTGTTTGGAACCAGTTCTCCCAAAGCTCTGGAATAAAACCACTGTATTTTGACTCATTATCAGTCTCAGAGGTATTATTTTACCTACAACATCACCTAAATGGAAAGCAAATTCAAAATGCACCCAGGCAGAGGGATCTGGCTGTCTATGTTCATGAATCGCAGAAACTCTGTATGCAGGAGTAGCACGTAATAAAAAAGTCAAATGGGATATTGGTCTTTTTTTATAATAAAAGAGAAGTGCTGCAATTTATAGCGTGTTGCTGAGCCCACATCTGGAGTATTGTGGCCAGTTCTGGTCTCCTTATTTGAGGAAGGATATGGTGGTATTGGAGGCAGCTCAGAGGTTCACCAGATTGATTCCGGGGATGATGTATGAGGAGAGATTAAACAGTTTGGGCTTGTACTCGCTGGAGCTTAGGAGGGTGCGAGGGGATCATCGATAAATTTTTAAAACAGGTCGATAAATTAAATGTAGACCCAATGTTTCCTCTTCTAGGGCTTCTAGAACAAGAGGTCACAGGTATAGGTTGCAAGCTGGTAGATTTAAAACTGAGATGAGGAGGAACTATTTCTCGCAGAGGGTGGTGAATTTGTGGAACTCATTGCCCCACAGCGCGGTGGAGTCTGAATCGTTGAATGGTTTCGATAGATAGATAGACATATTTCTAATGAAAAGGGGGATATGGGAGCAGGTGAAAAGGTGGATTTGAGACCACAGAGATCAGCCATGATAGAAACATAGAAAATAAGAGCAGGAGGAGGCCGTCTGGTCCTTTGAGCCTGCTCCACCATTCATTACGATCATTGCTGATCATCCAACTCAACCGTCTAATCTTGCTTTCTCCCTATAACCTCTGGTCCCATTCACGCCAAGTGCTGTATCCAGCCGCCTCTTGAGTACATTCGATGTTTTGGCATCAACTACTTCCTGTGGTAATGAATTCCACAGGCTCACCACTCTCCGATGAAGAAATGCTTCCTCACCTCCATCCTAAATGATCGGCCCCGAATCCTCAGACGGTGGCCCTTGGTTCTGGACTCCCCCACCATCGGAAACATCCTCCTTTTGCATCTACTCTGTCTAGTCCTATTAGAATTTTAAGTCTGTAAGTTCCTCCTCATTCAAAAAACAAAGAAAATTACAGCACAGGAACAGGCCCTTCGGCCCTCCACGTCTGCACCAACCACGCTGCCTAACTGAACTAAAACCCCTATCTTTCTGGGGATCATATCCCTCCATTCCCATCCTATTCATGTACTTGTTCAGATGCCCCTGAAAAGTCACTATTGTATCTGCTTTGACTACGTCCTCCTGCAGCGAGTTCCAGGCATTCACCACCCTCCGTGTAAAAAACCTTCCATTACCTCATTTGTGCATAATGCATTACCTCACATTTGTCCAGATTAAACTTCATCTGTCATCTCTCCGCCCAAGTCTCCAACTGATCTATATCCTGCTGTATCCTCTAATGGTCCTTATCATTATCTGCAAATCCACCAATCTTTGTGTCGTCCACGAACCTACTATCAAACCAGTTACATTTTCCTCCAAATACATATATATATATGACAAACAGCAAAGGTCACTGATTTCCTAGGAACGCCACTTGTCACAGCCCTCCATTCAGAAACACACCCTTCCACTGCTTCCCTCTGTCTTCTATGATCAAGCCAGCACTGTATCCACCTTGCCAGCTCACCTCTGATTTCTTCTGCATCAGTCTGCCATGAGGGACCTTGTCCAAAGGATTACTGAAGTCCATGTACACAACATCCACTGCCCTACCCTCGTGAATCATCTTCATCGCTTCCTCGAAAAACTCAATCAAGTCAGTGAGGCATGTCCTCCCCTTCACAAAACTATGTTGCCTCTTGCTAATACGTCCACTTATTTTCAAGTGGGAGTAAATCCTGTCTCAAAGAATCCTCTCCAATAATTTCCCTGCCACTGGTGTAAGGCTCACTGGCCTGTAATTACCTGGATTATTCTTGCTACCCTTTTTAAACAAAGGAACAACACTGGCTATTCTCCAATCCTTGGGACCTCTCCTGGAGCCAGTGAAGATACAAATGTTTCTCTCAAGGCCCCGGTAATTTCTTCCCTTGCTTCTTTCAGTATTCTGGTGTATATCCCATCAGGCCCTGGGGACTTGTCTACCTTAATGTTTCTCAAGAACCCCATACCTCTCCGTTCTGATCTCAACATGACTCAACTATCTACACACCCTTTCCCAGACTGATCATCCAAGTCCTTCTCTTTGGTGAACATTGACGCAAAGTACTAATTTAATACCTCACCCTCTGTTTAATACCTTTTCCTCTGGCTCCATGCAGAGAGTGGAAGAGTCAATTACTAGGGGGCACAGGTTTAAGATGCAAGGGGCAAGGTTTAAAGGAGATGTATGAGGCAAGTTTCTTTTACACAGAGGGTGGTGGTGTCTGGGACTCGTTGCCGGGAGAGATAGTGGAAGTGGATATGGTAGTGACTTTTATGTATCTTGACAAATACATGAATAGGATGGGAATAGGAAGATATGGTCCCCAGAAGAGTAGGGGGTTTTAGTTCAGTCGGGCAGCATGGTCAATGTAGGCTTGGAGGGCTGAAGGGCATGTTCCTGCGCTGTAATTTTCTGTTCTTTGACCCTTTTTAGCCCTCCTTCTTTAGGTTTCTTTCTACTTTTCTTGTATTCCACACTTGCTTTGTGTGTTCCCAGCCTCTTTGCTTTGACAAGTGCTTCCTTTTTCTCTTTGACTAGGCTCACAATATCTATTCCCAAAACTGGTCATACTTATCCTTCACCCTTACAGAAATGTGCTGGTCCTGAATCCCTATCAACTTGCACTTGAAAGCCTCCCTCATGCCAGTTGTTGATTAGCCCTCAAACATCTGCCCCCAATCTACATTCATCAGTTCCTGCCTAATATTGTTGTAATTAGCCTTTCCCCAATTTAGCACCTTAACTGGAGGACGACACTTATCTTTATCCATCAATACCTTAAAGCTTACTGAATTGTGGTCGCCGTTCCCAAACTGCTCCCCAACTGAAACGTCGGCCACCTGGCTGGGCTCATTCCCCAATACTAGGTCCAATACGGCCCCTTCCCTAGTTGGACTATCATAGAATCCCTACAGTGCAGAAGGAGGCCATTCAGCCCATTGAATCAACCACAATCCCACCCAGGCCCTATTCCTGTAAACCCCTTATATTTACCCTGCTAATCCCCTGACACTAGGGCTAATTTTGCACGACCAATCAACCTAACCCTCAGATCTTTGGACTGTGGGAGAAAACCGGAGCATCCAGAGGAAACCCATGCAGACTCGGGGAGGATGTGCAAACGCCACACAGACACTGACCCGAAGCTGGGAATTGAACCCAGGTCCCTAGCACTGTGAGGCAGCAGTACTAACCACTGTGCCATGATCGTTTACATACTGTTTCAAGAAGCTTTCTGGATGCTCCTTACAAACTCTGCCCCATCCGTGCCCCTAGCACTACGTGAGTCCCAGTCAACATAGCAAAAGTTAAAATCTCCCACCACAACAACCCTGTTACTTTTATACCTTGCCAAAATCTGTCCTCATACCTGTTCCTCCATCTCCTGCTGGCTGTTGGGCGGCCTCTCATAAGCCCCCAACACTGTGACTATACCCTTCCTCGTCCTGAGCTCTACCCATACTGCCTCGCTCTATGAGCACTCCGAGGTTCCCTGGAGCAAGTTGAGTGGAGGAGCGATTTGTGACTGGTGCAGTAAGGTAAGCGACTGAGTCTATTTTTATTTTCTCGCGGGTTTTTTCTTTTTGTGAGTAGTTTAACTTTAAAGCGGAAGTTGAGCCGCGAGGTGAGCCGGGAAGGGTTTTTGTAGTATAAGTAAGCTACTCACCTGCAGATCCCCCTCATTGTTCCCTGGAGCAAGTTGAGTGGAGGAGTGATTTGTGACTGGTGCAGTAAGGTAAGCGATTGAGTCTATTTTTATTTGTTCGCGGGTTTTTTTCTTTTTGCGAGTAGTTTAAATTTAAAGCGGAAGTGAGTCGCGGGGTGATCTGGGAAGGACACGCGAGATATAAAAGGAAGGCTGCACTATACAACAGGCAGCATCAGGAGCAGGCAGTGGAGTGAGAGGGAGCAGAGTGAAGGCTGAAAGTGCTTTGGCTCAACAGGCTTCAGCGAAAACAGGCAGAGGCAGGGTAGGTTATGTTTTTGGCTCTTCCAAAACTATAAAGGAAAGGGCAAGTAAGAGGCCAGTTTGCTGCTTTCGGTGTCGGATGTGGGAGTTCCTAGAGACGCCTAGCCTCCCGGAAGTCCATACATGTGCCAGGTGCGTGGAACTGCAGCTCCTGAGGGACCATGTTAGGGAACTGGAGCTGCGGCTCGATGACCTTAATAGATAAAAGTTATAGGCAGGTAGTCATTCCGGGGCCTCGGGGGGAAGACATTTGGGTCACAGTTAGGAAGGGTAAAAGTCAGAAGGGTGGCATACCAGAGAATATGCCAGTGGCTGTCTCCCATAATAGTAAGGGCTGGGCGACAGATGGGAGAGGGGAGTGGAGTGAGCAGTCCCCTGTGGTTGTCCCCCTCCAAAATAGGTATATCGTTTTGGATACTGTGGAAGGCGATGACCCTCCAGGGGTAAGCCACAATGTTAAGATTGCTGGCAAAGAGTCAGGCTCTGTGGCCCAGAAGGGAAAGAGGAGGATTAAGAGAGCAATAGTGATGGGGGATGCAATGGTTAGAGGCATGGACAGGCGGTTCTGTGGGCGTGAACCAGAGTCCAGGATGGTTGTCTGCCTCCCTGGTGTTGGGGTACTGGATGTCTCTGAGCGGATAGGAAGCATATTAAAAAGGGAAGGTAATCAAACAGATGTCATTGTACACATTGGTGAAAATGACGTAGGTAGAACGAGCAGGGGGATCCTACGAGAGCAATTCAGGGATTTGGGTGCTAGGCTAAAAAGTAGGGCCTCCAGGACAGCAATCTCTGGACTGATCCCAGTGCCTAGCGCTAGTGAGGCTAGGCATGATGTGGAGATGCCAGCATTGGACTGGGGTAAACACTGTAAGAAGTCTGACAAAGACTGACAAAGAGTTTAACCTGACGAAGAGTTTAACCTCGAAAGCTTGTGAGTTTACTATCAAATAAACCTGTTGGACTTAAACCTGGTATTGTCAGACTTCTTACAGTGAGGCTAGGAACAGGGAGATTGTACAACTGAACGCGTGGCTAAAGGACTGGTGCAGGAAGGAGGGTTTCAAATTCGTGGATCACTGGGAAGTCTTCAAGAGATGTTGGCACCTGTACAAGAGGGATGGTTTACGCCCAAACTGGAAGGGCACCAATGTCCTGGCTCGGAGTTTTGCTGGAGTGTTTCAGGAGGATTTAAACTAATGAGGCAGGGGGGTTGGGATCAAAACAGTAGGTCAGTAAGCACAGAGTCTGGGGACGAGCTTGGGGCCAGGACAAGGCTAGCTAAGAAGAAGAGCATTCTGGAGGAGGATGACCTAAGTGGGCCTGGAGGTCTGGAGTGCATCTACTTCAATGCGAGGAGCGTAACAAGACAAATGAACTTAGGGCCTTAATGCTTACGCGAAATTTGGATGTGGTTGCGGTGACAGAGACTTGGTTAAAAGAAGGACAGGACTGGCAGCTGAATATTCCGGGGTATAAGTGTTTTAGGCGAGACAGAGGAGGGGGGAGTAGTGATATTAGTTAGGGAGCATATTACAGCAGTGCAGAGGGTGGACAATTTAGAGGGGTCATGTACTAAGTCACTGTGGGTGGAGCTCAGAAATAGGAAAGGCGCAGTCACTATGCTTGGGGTATACTACAGGCCACCCAACAGCCCACGAGAAGTGGAGGAATGGATACGTAAGGAGATTCTAGATAAGTGCAGAAAAAATAGGGTTGTTGTAGTGGGAGACTTTAATTTCCCTGGTATAGACTGGAAAGTGCTCACGGCTGGGGGTCTGGACGGTGAGGAATTTGTAAAATGTGTACAGGAAGGTTCTTTGGAACAATATGTAGATAGTCCAACTAGAGAGGGGTCTATACTGGACCTAGTACTGGGTCAGGTCGTCAAAGTTTTAGTAGGGGAACATGTGGCAAATAGTGACCACAATTCTGTTAACTTTAGGATAGTAATGGAAAAGGATGAGTGTTGTCCTACAGGTGGGGTGTTGAATTGGGGGAAGGCTAACTATAGCCGGATTAGGCAGGAATTGGTGGCCGTTGATTGGGAGAGGCTGTTCGAGGGTAAATCCACATCTGACATGTGGGAGTCTTTTAAGGAGCAGTTGATGAGGCTGCAGGACAGGCACGTGCCTGTAAAAAGGAAGGATAGGAAAAGTAGGATTCGAGAGCCGTAGATAACCAGAGAAATTGAGGATCTGATCAAAAAGAAAAAAGAAGCTTACATTACGTCCAGGCAACTAAAAACAGACAGAGCACTAGAGGAATACACAGAAAGTAGGAAAGAACATAAACGGGGACATAAACATAGAAGGGCAAAAAGGGGTCATGAAATGTTCTTGGCAGACAGGATTAAGGAGAATCCTAAGCATTTTATTCACACATTAGGAACAAAAGAGCTGTCAGGGGGAAAAAAAAATCAGACCTCTCAGGGACAAAGGAGGTGAATTATGCTTATAGCCCAAAGAAGTAGGGGAGATTCTAAATGAATACTTTGCATCAGTACTCACAAAGGAGAGGGACGTGTTGACTGAGAGTGTCTCAGAAGAAAGATTTTCTCATCAGAGAAAATCTTTCTTCTGAGACACTCTCAGTCATTAGAGAAAATCTCCATTACAAGGAGGAAGTGTTAGGTTTTTTAGGGAACATTAAAACTGACAAATCCCCAGGGCCTGATGGCATCTGTCCTAGACTACTCAGGGAGACAAGAGATGAAATTGCTGGGCCTCTGACAGAAATCTTTATCTCTTCATTGGACACTGGTGAGGTCCCTGAGGATTGGAGGATAGCGAATGTGGTACTGTTATTTAAGAAGGGTAGCAAGGATAATCCGGGTAATTATAGGCTGGTGAGCTTGACGTCCGTGGTAGGGAAATTTTTGGAGAGGATTCTTAGAGATAGGATGTATGCACATCTAGAATGGAATAATGCCATTAGTGATAGATAGCATTTCGTACGAGAACATAAGAACATAAGAAATAGGAGCAGGAGTAGGCCATCTAGCCCTTCGACCCTGCCCCGCCATTCAATAAGATCACGGCTGATCTGAAGTGGCTCAGTTCCACTTTCCCACTTTCTCCCCATAACCCTTAATCCCCTTGCCTACTAAAAACCTATCTACCCGCATCTTAAATATATTTAGCGAGGTAGCTTCCACCACTTCAACGGGCAGAGAATTCCAGAGATTCACCACCCTTTGAGTGAAGAAGTTCCTCCTCAACTCTGTTCTAAACTGCATCCCCCCCCCCCCCTTATCTTGAGGCTGTGCCCTCTAGTCCTGCTGTCCTTTCTGAGCGGGAAGAACCTCTCCACCTCTACCCTATCCATCCCTTTCATCAACTTATACGTCTCAATAAGTCCCCCCCTCATCCTTCTAAACTCTAATGAGTACCGACCCAGTCTATTCAGCCTCTCTTCATAGCTCAACCCCCTCAACTCCAGTATCAGCCTAGTGAATCTCCTCTGCACTCCCTCCAAGGCCAACATATCCTTGCACAAGTGCGGTGACCAAAACTGCACACAGTACTCCAGAGGGAGGTCTTGCCTCACAAATTTGGTGGCGTTTTTTGAGGAGGTGACGAAAACGGTTGACGAGGGTAGAGCTGTGGATGTCATCTATCTGGATTTTAATAAAGCGTTTGACAAAGTCCCTCATGGCAGGTTGGTGCAAAAGGTTAAATCTCATGGGAGAAAAGAAGAGGTGGCTAGATGGGTAAAGAACTGGCTTGGCCACAGAAGACAAGAGGGTAGCAGTGGAAGGGTCTTTTTCCAGCTAGAGGTCTGTGACCAGTGGTGTTCCGCAGGGCTCTGTACTGGGACCTCTGCTATTTGTGATATATATAAATGATTTGGAAGAAGGTGTAACTGGTGTGATCAGTAAGCTTGCGGATGACACGAAGATGGCTGGACTTGTAGACAGCGATGAACATTGTCGGAGAATACAGCAGGTTACAGGTAGGCTGGAAAATTGGGCAGAGAAATGGCAGATGGAATTTAATCCAGATAAGGGACTTGATGGATTGAGTTGTAAGGAGAGGCTGAATGGACTGGGACTTTTTTCTCTGGAGCTTAGGGGGCTGAGGGGTGACCTTATAAAGGTGTATAAAATAATGAGGAGCATAGACAAGGTAGATAGTCAATATCTTTTCCCAAAGGTAGGGGAATCTAAAACTAGAGGGCACAGGTTTAAGGTGAGAGGGGAGAGATACAAAAGTGTCCAGAGGGGCAATTTTTTCACACAGAGGGTGCTGAGTGCCTGGGAACAAGCTGCCAGAGGTCGTAGTAGAGGCAGGTACAATTTTGTCTTTTAAAAAGCATTTAGATAGTTACATGGTATGATGGGTATAGAGGGATATGGGCCAAATGTGGGCAGTTGGGATTAGCTTAGGGGTTTTAAAAGAAAAAGGGTGGCATGGACAAATTGGACTGAAGGGCCTGTTTCCATGCTGTAAACCTGCTGCGGAAAAGTGTGAGGTGATTCACTTTGGTAAGAGTAACAGGAGTACAGAATATAGAGCTAATGGAAGGACTCTTGGTAGTGTCGACAAGCAGAGAGATCTCAGTGTACATGTTCATAGATCCCTGAAAGTTGGCACCCAGGTTGATAAGGTTGTTAAAAAGGCGTAGGGTGTGTTAGCTTTTATTGGTAGAGGGATTGAATTTCGGAGCCGTGAGATCATGTTGCAACTGTACAAAACTCTGGTGCGGCCGCACTTGGAGTATTGCGTACAGTTCTGGTCGCAGCATTATAAGAAAGAGGAGGCATTGGAAAGGGTGCAGAGGAGGTTTACCAGCATGTTGCCTGGTATGGTGGGAAGGTCTTATGAGGAAAGGCTGAGGGACTTGAGGTTATTTTTGTTAGAGAGAAGAAGGTTAAGAGGTGACCTAATAGAGGCATACAGGATGATCAGAGGGTTAGATAAGGTGGACAGTGAGAGCCTTTTTCCTCGGATGGTGATGGCTAACACAAGGGGACATAGCTTTAAATTGAGGGGTGGTAATTATAGGACAGATGTCAGAGGTAGGTTCTTTAATCAGAGGGTAGTAAGGGCGTGGAATGCCCTGCCTGCAGCAGTTGTGGACTCGCCAACTTTAAGGGCGTTCAAATGGTCAGTGGATAGGCATATGGATAACATTGGAATAGTTTAGGTTAGAGGGTCATTAGATTCGTTCCACTGGTCGACACAACATCGAGGGCCGAAGGGCCTGTACTGCGCTGTAATGTTCTAAATGCAAAGTGATGCATTTTGGTAGGACTAACGTAGGGGGGAGCTTTACGATAAATGGCAGAACCATCAAAAGTACAGACACACAGAGGGACGTAGGTGTGCAGGTCCACTGATCCTCAAAGGTGGCAGGACAGGTGGAGAAGGTGGTGAAAAAGGCATATGGCGTGCTTGCCTTTATAGGACGGGGTATAGAGTATAAAAATTGGTGTCTGATGTTACAGCTGTATAAAACGTTGGTTAGGCCACATTTGGAGTACTGCGTCCAGTTCTGGTCACCACACTACCAGAAGGAGGTGGAGGCTTTGGTGAGAGTACAGAGAAGGTTTACCAGGATGTTGCCTGGTATGGAGGGTCTTAGCTATGAGGAGAGATTGGGCAAACTGGGGTTGTTCTCCCTGGAAAGATGGGGAATGAAGGGAGACCCAATAGAGGTGTATAAAATTATGAGGGGTATGGATAGGGTGATCAGTGGGAAGCTTTTTCCCAGTCGGAGGTGACAAACATGAGAGGTCACAGGTTCAAGGTGAGGGGGGAGAGGTTTAACTCAGATATCAGAGGGACGTATTTTACACAGAGGGTGGTGGGGGCCTAGAATGCACTGCCAAGCAGGGTGGTGGAGGTGGACACGTTGGGATCGTTTAAGACTTATCTAGATAGTCACATGAGCAGACTGGGAATGGAGGGATACAAAAGAATGGTCTAGTTGGGCCAATGAGCGGCACAGTCTTGGAGGGTCGAAGGGCCTGTTTCCTGTGCTGTATCGTTCTTTGTTCTTCTGTTCTTTGAGGTGTCCTCCCAGAGTACAGCTGTGATATTCTCCTTAACCAGTAGTGCAACATTCCCACTCCTTTTACATCCCCCTCTATCCCACCTGAAACATCTGTATCTGGGAATGTTAAGCTGCCAATCCTGTCTTTCCCTTAACCAAGTCTCTGTAATAGCAACAACATCATAGTTCCAAGTACAAATCCAAGCTCTAAGTTCATCTGCCTTACCTGTGCTTTACCTGTTGCATTGAAACAAATGCACTTCAGTCCACGAGATCCCCTTTGGTCAGCAACCACACCATGTCTGCTCTTTCCCAGAGTCTTACTGACCCTACTCTATGGTTCCCCTTCAGTTAATTTTCTTTGCTTTGGTTCCCATTCCCCTGCCGAACTAGTTTCAATCCCCGTGTGATACTAGCAAACCTTCCAGCCAGAATATTTATGCCTTTCCAGTTTAGATGCAACCCGTCCTTCTTGTACAGGTCCCATCCCACCTGGAAGATTTCCCAATGGTCCAGATATCTGAATCCCTTCCTCCTACACCAGCCTATGTAGCCATGTGTTGAGCTGTACTATCTTCCTATTTCTAGCTTCACTGGCACGTGGCACAGGGAGCAATCCTGAGATTACAACCCTGGAGATCCTGCTTTTTAACTTTCTACCAGAGTGCTTTCTGCCCATTCAGAGACATCCTGGGCCCTGGCACCAGGGAGGCAACATACCATCCTGGAGTTTCTTCCACGTTCATAGAAGCACCTATTTGCACCCCAACTATAGAGTCCCCTATAACTATTGCTTTAGTGCTCTTGTCCCTGCCTGCTTAACAACAGAGCCAGTTGTGCTACTGTTATCCCCTGATAGGCCATCCCTCCAACAGTATCCAAAACTGTATACTTGTTAGAGAGAGGGATAGTCACAGGGGATTCCTGCACTGACTGTCTGCCCCTTCTAGCAGTCACCCATCTACCTGCCTGCATCTTGGGTGTGACATCTCTAAAGCTCCTATCTATGATGCTTTCTACCAACTCATGCTCCTAAGTGCACCCAACTGCTGTTCTAACCTATCCTTGCGTTCTGTAAGGAGCTGCAATTGGGTGCGTTTCCTGCAGATATACTCGTCCAAGACACTGGAAGCATCACGGATCTCCCGCATCTCACAAGTGCAGCACTTAACCCCACTGACCAACATTTCTAGCAACAATGAAATTATTTAAGAAAATTTATAAAATTCTTATCTTCACTTTTACCTTCTCACAGAGACCTTTTTTTAAGTTAGATGAGGGCGGAGGGAAACACTAATGTGGTGTTTCAGGCTTATTACTCCTTGACACCAGATCTTCTGCTTCCCACTTCTTAGTAGATGTTGTTCATCCAACTTCTCCCAGAATGCACCAATGAAGTTCCTCAGCCACCTCTACTGAATGCCTGGATTCATCTGAACTCCAGTGAAAACAATCCTAACCTAGTCAACCTCTCTTCATATATCAATACAGCCATCCCTGGATTCAGCCTGGTAAACCTTTGCTGCACTCCCTCCAGAGCAAGAGCATCCTTCCTCAGAGAAGGAGACCAAAACTGCACAGAATTTCTAGGTGTGGCGTCACCAAGGCCATTGTATGATTGCAACAACACATCCCTGCTCCTGTACTCAAAACCTCTCGCAATGAAGATCAACATACTATTTGCCTTCTTTACCACCTGTGGCACCTGCCTGCTTACTTTCAGCAACTGGTGCACAAGGACACCCAGGTCCCGGTGCCCACTCCCCTCTCCCAATTTACAGCCACTGAGGTAATAATCTGTATCCTATGCAAGGTCAATTTTTATAATTTCCTCTTCAATCCTTTTCAGAAATGTTAAATCATTACTGATTACACTAATCTGAATTGGGGTCTTGTCAAATCAAATGATCTGATTGAAGAGCTGAATTTGCCTACTTCTACTCCTAATTCCTATGTTCTTACGAAACTTGGAGTAAATTAATTAACTGAAGACTGGCATTTGTGACATGGCGGACTTCCGGAGGAGCCCCAGAGGATCATCAATTCGGCATTTCTGACTGAAAATCACTGCAGATGCTTTAGATTGTCATTTGTACTGATGTGCTGAGCTTCCATATCATTGAAGACGGGGATATTTGTGGAGCTCCAATGTTTTCTGGAATTGTCCACCACTATTCATGGCAGAATGTGTCAGGATTGTGGAGCAGGCACGAAGGGCTTAATTTGCCAACTTCTGCTCCTATTTCTTATGTTCCTATGTAACTTGGGAACTTGGGAATCATGGATTCTAGTTATTTGGATTCATTTAGATTTATGTGAATTTTCATATGAAATTACACAGAAAGCAAAAAAATAGCATTTAGATTAACCCAGGTCACTGAGCACAGTATATTCTCTGGATTATATTTTGGATAGTCTTTATTCGTGCTATATTTGTTCTCATATTCTGAATGTTAAGGATTTATTCTGTATCCGACGCAAGGTCAATTTTCATAATTTCCTCTTCAACCGTTTTCAAAAATGCTATATCATTACTGGTTAAACTAATCAGAGTTGGAGTCATGTCAAATCAAATTATTGTAGACAGAATTTTTGAGAAAGTGACCAAAGAGGTGGATGGGGGTAAGGCAGTTGACGTGGTATATATGGATTTTAGTAAGGCGTTTGATAAGGTTCACCATGGTAGGCTTCTGCAGAAAATGCAGATGTATGGGATTGAGGGTAGTCTAGGAAATTGGATCAGGAATTGGCTAGCAGATAGGAGACAGAGGGTGGTGGTTGATGGTAAATATTCGTCATGGAGTTTGGTTACGAGTGGTGTGCCTCAGGGATCTGTTTTGGGGCCACTGCTGTTTGTAATTTTTATTAATGATCTGGATGAGGGTATAGCTGGGTGGATTAGTAAATTTGCTGATGACACCAAAGTCGGAGGTGTGGTTGATTGTGAGGAAGGGTGTCATAGTTTGCAGGGAGACTTAGACAGGTTGCGGAGCTGGGCCGAGAGGTGGCGGATGGAGTTTAATGCGGAGAAGTGTGAGGTGATTCACTTTGGTAGGAATAACAGATGTGTTGAGTATAGGGCTAACGGGAGGACTCTGAATAGTGTGGATGAACAGAGGGATCTAGGTGTATGTGTACATAGATCCCTGAAAGTTGGGAATCAAGTAGATAAGGTTGTTAAGAAGGCATACGGTGTCTTGGCGTTTATTGGTAGGGGGATTGAATTTAGGAGTCGCAGCGTCATGTTGCAACTGTACACAACTCTGGTGCGGCCGCACTTGGAGTACTGTGTGCAGTTCTGGTCCCCACATTACAGGAAGGATGTGGAGGCTTTGGAGAGGGTGCAGAGGAGGTTTACCAGGATGTTGCCTGGTATGGAGGGGAGGTCCTATGAGGAGAGACTGAGGGATTTGGGGTTGTTTTCGCTAGAAAGAAGGCGGCTAAGAGGGGATCTTATTGAAACATATAAGATGATTAGAGGTTTAGATAGGGTGGATAGTGATAGCCTTTTTCCTCGGATGGAGAAAGCTAGCACGAGGGGGCATGGCTTTAAATTAAG
Organism: Carcharhinus amblyrhynchos; assembly: GCF_965287045.1. NCBI lineage: Eukaryota > Metazoa > Chordata > Chondrichthyes > Carcharhiniformes > Carcharhinidae > Carcharhinus > Carcharhinus amblyrhynchos. The sequence continues at coordinate 46,298,140 of NC_137347.1, forward strand.
GAGGGGTAGTTATAGGACGGATGTCAGGGGTAGGTTCTTTACCCAGAGGGTGGTGAGGGATTGGAATGCCCTGCCTGCTGCGGTTGTAAATGCACCTAGTTTGGGGGCGTTTAAGAGATCCGTGGATAGGTTTATGGACGAAAAGGGATTGGTTTAGATTAGTGGGTCATTGTTTTTTTTTAACTGGTTGGCGCAACATCGTGGGCCGAAGGGCCTGTTCTGCGCTGTAATGTTCTATGTTCTATGAATTAGATAACAGATGGAAGCCATTTGGCACATCATGTTTGCACTGGATCTTCAAATGTACCACTCCTCTGCCTTCTCCCTGTAACCCTGCACATTCTTCTAATCATCTAATTCCTTCTTGAATGCCTCAACTGAACCTGCCTCCACTCAATTCAGGAATTCTGTTCCAGATCTAAGCCACTCACTACCTGAAAAGTTTCTCCTCATGATTCCATGCCAAGCAAGGTGGTGGAGGCAGGAACGCTGGAGTTGTTTAAGAGTCACTTAGACAGGCACATGAGTGGGTTGGAGATGGAGGGATATAGGAGATGGTTTTAAATAAGGTTCAGTAGCCTTGGGACGTCCCTGGTAATGTATAAGGATGTGGAATGATACTAATGTTTTTCTCTTTTAATTCACAGGTTTTAAGTCGGTCCGCCTTGTTGTCCAACAAGGGGCATACACAAGAACATAAGAAGTAGGAGCAGGAGTAAGCCATCTAGCCCTTCGAGCCTGCCCCGCCATTCAATAAGATCATGGCTGATCTGAAGTGGATCAGTTCCATTTTCCCACTTTCTCCCCATAACCCTTAATTCCCTTGTCTACCAAAAACCTATCTACCTGTGACTTAAATATATTTAGCAAGGTAGCCTCCACCACATCAACGCGCAGAGAATTCCAGAGATTCACCACCCTTTGAGTGAAGTTCCTCCTCAACTCTGTTCTAAACTGTCCCCCCCTTATCTTGAGGCTGTGCCCTCTAGTCCTGCTGTCCTTTCTGAGCAGGAAGAATCTCTCTACCTCTACCCTATCCATCCCCTTCATTATCTTATACGTCTCTATAAGATCCCCCCTCATCCTTCTAAACTCCAACGAGTACAGACCCAGTCTATTTAGTCTCTCTTCATAGTCCAACCCCCTCATCTCCGTTATCAGCCTAGTGAACCTCCTCTGCACTCCCTCCAAGGCCAAAATATCCTTGCGCAAGTGCGGTGACCAAAACTGCACACAGTACTCCAGCTGCAGTCTCACCAGTGCCCTGTACAGTCGCAGCAAGGCCTCCCTGCTCTTATATGCTATCCCCCTTGCTATAAAGGCCAGCATCCCATTCGCCTTCTTGATCACATACACGCGATGGGTCGTACGAGGGCTGCTCTTGGTTGTTCGAGAATAGCCTAGTACTTCATGTCGTTAGTGTACGCTTAAACTGGACCAGATGCTGGGCAACACGACAGCTCAGTGACTATCACTGTTTGCTGTGCAGACACATGGATTTGGGCCAGTGTCTGTAGGAGTTTGCGCATTCTCCCCGTGCTTGCATGGGTTTTCTCCGGGTGCTCCGGTTTCCTCCCACACCCCAAAGATGTGCTATTAGGCTGATTGGCGGTAATAAATTGTCTCTAAATTAGTTTTCCCTCAATGTGGAATGCCATAAGCATAGATAAGGGTCATGGGTGGAGAGGGGACTCGTAATTTTAAAATGGCGGCGCGGGCTCGTTGAGCCGAAGGGCCTGTTTCCTGGGCTGTTTTTGTTCTTTGTTTCTCTTTGTCAATTACCTTGAATCCGTACTCTTGATCATTCCACCAACGGCAACAAGCTTTTCTTAAGTATTCTGTCAAACCACTCAGGATGTTGAATACCTCTATCACATTTAATTATGCTAAACATGTGTACAGTTTTTGAAAGCAGCAATGATTTTTCCAGAAAGTATTCTTATCACACCAGAAATGTTAGAATTTATGGATTAAGATTCTACTCCATTACTGCCCATGACAGAAGGAAATGCTCAAATTTATATAATCAAATGTAAAGTGTCTAAAGCATTTATACACCTTTTACAACTGGCAGATTTACCCAGCATTGTTCTATATGCATTTGTGCTAATGTACAAGTTACACAAATACAAGTTAGAAAATAATCCCTCCTCCTGGTTGTAACAAATTGCTCAGGCACTAATAATATTGCCACACTGGACACATTTCACTGTCCTTTCATCACTTGATCAAAATCTGAGAACTCCCTACCAAGCAGTATTTTTGGTGTACCTCAAGTACATGACTGCAGCGGTTCAAGAAGAAGGATCACCAGCACTCTGTTAAGGAAAATTGAGAATGGGCAATATATTCTGCCTTCCTAACGAGGCCCAGTCCTGAAGAATGTTATAAACAAATGTCAGTATGACCACATAGCTATAAGAGATTCCATGGCACTTTTTCCCAAAGAGGAGAAGCAAATTCTTCTGGTATCTTGGCCATCGTGCGTTCCTCAACTAACATTAAACAGGTTAACTGGTCATTCATCTCAGAGACCTTACTGTGTGAATTAGCTGCTTGCATTTACCTATTACATAACAAGAGATGCACTTCAAAAGCAATTGATTGGCCATGCAGTGCTTTATGAGGTCATGAAGACATAAACAATGCTGAACAAATACAAGTTTTGTTTTCTTTAATGAACTAGACATTATGCCTCCCTCCCAACGTAGCTTGCATTGTAATTGATCGAAAGAAATTAATAGCTGGGTGAAACCACGTAAACAGATTCCAATTTTCTTTTCAACAATTTACATTTTCAGTCAACCAAATCCCAATTTTGCCTATTTAAGCAGGTTATTTAATCAGTCACTCTGCTACAGCCGACAACCCAAGTCCAAAGTGAGGGCTATAATTATATTATTTTATCACTTTTCTACAAAAAATAGCCAGGCCTGTGCATTAACGATCCTCAAAATGCCTTCCTCATTTAAATTGGCTATGACCATTTAAAATTTAAATGAACCAAGTGTTAATTCTAAATCACTTAACACCACAAATCTCTGAAAATGAAGTTATATTTTAGCTTTGTTTTTATCCATGTCAATCTATGCCAGTCATGAAACATATTAGTTTTCAGTAAAAAGGAAACTACAGCCTTGGGTTTCTTTGCTTGGAATGTAGGGAAATGAGGGGTGATCTTATTGAGATGTATGAAATCATGAGGGGCATAGAGAGGATGAACACACATAAATCTATGCCCTCTACTCTGGAAGAAAGATTAAGGGGAAAAATTTAAAAGGGGCCCAAGGGGCAACTTCTTCATGCCGAGGGTGGTGTGTGTGTATGGAATGAGCTGCCAGAGAAAGTGGTTGAGGCAGATTCAATAACAATATTTAAAATGCATTTGGATAAATACATGGAAAGATTAGAGGGATAAAGGTGGGCAATTGGGACTAGCTGGGAGGGCACAATGGTTAGCATGGACTGGTTGGGCTGAAGGACTGGTTTCCGTGCTGTATTGTTCTATGACCCTATGACTCTATAACAACCAAACTAACTGCTACAAATTCCATTACCTGTTGGCAAATACCCAACTCACATAGCCATTGTGACTCATCTAAAAGGACATTGACCACATCAATTATTGTCTTTTTTTTGCTTTTATGCCAATTCAATCAAATCAAGCCCAATTCAGAGTCTTAACAAGTTGAGACATTCCTGATCCAAGCTGACAAGAAGGGCTCCCACCTCCTGTCTTGGGCTTGATCTACAGGATCCAAGCTGATTGGAGTAGGTATAGCTCCTCCTCCAAAGCTTGATCTCATTTGCATCTTAGCCAAAAGACCGAGATGCTGCTTTTAAAACTTGCTTCAAATGAAGCTAAAACGTAATCTAATGACTTCAACCAAGCACAGCATGTCGATACTACACTTGATCTTAGCCAAATGTCTTAGGCATATAAAAGTCAAGTGAATTTGTATAAATCACAAGGTTTCATCCTTTAGTGATGAATATATAGAAGTCTAAAACAGAACACCCTGAAATAATAAATTTAACATTGCCATATGTAATACACAGCCTGATCAAGTAGCTACATGGACTATCCAAACCCTTGATTAAATAAAGTTAAACCTCAAACATCAAACAAACTTCTAAAAACTATTATTCAGCAGAGACTTAGTCACATGAAGAAACTTCAGTCATGAAGATCGTGTGGAGAGGTTAGGAACATTCCCCTTGGAGAGAAGGCAGCACAACCCTGTCCAATCCACTCCTATTACACACCCCGTCCCCACCCCTCCCAGCTCACCCTTTCTCCCTTTCCCCCACCCTAGGCTCACCCCATCTCATAGAACTCAGAGCTGGAGAAGGCCATTTGGCCCCTTGAGTCTTCTCTGCCATTCAATAAGATCATGGCTAATCTTTTCATCCACTCAGCTCCGCTTGCCCTCCCGCTCACCATAACCCTAAATTCCTTTAGAGTTGAAAAATCTTTCTTTGCCTTAAAAACATTCAATGAGGTAGCCTCAACTGGTTCACTGGGCAGGGAATTCCACAGATTGACAACCCTTTGTGTGAAGAAATTCCTCCTCACCTCAGTCCTATTCCCTGTTATTTTGAGGCCATGCCCCCTAGTTCTGGTTCCACCCGCCAGTGGAAACAACTTCCCTGCTTTTATCTTATCTATTCCCTTCATTATATTTTTGCTTCCAAAAGATGCCCCTGACACCCCCTCCCCATCACCCAAACTTCCTCCTCCCCATCGCCCAAACCCCACGCCAACGATCACCCTAATACCACCCACCAAACTCGAGATCACCCTAACCCCTCCCCCCGCATCTGGATTTCCCTAACCCCTCCGGCCCAGAATCACAATAATACCACCACCCCTGCCCAGGAACACCCGAACGCCCCCCTTCTGGATTCACCTTAATCCTCAACCCCGAATGATCACCTTACCCCTACCCCCAGTCAATCAATCTGCCCCCAATCAATAACCCTAGCCCCCCCGCCACATCGATGACCGTAGCCCCACTCCCCACCACCCCCTACATCGGTGACCCTAGCCTGCACCACCCGCCACAGATGACCCTAGCCCCAACCCCCACATCGATGACCCTGGCCCCGCCCGCCTGCCAAATCGATGACCCTGCCCCCCAACACCCCCCCCCCCCCCCCCCCGCCTGCCAAATCGATGACCCTGGCCCACCCCCCCGCCCCAATGACCATAGCCGCCCCCCCACACCCACCCTCGATGACCCTAGCCATCCCCCAATGACCATAGCCGCCCCCCCACACCCACCCTCGATGACCCTAGCCATCCCCCAATGACCATAGCCGCCCCCCCACACCCACCCTCGATGACCCTAGCCACCCCCCCACCCGCCCCAATGACCCTAGCCGCCCCCCACCCGCCCCAATGACCCTAGTCGCCCCCCACCCGCCCCAATGACCCTAGCCGCCCCCCCAACCCTCCTCAATGACCCTAGCCAACCCCCCCGCCCCAATGACCCTAGCCGCCCCCCAACCCTCCTCAATGACCCTAGCCGACCCCCCAACCCGCCCCAATGACCCTAGCCGCCCCCCCAATGATCTTAGCCACTCCCCCAATGACCCTAGCCACTCCCCCAATGACCCAAGCCGCCCCCCCCCAATGACCCTAGCCAACCCCTCCCCCCCTGCATCACCCCCCCCGCATCCTCTCCACCCCTCGCACCCCCCTACACACCCCGCACCCCCTCCGCCCCCCGCACCCCCTGCATCCCCCCCTCCACCCCCCGCACCCCCTCCAACCCCCGCACCCCCTCCAACCCCCACATCCCCTCCACCCCCCCATCCCTCCCCTCGCACCCCCTCCACCCCCCGCATCCCTCCCCTCGCACCCCCTCCACCCCCCGCATCCCTCCCCTCGCACCCCCTCCACCCCCCGCATCCCTCCCCTCGCACCCCCCGCATCCCTCCCCTCGCACCCCCTGCATCCCTCCCCTCGCAACCCCCCACCCCCCGCATCCACCTACACCCCCCGCATCCCCCTCACCCCCCGCATCCCCCTCACCCCCCGCATCCCCCTCACCCCCCGCATCCCCCTCACCCCCCCATCCCCCTCACCCCCCATCCCCGTAACCTCCCCCATCTCCGTAACCCCCCCCATATCCCCCTACCCCCATCCCCGTAACCCCCCCATATCCCCCTACCCCCCATATCCTCCTACCCCCATCCCCTTAATCTCCCCATATCCCCCTAGCCCCCATATCCCCCTACCCCGCATATCCCCCTACCCCCATCCCCATAATCCCCCCATCCCCCTAACCCCCCACCCCCGCGTCCCCCTATCCCCCAGTCCCCCTACACCACCCCCCGCTCATCCCTCTACATCACCCCCGCTCATCCCCCTACACCCCCCCTCACATCGATGACCCTAGCCCCCCCCCCCTCACATCGATGACCCTAGCCCCCCCCCCCCTCACATCGATGACCCTAGCCCCCCCCCCCCTCACATCGATGACCCTAGCCCCCCCCCTCACATCGATGACCCTAGCCCCCCCCCTCACATCGATGACCCTAGCCCCCCCCCTCACATCGATGACCCTAGCCCCCCCCCCCCCCTCACTCACATCGATGACCCTAGCCCCCCCCCCCTCACATCGATGACCCTAGCCCCCCCCCCCCCCCCTCCCCTCACATCGATGACCCTAGGCCCCCCCCCCCCCACATCGATGACCCTAGCCCCCCCCCCCCCCCCCATCGATGACCCTAGCCCCCCCCCCCCCCCCACATCGATGACCCTAGGCCCCCCCCCCCCCACATCGATGACCCTAGCCCCCCCCCCCCCCTCACATCGATGACCCTAGCCCCCCCCCCCCTCACATCGATGACCCTAGGCCCCCCCCCCCCCACATCGATGACCCTAGCCCCCCCCCCCCCCTCACATCGATGACCCTAGCCCCCCCCCCCCTCACATCGATGACCCTAGCCCCCCCCCCCCCCCCCCTCCCCCTCCCATCGATGACCCTAGCCCCCCCCCCCTCCCATCGATGACCCTAGCCCCCCCCCCCCTCCCATCGATGACCCTAGCCCCCCCCCCCCTCCCATCGATGACCCTAGCCCCCCCCCCCCCCCTCCCCCCTCCCCCCCTCCCCCTCACATCGATGACCCTAGCCCCCCCCCCCCCTCTCACATCGATGACCCTAGCCCCCCCCCCCCTCTCACATCGATGACCCTAGCCCCCCCCCCCCTCCCCCCCCTCTCACATCGATGACCCTAGCCCCCCCCCCCCCCCCCCTCACATCGATGACCCTAGCCCCCCCCCCTCTCCCCCCCCTCCCCCCCCCTCACATCGATGACCCTAGCCCCCCCCCCTCACATCGATGACCCTAGCCCCCCCCCCTCACATCGATGACCCTAGCCCCACCCCCCACATCGATGACCCTAGCCCCCCCCCCCCCCCACATCGATGACCCTAGCCCCCCCCCCCCCCCCACATCGATGACCCTAGCCCCCCCCCCCCCCCCACATCGATGACCCTAGCCCCCCCCCCCCCCCCACATCGATGACCCTAGCCCCCCCCCCCCCACATCGATGACCCTAGCCCCCCCCCCCCCCCCCCCACATCGATGACCCTAGCCCCCCCCCCCCACATCGATGACCCTAGCCCCCCCCCCCACATCGATGACCCTAGCCCCCCCCCCCCTCACATCGATGACCCTAGCCCCCCCCCCCCCCTCACATCGATGACCCTAGCCCCCCCCCCCCCCCTCACATCGATGACCCTAGCCCCCCCCCCCCCCCCCTCCCCCCTCACATCGATGACCCTAGCCCCCCCCCCATCGATGACCCTAGTGCCCCCCCCCATCGATGACCCTAGTGCCCCCCCCCATCGATGACCCTAGTCTCCCGAATCAATCACCCTAATTCCCACTCATTCGCCGCCGGAATGATCCGAGGTGCCACAGTCTGTCCCACTCACCCATCCCGCCGCTCCTCCTGCTCTCGGTGCCGGAGTTGTTGTTGTTTTCCGCTCTCGGTCCCGGTGTTTTCCGGTCCCGGTGTTGTTGTTGTTGTTGTTTTCCGGCCGCTCCGCTTCGAACCGACTCCGCCGCTAAAATGGCGCCGGACGGAAGCCGGGCGCTGCGCGCGGTTGCGCCGAAGTCGAAACGGCGGCTTTTGAAAGTTCAGCAAGATTGATGGAGCAGAGTGAGGGGACAGAGTGCAGAGTGAGGGGAGGGGCAGAGGGCAGAGTGAGGGGACAGAGTGCAGAGTGAGGGGAGGGGCAGAGGGCAGAGTGAGGGGACAGAGTGAGGGGACAGAGGGCAGAGTGAGGGCACAGAGTGAGGGGACAGAGTGAGGGGACAGAGTGAGGGCAGGGGGCAGAGTGAGGGTAGGGGGCAGAGTGAGGGGAGGGGGCAGAGTGGGTAGCGTGTGGGTGCAGAGTGAGGAGGCAGAGTGAGAGGACAGAGAGACGGCAGAGTGTGAGAGCAGAGTAAGGGCAGTGTGAGACAGCAGCATGAGGGGGGGAGAGTCAAGGCAGAGTGAGGGGCCAGAGTGAGGAGGGCAGAGTGAGGGCAGGGAGCAAAGAGAAAACACTGGAAAATGTCAGCAGCTCTGGCAGCATCTGTAAGGAGAGAAAAGAGCTGATCTTTCGAGCCCAGATGACTCTGTCAAACTGAGGGTAGGGGATCAGTCAGAATAATACTGCCGCTTGTAGTTCGGTTTAAATTCTATTTCCTTTTCATTCTATATAGAGGCCAGAATGCCTGCTTTAGCCCTGCCCTCTCATTCTTGATGCCTCACCGTTAAACATTGGCACAGTGGTTAGCACTGCTGCCTCTCAGCCCCGGGACTCGGGTTCAATTCCTGGATCGGTCACTGTCTGTGTGGGAATGGTTCCAAATCTCAAATCTTCCATGTCAGATCAAACCTTATCTGTCAGATCTCTGGCGAGATTGTCATTTTGACTTGGGCCTCAGTGGTATTTAATCAATCACAAAACTGTTTGCATCAATCACAAAACGTTAGTTTGCAAAATATTATTTAAATTGAGAAAGAGTACAAAATGCCTCTAGCAGCAGCTTCCCACCAGCCTTATCCCAGCAAAGCCTTTGACAAAGTCCCACATGGGAGACTTATTAAGAAGGCTAATGCACATGGGGTACAGGGTGATCTGATAAGGTGGATTCATAATTGGTTTAGTGGTAGGAGACATTGGGTGGTGACAGACAGCTGCTTAAGTGACTGGAGAGCAGTGGAGTACCTCAGGGACCTGTGCGGGCCCCATATTTGTCATTTATATAAATGATATAGATGACTATGTGAGGGGTAGGATCTGTAAGTTTGCCTATGACACAAAGATTGGCTCGGAGGTTAACAGTGAGGTTGAGTGTCTTGGGTTACAGGAAGATATAAATGAGATCATCAAATGGGCGGATAAATGATAGATGGTATTTAACCTTGAAAAGTGTGAGATATTGCACTTTGGAAGGAGTAATTTGACAAGGAAGTATTATGAAAGGTCTGACACTGGGAAGTTCCAAAGAACAAAGGGACCTTGGCGTGTTTGTCCATAGATCTCTGAAGGTAGAAAGGCAGGTTAATGAGGTGGTGAAAAAGGCATATGGCACACTCACCTTTATCAATCAGGCTATAGATTACAAAAGCAGAGGGGTCATGATGCAGTTGTATAGAACTTTGGTGAGGCTACAGCTGGGGTACTGTGTGCAGTTCTGATCGCCACATTATCGGAAGCATGTGAACGCACAGGAGGGGTGCAGAGGAGATTTAACAAGATGCTGCCTGAGATGGAACATTTAAGTTATAAAGAGAGGTTGGATAGGATTGAGTTGTTTTCATTGGAGTAAAGAAGACTGAGAGGCGACCTGATTGAGGTGTTCAAGATTATGAGGGCATGGACAGGGTGTATAGGGAGCAGCTGTTCCCCTTAGTTGAAGGGTCAGTTACGAAGGAACACAAGTTCAAAGTGAGGGGTGGGAGATTTAGGGACGATTTGAGGAAAAACATTTTTACCCAGAGGGTGGTGACATTCTGGAATGCGCTGCCTGGGAGGATGGTGGAGGTGGGATGCCTCACATCCTTTAAAAAGTACCTGAATGAGTACTTGGCATGCCATAACATTCAAAACTGTGGGCCAAGTACTGGCAAGTGGGATTAGGTGGGCTGGTCAGGACATTTCATGTATCAGTGCAGACTCGATGAGCCAAAGGACCTTCTATGCACTGTGGTATTCTGTGATTCTGGTCTTAATTATCATTTCAGTTATCTAATTGAATCTTTTAGGAGTCCCTCATCCTGTAGGTCTACAGCAGTGTAGTCCCTTTTCAACTTCCATGGCAACCCAGGAGGAATAGCAATTCAAACAGTTGTACTGAATTAACTACCGTGTTTGCACTCTCAAACAATATCATGATATCGCCCAGTATACTACTTTTATCTTGTATCTGTGATTCAGGAGCAATTCTGTAAGTATAGTCACCAATGACGCTCTGCAGTTGGACTTCCCCCCCATTTAATGGCATTAGGATGATCATAGAACATAGAACACTACAGCACAAACAGGCCCTTTTGCCCACAAGTTGCGCTGATCATATCCATACCTACCGGGCCATGGAACTATCTGTAACTCCCAATCCCATTAAATCCCATGTACTCACCCAGAAGTCTTTTAAAAGACCCCAGCGAGTTCGCCTCTACCACCACTGACGGTAGCCGATTCCACTCACGCACCAGCCTCTGAGTGAAAAACTTACCCCTAACATCTCCCCTGTACTTGCTCCCCAGCACCTTAAACCTATGTCCTCTCGTAGCGACCATTTTAGCCCTGGGAAATAGCCTCTGAGAATCCACCCTATCTATACCTCTCAACATTTTATAAACCTCTATCAGGTCGCCTCTCAACCTTCGTCTCTCCAGGGAGGAGACCTAGCTCCCTCAACCTATCTTCATAAGGCATGCCTCCCAATCCAGGCAACATCCTTGTAAATCTCCTCTGCACCCTCTCAATAGCTTCCACATCCTTCCTGTAGTGAGGCGACCAGAATTGCGCACAATACTCCATGTGGTGTCTGACAAGGGTCTTATAAAGTTGCAGCATTACCTCTCCTTCATCCCATTGGACCTGCCAAAATGGACCACTACACATTTATCTGTGTTGAAGTCCATCTGCCACTTCTCCTCCCAGTCTTGCATCCTATCTATGTCACGCTGCAACTTCTGACATCCCTCCAGACTATCCACAACACCACCAACCTTCGTGTTGTCGGCGAACTTACTAACCCATCCCTCCACTTCCTCATCCAGATCATTTATGAAAATGACAAACAGCAAGGGTCCTAGAACGGATCCCTGGGGCACTCCACTGGTGACCGACCTCCATGCAGAAAAAGACCCATCCACAACCCCTCTCTGCCTCCTGCAGGCAAGCCAGTTCTGGATCCACAAATCTAAAGCCCCTTGGATCCCATGCCCTCTCACCTTTTCAAGAAGTCTTGCATGGGGGACCTTATCAAATGCCTTGCTGAAGTCCATGTAAACCTCATCCACCGCTCTCCCTTCATCACTGTGTTCAGTCACATTTTCAAAGAACTCAACTAGGCTCGTAAGGCACAACCTGCCCTTAACAAAGCCGTGCTGACAATTTCTGATCATACTAAACTTCTCTAAATGCTCATAAATCCTATCCCTCAGAATCCTCTCCATCAACTTACCAACCACTGAGGTCAGACTCACCGGTCAATAATTTCCCAGGCTATCCCTGTTCCCTTTCTTGAAAATAGGAACCATATCCACAGTCCTCCGGAACCTCTCCTGTCTCCATCGACGACGCAAAGATCATTGCCGGGGCTCTGCAATCACTTCCCTCACATCCCACAGTAACCTGGGGTACATCCCATCCGGTCCCGGCGACTTGTCTATCTTGATAGAGTTTAAAAGTTCTAACACATCCTCCTCCTTAACACCCACATACTCAATCTTTTCAGTCCGCCGCAAACCTGTAGTACAACCTCCCAGATCATTTTCCACCGTGAATACCGAGGCAAAGTAATCATTAAGCACCTCTGCCATTTCTTCCAGTTCCACACAGACTTTTCCTCCTTCATCTTTTATAGATCCTTTCCCTTCTCTTCTCATCCTTTTACTCTTCACATATTTGTAGAACGCCTTGGGATTCTCCTTAATCTTACCCGCCACGGCCTTCTCATGACCCCTTCTGGCTCTCCTAATTTCCTTTTTAAGCTCCTTTCTACAAGCCGTATACTCCTCTAGATCCTTAACCTTTTGTACGCCTTTCTTTTCTTCCTGACTAGGTTCATCACAACCTTCGTGCGCCACAGTTCCCGCGACCTACCAAAACCTCCCTGTCTCATCGGAACGTTGTCATGCAGAGCTCCAGACAAACATTCCTTGAAAATCCGCCACCTTCCTTCAGTACTTTTCTCCAAGAACATCTCCTTCCAGTTTACTCATCCAATTTTCTGCCTGATGTTTTCATATTGCCCCTTACTCCAGATAAACATCTTCCTAGCCTGCCTGATCCTATCTCTTTCCAATGCTATCGTGAAGGAGATAGAATTATGATCGCCATTCCCAAGATGCTCTCCCACCGAGAGATCTGATGCCTGTCCTGGTTCATTAGCCAGCACCAGGTCAAGTACAGCCTCTCCTCTCGTAGGCTTATCCACGTGTTGTGTCAGGAAACCCTCCTGAACTCACCTAACAAACTCCTCCCCATCCAAACCCCTTACCCTAGGGATATTCCAGTCGATGTTTTGGAATTCCAGTCGATGTTTGGGATGATCGTGGCATGTTGAATGTAATATTGTTAATAAACCCGAAACATTGTATGTTACCACGAGAGATACCATTGTCACATCATGTAATCGAGCTTTAGCTTTCCCAATCCCAACTAATCCATCCAGGGGCGGCTTTACCATGTTTGGACATTGGATAGGTTTTTGATATCTGCAGGTATTAAACTGGTAACATTTAACATCTTCACAGTTTAGTCTATCTATTATATGCTTACATAGTTATTGACAATACTGGCCCTCAAGACCAGGTTCCGTCACATTGCATAAATATGTTTCACAAACCCAGGGTGGAATTCTCCCAAAAAAATTGTAAGTGTCAAATTATGTGAAAATTGGAGTAAATTGTGCAGTGTGTTTCCTGAAACAACCTCCCACACTCTGTACACTACAGAGGTCTTTAACATGACGTCTATACCCACTGGAGAGGCTGAAATCAACCCCATTTCACACAGACTGGCCACACTTCTGCCTTGGACACAAATAGTACTGTGCTGCCATGCACACCGCCTGCCTGCAAACATCAGGTATGGATATGGTCGGTGCAACTTGTGGGCCAAAGGGCCTGTTTGTGCTGTAGTGTTCTATGTTCTATTCCCTCTTGTTTGAGAATCTTGAGCATTGCACCCCCTGGACAACAGTACATGATTGAATAAGAACGAATCAGCACCTTGGGAGATGGCTCACCCTTTATTGAAACCAGATTCCCTTTACATTTCTCACAACAGTTTTTTACTAATGGGCCCATGATTGGCCCAAAGTGACTACACCCTCACTTCCTTAAGCTGCAGTAACGGACACACAGCCAGTCACGCCAGGAAGATAGCTGGAAAGTAACCTGCCCCAAGGTTCTCCGAGGCTGACCAGGTCCACCTGCTGGACACCGTGGAGGAGAGGTGGCAGTTGCTGTTCCCTACTCAGGGCCGTTGCCCAAGGGATATCACCGCAAAAGCATTGTGGTGGCGGTGGGGGGGAGATGACAGCTACAGTTAATGCCAGAATCTGACATCTCGGTCCAGGGGAACAGAGTTAAAAGAAACTGTACTACCTTCTTCAGGCAGCAAGGGTGAGTGAGCATCCCATTCTGAAAGCTGCATATGCACTGGACTAACCATGTCAAACCATGCTCTAATACCTGCAGGGCATTCAACAAAAGCACTACCCCCCCACCCCCACCAAGAACTGCATCCAACCCCTTTCCGCCCCCCCAATCAATACCACCCTAATGGTGATCCTTTTCCCTGAAATGACCAACACAAGCTCCGCTCAAGCACCCCATGTATTTCAATATATTATTAATGCTTTCAATCCTCCTTACGTCCTCACAGGAAAAAATCACATAACTGGCAAGACAGGGCACAGACTGGTAGCGGGGTTCCTGAGCTGCGGCACCTGACAATCTGCGAGCAGCGTGCCCTGGAGTTGGCGGGGGGGGATTCAACGCTTAGACTGGTGACCAGGTCGGCGTCTGACATGCAAGTGAGCAGCAGCTTTGAAGTAAGTGCCATGACGCGCAGGCTGTTTTCCCTAATCTGTGTTCTTTGTTACAGTCCTGGACCCTGATGCACCAGGACCTTCAGGTGTCCATCCCCGGCTGCTCATGAAGAAACTCCCCAGGACACCTCAGACGACGTTGGAAGGAGGTCTTGAAGAATCCTCTGAGGATAGCATGAGTGATTCGGCACAGGCATCAACAACACGACCCACCAACACAGAGACTGTCACGACGGTGAATCACGTTAGTACTGAGGTTTCTGGGTCACTTACCGGTGAGCACATCACAGCCACTGTGATATGCTCACCTGTGGAGGAGGGCACATCTGAGGGCTTGGGCACATGGAAGTCTGTCAGAGGCAAAGAATCAGCTGGCCTCAAGCCAGATGCTGAGCCTCAGGATGTGTTCATCCCAAGGCTGGTGGAGGTGCATTAGGAAACCTGGGGAGGTATAGATGGGCTGTCAGCAACCATGCTACGAATGCAAGGTTGTTTAGAGGAATCCGACAGAGTGCTGTCGATACAGCGTGCGCACAGTAAGAAGTCTGACAACACCAGGTTTAAGTCCAACCCATTTATTTGATAGTAAACTCACAAGCTTTTGGGGTTTGCCCTTCGTCAGGTGAATGGTAAGTTCGGGCCTCAGACAGAGCATATAACAGCACAGACAGTTTACAGATTACTGATTAGAATGTGAGTCTTTACAACTAACTTGCTATTCAAGTCTTGAAGATGCCGACAATGTGAGTGGAAAGAGCATTAAGCATAGGTTAAAGAGGTGTGTATTGACTCCAGACAGTACAGTAAGTGAGGTTTTGCAAACCCAGGCCAGTCATGGGGGTTACAGACAGTGCGACATAAACCCAAGATCCCGGTTGAGACCGTCCTCGTGTGAGCGGAACTTGGCTAGCATGTGAACCAGGCTAACACTGCAAGGGGGTACCTGTGGTGGAAAATCTGGCTCAGGGGTCTGTCCTCATGGGTGACAGGGTCCAAGCCACCCTGGAGATGAAGCGGCCATGACAGATACACAGCAGGTCATGGATGAAGGTGTTGCTGGCATCCAGGAGGCACATTGGTCCGTAGCCATAGGTATTGGAGCATGTGGGAGACACACCTGGCCTTGGCTGCGACTCTCACTGGCATTCTGGAGACACAGGAGGCTGTGGCTATGAGCCTCAACAACTTAACCCAGTCTCAGATGGCTAATGCAAAGGGGCTCCAGAGCCTGGCTCGCTCACAGAATGCTGTAGCAGAAAGGTTATAGAGTTTGGCTCAGTGTCTAAGGGCCAGGGCTGAGTGGACTCAGACCACGAAGCAGACACATCTGGGCCTCTAGGACTGACAGAGCTTCTGGAGCTCAGTCCAGCTACCCTGGCACCCCATGGAGTGTACCCAAGGCTTCTGGGCACCCTAAGGAATATAATGTTAGCAAGTGTGAAGTTATCCACTTTGGCAGAAATAATAGTAGGAGGGATTATTATTTAAAAGGCGAAAAGCTGCAGCACGCTATGGTGCAGAGGGACCTGGGGGTCCTTATGCATGAGTCGCAAAAACCCAGTCTGCAGGTGCAGCAGGTGATGAAGAAGGCAAATGGAATGTTGGCCTTTATAGCGAGGGGGATAGAATATAAAAGTAGGGAGGTCTTGCTGCAACTGTACAGGGCACTGGTGAGGCCGCAGCTTGAGTACTGTGTGCAGTTTTGGTCGCCGCACTTGCGAAAGGATATATTGGCCTTGGAGGGAGTGCAGAGGAGGTTCACCAGCCTGATACCAGAGATGAGGGAGTTGGCCTATGAAGAGAGACTAAATAGACTGTACTCGTTGGAGTTTAGAAGGATGAGGGGGGATCTTATAGAGACATATAAGATAACAACGGGTATGGATAGGGTAGAGGTAGTGAGATTATTCCCGCTTACAAAGGACAGCAGGACTAGAGGACACAGCCTCAAGATAAGGGGGGTGCAGTTTAGATCGGAGTTGAGGAGGAACTTCTTCACTCAAAGGGTGGTGAATCTCTGGAATTCTCTGCCCGTTGAAGTGGTGGAGGCTACTTCGCTAAATATATTTAAGTCACGGGTAGATAGGTTTCTGATAGACAGGGGAATTAAGGGTTATGGGGAGAAAGTGGGAAAGTGGAACTGATCCACTTCAGATCAGCCATGATCTTATTGAATGGCAGGGCAGGCTCGAAGGGCTGGATGGCCTACTCCTGCTCCTATTTCTTATGTTTCTTATGGAAGGAGGAAAGGCTAGAGCCCATGCCAGAGCCTTCCAACCAGGAGACTCCAAACATCCCAAGACCCTCCAATTCCCCCTTTCCTCACACTGGGGCATCTCAGGGCCAGCTTGATGAACAGGGTGGCACAGAAATTTCAGTGTCTTCCTCAAGTTAGCCGGGGCTCTCCAGGTCTCAGCCACTCAGGCAATGGTCGCCGAGGGCATCACAGGCAACACGGGGTGGATCACAGCTGGACACCTCCATCTCCAATGAGCATCCTTGGGGAGAACCGAGAAGAAGCAATAGACAGCACAAGATTACAAGGTTCACTAAGAGGGCCCGGATGAAAGTCACCAGTAGTCAGGGTTAAGTTTTAGTCAATGTTAAGAACACAATAAACTATTATTTGCCCCTCACAGCTGTGACTAATGTGTCTACAGAGCTGAGTTTTCCCCAATCCAGCATTGAGGTGCTGACTGCTGTGCTGTGCGAAACTCGGCCAAATGTTACAGACTTCCTGCCCTACTTTCCCTACCATCCACCAGACCCTTAGTCAGACAGGACCCCCTTTCATGCCCGCCCCCCCCTTCCCCCCAGTAGCACCCCCGACCCAATGCCCCACACACTTATGTTCCTAATCCTTACTGTTACGTGCGCCCAGATGGCAGTGTGCATTCGGAGAAAAGGTAGGAGTCAGACTTGAGTGGCACCAGGGGCAGGATCCCAGTGAGTCATCATCACCCTCCAGCCTTCACCAAAGACTCGCTACCACCAGGCCCATTAACCAGTTCTGATGTTTCTCAGGTGCAGGGTGGTGGGATGAGAGATGGTGGGGGAGGACCATGTGGGTTGAGGAGCCAGTTTGGGGTTGTGGGGGGTGGAGGCTGCAGTGGTTTCTGGGTTGTGATGGAAGTGTATTCATAACAGCCCCCACACTGCACAGCACCAGCAATGTGAATGGGGCTGCCATCAGGGCGTCCCTCACTGCCCTGCTGGGCATCTGCCATCACTGCCCGCCCTCCATCCTCCGACTCCACGTATGGCAGGATATCCACCTTTCCCCCCCTCCCACCCCTTGCCACTCTTCCTCCTCCTCTTCCTGCTCCAGCTAGACTCACCGTTGCTGAGTGATGTTATCCAGGATGCAGCACACAATGATGATGCGTGAGGCACACACTGCATACTGCAGGGCCCCCCCCACAGCAGTCCAGGCAGCGAGCAGAACCATCTTTCCAGCAGGCCTATGCAATGTGCTACTACAGACTGGGTGGCAGTGTGGGCCTCATTGTAGCGGGTCACCACCTCGGTCTCAGGCCCCTGCACTGGCATCATCAGCTATGACCCCAGTGGGTAGCCCTTGTCCTGGCAGCCTGGGCTGGTCTTCACAGAGCCCAGGGATGTCCTACTGCCTCAGCACAAAGCTTTCATGGACTTTCCCTGGGTGGTGTGCAGACCTGGATGATGTTCATGCGATGGTTGCAGACAATCTGTACGTTCAGGGAGTGGAAATTCTTGCAGCTGATGAATGGTTGCCCCTCACCTCACAGGGACTGCGTGTGTCTCTTCCACTGTCCCCTGGACATGGGGCATCCCAGCAATGGCAGCGAAGCCTACCGCCCAGGCCTCCTGCTGAGCCTGCCCGGGCATACAAGACACCTGTGATGTGGCAAACACACCTTGGGACAGAGACCTAAGAAATTCCGCACAGGTCACTACTGGGTGCCTGAAATGACCCTGTTGTGTAGACATTACGGGCCGCTGTCACCTTAACTTCAACTGGGAGCGGATAGCTGCCCCTCCCGTCAAGTGCCAAGTGTGTGAGCACCTCACAAAGTGCCAGATCGTATCATAGAACCATAGAACACTACAGCACAGAAACAGGCCCTTTGGCCCTTCTTGTCTGTGCCAAACCATTTTTCTGCCTAGTCCCACTGACCTGCACCTGGACCATATCCCTCCACACCCCTCTTATCCATGTACCTTTCCAAGTTTTTCTTAAATGTTAAAAGTGAGCCCGCGCTCACCACTTCATCTGGCAGCTCATTCCACACTCCCACCACTCTCTGTGTGAAGAAGCCCCCCCCCCCAACAATATTCTCTTTAAACTTTTTCCCCTTCATCCTTAACCCATGTCCTCTCTTTTTTTCTCCCCTCGCCTCAGTGGAAAAAGCCTGCTTGCATTCGCTCTATCTATACCCATCATAATTTTATACACCTTTATCAAATCTCCCTCATTCTTCTACGCTCCAGGGAATAAAGTCCTAACCTATTCAACCTTTCTATGTAACTCAGTTTCTCAAGTCCCGGCAACATCCTTGTAAACCTTCTCTGCACTCTTTCAATCTTATTAATATCTTTCCTGTAATTAGGTGACCAAAACTGCACACAATACTCTAAATTTGGCCTCACCAATGTCTTATACAACCACACCATAACATTCCAACTCTTATACTCAATACTTTAATTTATAAAGGCCAATGTTCCAAAAGCACTCTTTACGACCCTATCTACCTGTGATGTCACTTTTAGGGAATTATGTATCTGTATTCCCAAATCCCTAAGTTCTACTACACTCTTCAGTGTTCTATCATTTACCTTGTATGTTCTACCTTGATTTGTCCTTCCAAAGTGCAATACCTCACACTTGTCTGCATTAAATTCCATCTGCCATTTTTTAGCCCATTTTTCTAGTTGGTCCAAAACCTTCTGCAAGCTTTGAAAACCTTCCTCACTGTCCACTACACCTCCAATTTTTGTATTATCAGCAAATTTGCTGATCCAATTTACCACATTATCATCCAGATCATTGATATAGATGACAAACAATGGACCCAACACCGATCCCTGCAGCACACCACTAGTCACAGGCTTCCACTTTCTGGCTTCTTCCATTGAGCCAGTGTCTAATCCAATTTACTACCTCCCCATGTATACCTAGCGACTGAACCTTCCTAACTAACCTCCCATGCGGGACCTTATCAAAGGTCTTACTGAAGTCCGTGTAGACAACATCCACCGCCTTCCCTTCATCCACTTTCTTGGTAACCTTCTCGAAAAACTCTAATAGATTGGTTAAACATGACCTACCATGTACAAAGCCATGTTGACTCTCCCTAATAAGTCCCTGTCTATCCAAGTATTTGTAGATCCTATCTCTTAGTACTCCTTCCAATAATTTTCCTCCTACTGACATCAACGTTACCAGCCGATAGTTTCCCAGATTACTTTTTGAGCCATTTTTAAACAACGGAACAACATGAGCTATCTCCAATCATCCGGCACCTCACCCGTGGATACTAACATTTTAAATATATCCGCCAGGGCCCCTGCAATTTCAACACTAGCCTCCTTCAAGGTCCAAGGGAATACCCTGTCCGGTCCTGAGGATTTATCTACTCTGATTTGCCTCAAGACAGCAAGCACCTCCTCCTTTTTAATCTGTAAAGGTTCCAATGACCTCCCTACTTGTTTGCTTATTTCCGTAGACTCCATGCCAGTTTCCTTAGTAAATACAAGTGCAAAAAACCCATTTAATATCTCCCCCATTTCTTTGGTTCCATACAAAGCCGACCACTCTGATCTTCAAGAGGACCAATTTTATCCCTTACTATCCTTTTGCTCTTAATATACCTGTACCCTTAGATAGTCTGAGTTGGCGAGGCACAAAACCTCTGATAGCCCCTCAGATGAATGCCTGGTCCGGTGCCACCTTTGCCTCCACATCCTCCTTCTCTTGGCCACCCTTTCAGGAGACTGCTCTCCCACCTCATGGCCTTTAGCAGCAGCCCTCTCCCCTTCTTCTAGAGGGCCTGCCACTGGCTCCTGTGATGGCCTCCCCACGCCCTCCACCTCCTGGTCCGCCTCCTTCTCCTCAGTCGCCATCATGATGGCCAGCTCTAAATCTATCGTCCCAGATCCATTCTGCATGGTGGGGGTTAGAGAGAGAGAGATTGATAGATACACGGCATTGCTTCCAGCTACCCCCCCCAACCCAAACCCCCACTGGGACCAATACCGCCTCTAGTGGGAGCTGGTAACACAACACAATCTGTGGTACCATGTGTCACCTGATTAGATTACCTGCCATTGACATTGTGAACATAGCTGGGAGGGTGAACATGCAGGTTGGTGTCTGGGCGTGACCATTGCGTCTCCTTGAGTCATTGCCAAGAGTGCAACTATAGCATTCCCTTCCAGGCATGTGTTGCAGGTCAGGAACACAGGGCAGGGACGGACTGCTAATTATACATCTCATTGAGACGTATAAGATGATGAATGGGATGGATAGGATAGAGGTGGAGAGACTCTTCCCGCTCAAAAAAGACAGTAGGACTAGGGGGCACAGCCTCAAGATAAAGGGGAGGCGGTTTAGAACGGAGTTGAGGAGGAACTTCTTCACTCAAAGGGTGGTGAATCTCTGGAATTCTCTGCCCGTTGAAGTGGTGGAGGCTGCCTCGCTAAATATTTTTAAGAAGCGGGTTGATGGGTTCTTGATAAGAGAGGGGATTAAGGGTTATGGAGAGAGGGCGGGAAAGTGGAACTGAGCCACGACAGATCAGCCATGATCTTATTGAATGGCGGGGCAGGCTCGAAGGGCTAGATGGCCTACTCCTGCTCCTATTTCTTATGTTCTTATGTTCTTATCACAAGATGGGTTTCCATTCACTGCAGAGTACATGCAGTATGAGTGTCTAAGCTAACCTGAGCACCTCTGCTTGGAGCACCAGCTGCTGGAACTGATTAGCCCTCAAGCAGCACATGGTGCACTTCTTTCGCCTCCCCCGTCACCCACCACCCGCACGCCCACCTCATCACTCCCCCCTCCCCCCCAATCTTAAATCCCCACTCAGTCCGAACCCTCACCACACCCCACAGCCAGAACAAAAGAACAGCACAGTGGCTGCACAGAGCAGCCTGGCCAGCACTCCGTTAAGGACCCAACCCACCCCACAGGGCCAGGGCACAGCACCTGAAGATCTCCAGGAAGCTCCACACTGAGGGCAGCAAATCTCCTGGCCTTACCTCTAACCTCCACAGCACTCCAGTACTGCAGTTCTATAAAACTGACCTCTTCTGCTCAATGCTGCCATGTCAACTCCTGACTTTTATATACCTAGTGTAAACTGTGCCAGAGTGACATCATGCCAGAGAGGTAGGAGATGCTAAAGCGGGTGGAGATTGTTGTCTCAAACCTGCTAATCAGCTGCTGAGGTATGCAAACACATGCAAATGACAGTGATGCTGATTATCAGCGTAGTTTTGTTGCCGCAAAAAAAACTTGTGTTGGGAGACGCAAACCTCATGAATCGGCCGCTGTAGGACTCTCATGCTTCTGTGCAGTAGAAATACTGGGGATGAGAGAATCACCCCACAGTATTTCAATCAGTAATCCCTTCAATGCCAAAATTGCCCTCTGAGTCTTTTCCATTTTTGAATCCCATCTCAGAGGGTGTTATAACAGATTTCCCCATTTTACTTCCTTCTTGAATCACCACCCTATGAGGAGGCTATAATATACCAGGTTCCTATCCTGTGATCCAATCCTTTCTCTGGCTATCCACAATCTGAATTAGCAATTCGGATTGGCATATCTGGCCTTTCTACAGGCATGAAAACTCCATGCTCTGTCTCAGCTTTCTATGATGGTGTGATTACTTGTGCCCAGTGACTGGTAGTGGTCACTTGATCTGATATTCAGATGATGGGTTTCTTTATCCACTCTGTTGTTCCTCCAGTGGGTAGCTCTGGGGAGTGAGCGAATGTTGCCTTCCGTGTCAATGTCAGTGTGTCCCACAATTCCTTAAAAATCATCAGAGTAAATAGTACACCCTGCTATGTTTCCCTCAGGTAGTTGTATAGTTCGATCGATCATTAGCTCAAAAGGAGTTAATTTGGTAATCTGATTCGGGGTGGCTCATAATCACATCAGAATAAAGTAAAATAAAGTTTATTTATTAGTCACAAGTAAGGCTTACATTAACACAGAAATTAAGTTACTGTGAAATTCCCCTAGTCGCCACAGTCCAGCAACTGTTCAGGTCAATGCGCCTAACCAACACATCTTTCAGACTGCGGGAGGAAACCGGAGCACCCGGGGGAAACCCATGCAGACATGGGGAGAACGTGCAAACTCCACACAGACATAGGAGAATGTGCAAACTCCACACAGACATAGGAGAACATGCAAACTCCACACAGACAATGACCTGAGGTTGGAATTGCACCCGGGTCCCAGATGCTGTGAAGCAGCAGTGCTAATCACTGTGTCGAATACTCGGCAGGACCATCGCCCATTCTTCCCCACTTTCTTGAATCACTTTTCTATGGATGTCTTGAGTCTGGTTCAGTCACTCAACCATTCCAGAACTTTGCAGATAGCAAAATATGTGAAATTTCTGTTTATCATAGAATTCCAACAGTGCAAAAGGAGGCCATTCGATTCATCGAGCCTGCACCGACAATTCCACCCAGACCCTATCCCGATAATCCAATATGTTTACCCTGCTGGTCTGCCTGACACTAAGGGGAATTTGACAAGGCCAATCAACTTAATCTGCACAACTTTGGGCTGTGAGAGAGAACCAAAGCACCTGGAGGAAATCTAAGCAGACACGGGGAGAATGTGCAAACTCCACACAGACAGTGACCTGAGGCACAGTGACAAGGAAATAGACAAGCTGCAAAAGACATTTTGGATTGGGGAAGAGTGGATTTTAGTAAAACAAGGCAGGATCTGGCCGAGGTGGACTGGGAACAGTGATGAATGGTAAAATCTACAGAAGAGCAGTGGGGTGGACATTCAAAAAGGAAATAGGGAGGGTGCAAGGCCAGCATGTTCTGTCTAGGGCGATAGGTAGGAATAACAAGCCCAGAGAACACGGATGACAAACGATATTCAGGATACAATGAGAAGAAAAGAAAAGGTTTTTAAAAAGTAAAAAGGGGAGCAAATCAATGGATGCATTAGTGAGGTATAGAAAGTGCAGGGTGGAGCTTAAGAAAGCAATTCAGAATGCAAAGAGGGGATATGAGAAAGCTCTGGCTGGTAAAAGTAAGGAAAATCCCAAGATCTTTTTTAAGTATATCAACAGAAAGAGGATAACCAGGGAGAGAGTAGGGCCCATTAGGGACCAAACAGGCAATGTGTGGATGGAGCCTGTAGACATTGGTAGAGTGTTGAATAATTCACATCCATCTTCACCCAAGAGAAAGAGGATGATGATATGGATTTCAGGGAGAAAAATTGTGAAGTACTTGAGCAAATTGACAAAGTATTGGATATGTTGGCAGTCTTAAAAGTGGATACATAGAATCATAGAATCGCACAATGCACAAGGAGGCCATTCAGCTCATCGAGTCTGCTCCGACCACAATCCCACCCAGGCCCTATCCCCATAACCCCATGCATTTAACCTAGCTAGCCCCCCTGACACTAAGGGGCAATTTAACATGGCCAATCCACCTAACCGCTACATCTTTGGACTCTGGGAACCAACCAGAGAACCCAGAGGAAACCCATGCAGACATGGGGAGAATGTGCAAACTCCACACAGACAGTAGATTTGTGTTGGGCTCCCTATTATTCATCATTTATATCAATGACATTAATGATTACGTGGGGGGTGGGTTTAGTAAGTTTGTGGATGACTCAAAGATTGGCCGGGTGGTTAACAGTGAGGCGGAGTGTCTTGGCCTACAAGAAGATATAGACAGAATAGTCAAATGGGCAGATAAGTGGCAGGGGGAATTTAACTCTGAAAATTGTAAGGTGATACACTTTGGAAGGAGTAATTTGACAAAAAAGTATGCAATGAATGATAGGACATTAGGAAGTCCTGTGGAACAAAGGGATCGTGGCGTGTTTGTCCACAGTTTGTCCTTGAAATACGGAAGGACATGTTAGTAGGGTGATGAAAAAGGCAAATGGACACTTGCCTTTATCAATTAAGGCATAGATTACAAAAGCAGGGAAGTCACGTTGGAGTTATGTAGAACTTTGGTGAGGCCACAGCTGGAGTACTGTGTGAAGTTCTGGTTGCCACATTATTGGAAGGATGTGATTGCATTGGAGGGGGTGCAAAGGAGATTTACCAGGATGCTGCTTGAGATGGAACATTTAAGTTATGAAGAGAGGTTGGATGGACTTGGGTTGTTTTCGTTGAAGCAGAGAAGGTTTAGGGACAACTTGATCGAGGTGTACAAGATTATGAGAGACATGGACAGAGTAGACAAGGAGTAGCCGTTCCTCTTAGTTGAAGGGTCAGTCACAAGGAATATAGGTTAACATAGAAACATAGAACAGTACAGCACAGTACAGGCCCTTCAGCACTCAATGTTGTGCCAAGCTATGTCCAAACCCAAACCCAATAGGTTTGGTTCAAGGTGAGGGGCAGGAGGCTTCAGGGGGATTTGAGTAGAACCATTTTTACCCAGAGGGTGGTGACGGTCTGGAATGCGCTGCCTGGGAAGTTGGTGGAGGCGGGTTGCCTCACATCCTTTAAAAAGTATCTGGATGAACACTTGGCACATCATAACTTCAGGGCTATGAGCCAAGTGCTGGCAGGAGGTATTAGGTGGGAGTTCAGGTGAACATAGAACACTACAGCACAAACAGGCCCTTCAGCCCACAAGTTGCGCCGATCACATCTATACCTACCAAGCCATAGAACTATCTGTAACTCTCAATGCCATTAGATCCCATATACTCATCCAGAAGTCTTTTAAAAGACCCCAGCGAGTTCGCCTCTACCACCACCGATGGCAGCTGATTCCACTCACTCACCACCCTCTGAGTGAAAAACTTTCCCTTAACATCTCCTCTGTACTTGCTTCCCAGCACCTTAAACCTGTGTCCTCTCGTAGCGACCATTTCAGCCCTGGGAAATAGCCTCCGAGAATCCACCCAATCTATTCCTCTCAACATTTCAAAACCTCTATCAGGTCGCCTCGCAACCTTCGTCTCTCCAGGGAGAAGAGACCTAGCTCCCTCAACCTATCTTCATAAGGCATGCCTCCCAATCCAGGCAACATCCTTGTAAATCTCCTCTGCACCCTCTCAATAGCTTCCACATCCTTCTTGTAGTGAGGCGACCAGAACTGCGCACAGTACTCCAAGTGGGGTCTGACAAGGGTCTTATAAAGTTGCAGCATTATCTCCTGACTCCTAAACTCAATCTCTCGATTAATGAAGGCCAGTACACCACACGCCTTCTTGACCACATCCTCCGCCTGCGAGGCAGATTTAAGAGTCCTATGGACCTGGACCCCAAGATCCTTCTGCTCTTCAACCCAGCTAAGACTCCTACCCTTGATATTGTACTCCTGCATCCTGTTGGTCCTGCCAAAATGGACCACTACACATTTATCCGCGTTGAAGTCCATCTGCCACTTCTCCACCCAGTCTTGAATCCTATCTATGTCACGCTGCAACTTCTGACATCCCTCCAGACTATCCACAACACCACCAACCTTTGTTTCGTCGGCGAACTTACTAACCCATCCTTCCACTTCCTCATCCAGGTCGTTTATGAAAATGACAAACAGCAAGGGTCCTAGAACAGATCACTGGGACACTCAGCTGGTGACCGACCTCCATGCAGAAAAAGACCCATCCACAATCACTCTCTGCCTTCTGCAGGCAAGCCAGGTCTGGATCCACAAGGCCAAAGCCCCTTGGATCCCATGCCCTCCCACCTTTTCAAGAAGTCTTGCATGGGGGACCTTATTAAATGCCTTGCTGAAGTCCATGTAAACCACGTCCACCGCTCTTCCTTCGTCAATGTGTTCAGTCACATTTTCAAAGAACTCAACTAGGCTCATAAGGCATGACCTGCCCTTGACAAAGCCTGCTGACTATTCCTGATCATTCCAAACTTCTCTAAATGCTCATAAATCTTGTCCCTCAGAATCCTCTCCATCAACTTACCAACCACTGAGGTCAGACTCACTGGTTGGTAATTTCCTGGGCTATCCCTGTTCCCTTTCTTGAAAATAGGAACCACATCTGCAATCCTCCGGAACCTCTCCCATCTCCATCAACGACGCAAAGATCATCGCCAGGGGCTCTGCAATCACTTCCCTCACTTCCCAAATAACCTGGGGTACATCCCATCCGGTCCTGGCGACTTATCTATCTTGATAGAATTTAAAAGTTCCAACACATCCTCTTTCTTATATCCACATACTCAATCTTTTCAGTCTGCCGCAAACCTGTAGTACAATCTCCCAGATCACTTTCCACCGTGAATACTGAGGTAAAGTACTCATTAAGCACCTCTGCCATTTCTTCCGGTTCCACATAGACTTTTCCCCCTTCACCTTTTATAGATCCTCTATCCCTTCTTTTCTCATCCTTTTACTCTTCACATATTTGTAGAACACCTTGGGATTCTCCTTAATCTTACCTGCCAAGGCCTTCTCATGTCCCCTTCTGGCTCTCCTAATTTCCTTTTTAAGCTCCTTTCTACAAGCCTTATACTCCTCTAGATCCTTAACATCTCCTAGCTCTCTGAACCTTTCATACGCCTTTCTTTTCTTCCTGACCAGGTTCACCACAACCTTCGTGCACCACGGCTCCCGCGACCTACCAAAACCTCCTTGTCTCATCGGAACATTGTCGTGCAGAGCTCCAGTCAAACATTCCTTGAAAATCCACCACCTTCCTTCAGTACTTTTCCCCAAGAACACCACCTTCCAGTTTACCCGTCCAATTGTCTGCCTGATGTCATCATATTTCCCCTCGAGGTGACGTCAAGTACCTTTTCCTCTCACGTTTGTTCCCTTAACACCTGCCACAAACCCAGTCCAGCAGTTTATATCCTTAGGACTTGGCCAACTTGGTCAGTCATGGTGCTACCTTGTGATGGACATTGAAGTTACACCATCAAGAATACATTTTCGTTCTACCTTCAGTGCTTCTTCCAATTGGTGTTCAACATGGAGAAGCACCAGTTCATCAGCTAAGGGGAAGATAGTTTGTGATAATCAACGGGAGGTTTCCTTGCCTGTGTCTGATCTGATATCATGAGACTTCATGGGGTCCAGAGTCAATTTTGAGTGTTAATTCCAATGATAGCATATTATAGAAGAATGAGTCTACAGCTAGTGTTTTACCACAAACAGGTTTATTCTTAAGACAGCTCAGCAGAGTGACAAACTTGTGTTCCTTCCACACCCCATCATCACAGCTGTGTATATTTATACTCTTTTGGGAAACAAATTAACAAGTAAAAGAGGAAATATTAACAAATATTAACAAAAGATCAACAAATTAATGGAGCAGCTCCTTAAAAGGGGACAGTAACAAAATCCAGGATCAGAAAGGAAATTGATCGACGTCAAATCAAAATGTGCTTTGTGGAGGTAACAAAGATCCCAGCTCCCCATAGCGTAAAGCAGACACGTGAGGCTTCAGTGCCCACAGCCTCTCCAGGACACCTAGCTGTGAGCATAGCCCCAAGGAAGGGGCAGATAGTGGGCCCCTTCATTGCCAGCTCCCTAGACTTGTTAAATGTCAACTTAACCAGACCCAGGAGCAGGTTAGGAAAAGGTCCTTTTCCCTCCCCTATCCACATCAGATTCCCAAAGAATTATATAACAAATATTTAAGGAAACAAACAAGAGTGCTAAGAACAAAGAACAACACAGCACAGGAAACAGGCCCTTTGGCCCAACGAGCCCGCACTGCCATCTTAACAATGTGTTTTTTCTCCTCCACCCTTGACCCATGTCTATGCTTATGACACCCCCAATGGAAACCAGATCAAGGGGAGAATAATTTAGGGACAATTTGTTACACCAATCAGCCTAAGAGCACATCTTTGGGGTGTGGGAGGAAACTGGAGCACCCAGAGGAAACACACGCAACTAGAGTGCTGTCTATAATAACTTGTATATAGAGTCATAGAGGTAAAGAGCATGGAACCAAGTCCTTCGGCCCAATTTGTCCACGCTGTCCAGTTTTTACCACTAAGCAAGTCCCAATTGCCCATGTTTGAACAAAGAGCAAAGAAAATTACAGTGCAGGAACAGTCTCTTTGGCCCTCCAAGCCTGCAGCGATCATGTTTCCCGATTGAACTAAAACCCCCTATCCTTCCAGGGACCATATCCCTTCATTCTCATCCTATCCATGTATTTGTCATGTAAAGTCACTATTGCATCCACTTTGACTACCTCCCCCGGCAATGCGTTCCAGGCACCCACCACACTCTGTATACAAAACTTGCCTCGTACATTTCCTTTAAATCTTGCCCTTTGCACCTTAAATCTATGCTCCCTTGTAATTGACTTTTCCTGGAAAAAGCTTCTGACTATTCACTCTGTCCATGCCCCTCATAATCTTGTAGACTTCTATCAGATCGCCCCTCAACCTCTGTCGATCCAGTGAGAACAAACCAAGTTTCTCCAACCTCTCCTTCTAGCTAATGCCTTCCATACCAGGCAACATCCTTTTCTGTACCCTCTCCAAAGCCTCCACATCCTTCTGGTAGTGTGGCGATTAGAATTGAACATTATATTCCAAGTGCGGCCTAACTAAGGTAAGGTAAGCTGATCTTACTTGGCGATTTCAATGCAAGAGTAGGGTGTGATCTGCAATCTGGCAGGGGGTCATCGGGAGGCATGGAGTGGGCAAGTGTAACAGTAACGGCCTACTCTTAATGAAGACCAATGCAGCACACGACCTCCTCATCACCAACACAACCTTCCGTCTGCCTACCTGTAACAAGACCTCCAGGATGCATTCCCCGCTGTAAGCATTGGCATCTTATTGACTATGTCATTGTCAGGAGAAAAGACAGGCAGGATGTCAGAGTGACCAACGCCATGTGTGGTGCTGACTACTGGACAGATCACAGGCTCATTGTCTCCAAAATGAGGCTCCACATCAGACCCAAGAGGCGACCACAAAGAAGCAAGGTTATGAAAAGAATCAATGCGGCCAAGCTAAAGAACCCCAGCATAGCTTCAGCACTGGCTGAAGACTTAGAAATCAAGCTTGCTGACCTACACGTCGCAGGCAGTGCTGAGGACAATTGGGAATGCTTCAGGGATGCTATCCATACATCTGCGCTGAAGATGCTCAGGCCCTCTACCCGCAAGCAGCATGATTGGTTCGATGAGAATGATGAGGAGATACAGGCTTTACTTGTTCAACAGCACTGTCTTCATTGGGCCTGTCAGAACGACCCATCATCAGCTGCCAAGAAAAATGCTTTTACTGGTGCTCGCAGGACAATCCAGAATAAACAGCGTAAAATGCCGGATGCCTGGCTGAGCGCCAAGGCAGATGAAATACAGGGATACGCTGACAGAAACACCTTGAAATGGTTCTATGAGGCCCTCAACACTCTCTACGGACCTCAATCTCTCGGGAGCTCCCCCCTCCTGAGTACAGATGGTACAACTCTCATTACAGAGAAGGCTCAGATCCTGCAGAGATGGGCTGAACACTTTGAGTCTATCCTCAACTGACTGTCATCTATTAACAATGAGGCAATAGACAGGATTCCCCAGGTTGATATCAACAGCACCATGGATGACCCACTGGTAGTAGCCAAAGTCACAAAAGCTGTCAGCCAGCTATCCAGTGGCAAAACCCCAGGGGTAGATGCCAGACCCACAGAGATCTATAAAGCCACTGGTCCTGCACTTATCGAGAAGCTCACTGAGTTGTTTCAGTTCTCAGAGCCAGAGATGCAAGTCAGTATGGACAAATTTTCCACGGCTTGTGACAACTTTGGACTCACCATCAACATTAAAAAGACCAAAGTCATGCACCAACCT
The DNA here is from genome assembly GCF_965287045.1 of Carcharhinus amblyrhynchos. Classification (NCBI taxonomy): domain Eukaryota; kingdom Metazoa; phylum Chordata; class Chondrichthyes; order Carcharhiniformes; family Carcharhinidae; genus Carcharhinus; species Carcharhinus amblyrhynchos. The sequence continues at coordinate 46,328,437 of NC_137347.1, forward strand.
GCTCCTCATGCACCGTATACAGAACTTATAATCACAATCAAAGGGCAGAAACTACAGGCAGTGGACTAGTTCACTTATCTTGGCAGCATCCTCTCCCAAGCAGTGACAATTGATACAGAAGTTAACTGCAGAATAGCAAAGGCAAATTCTGCTTACGGTAGTCAACTGTATGGGAACGTCGAGGAATCAGCCCAGCAACAAAACTGAAGGTCTACAGTGCCATGGTACTCACTACCCTCCTGTATGCCTGTGAAACGTGTACTGTGTATCGAAGGCGTGCAAGACAGCTCAATCATTTCCAAATGATTGTCTTCGCAGAATATTACGTATCCGATGGCAAGACAAAGTACCAGACACTGAAGTTCTCTCTAGAGCAAGTCTACCATTAGTCTACACACTGCTGATGAGAGCGCAGACCCGGTGGGCTGGTCATGTCATCCGTATGTCAGACAAGGGCATACCCGAGCAGCTCCTTTTTGGGGAACTCTCTGCTGGAAGACGCTCGCATGGAGGGCAGAAGGAACGTTTCAAAGACACACTCAAGGCGTCCCTGAAGTTGCTTGACATTGACACGACCATCTGGAAAACGCTGGCACAAAACCGCCCTACCTGGCGCTGCCTTATCCACAAGGGCTGTCAAGCTCAAAAAGCAAGGTGTATTGCTGAAGCACAACTTAAGCATGAGCTGCACAAGTCCAGAGCCACGAGCGCAACAACTACAGTGTCTACACAAGTCTATCCAATATGTGCCAGGACATTCCGTGCCCGAATTGGCCTGATCAGTCATCTTTGGACACACCAAAGCCAGCCTCAAAATGACTAATGGTGTTGAGGTCCTCATCGATGACGACGCACGAACAACAACAACTAAGGTTCTATAAAGCTACAACATGACTTGCCAATTTTTAAACTCAATGCCCTGGACAATGAAGGCAAGCATGCCATATGCCTTCTTGACTACCTTCTCCACCTGCATTGTCACTTTCAGTGAGCTGTGTATCTGCACTCTGAGATCCTCTGCCTATCAATACTCTTGATAGTTCTGCCATTTGCTATATATTTCCTATCTTTATTAGACCTTCTGAAATGCATTACCTCACATTTGTCGAAATTAAACTCCATCTGCTATCTCTCCCAAGTCTCCAACCGATCTATATCCTGCTGTATCTTGTGATGGTCCTCATCACTATCCGCAAATCCACCGATCTTTGTGTCATTCACAAACTTACTAATCTAACCAGTTAGTTTCCTCCAAATCATTTATATATATTACAAACAGCAAAAGTCCCAGCACCGATCCCTGAGGAACACCACTTGTCAAAACCCTCCACTCAGAAACGCTGCTACCCTCTGTCTTCTGTGACTGAGCCAGTTTTGTATCCACCTTGCCAGCTCACCTCTGATCCCGTGCGGCTTCAACTTCTGCACCAGTCTGCCATGAGGGACCTTGTCAAAGGCCTTACTGAAGTCCATGTAGACAACATCCACTGCCCTACCCTCATCAATCATCTTCATCACTTCCTTGAAAAATGAGATCAAGTTTGTGAGACACTACCTCCCCTTCACAAATCCATGTTGCTTCTCACTAATACGTCCACTTATTTCCAAGTGGGAGTAAATCCTGTCTCAAAGAACCCTCTCCAATAATTTCTCTACCATTGACATAAGGTTCAGTGGCCTGTAATTGTCTGGATTATCCTTGCTATCCTTCTTAAACAAAGGAACAATATTGGCTATTCTCCAATCCTCTGGGACCTCACCTGTAGTGAGGTGCAGTCACATAACCACTCACATTGCCTGTACCTTTAAGGCTTGATTGCCTGTAAAGACTCACATTTCCAACCATTATCTTGTAAATTGAGTTTGTGTCTATGTATGCCCTGTTTGTGAACACAACTCCCACTCACCTGATGAAGGAGCAGTGCCCTGGAAGTTTGTGGCTTGTGCTACCAAATAAACCTGTTGGACTTTAACCTGGTGTTGTGAGACTTCTTACTGTACCTCCCCTGTAGCCAGTGAGGATACAAAGATTTCTCTCAAGGCTCTCAAGGCAATCTCAGTGATTGCCTCCCTTGCCTCTCTCAGTATTCTGGGGTATATCCCATCAGGCCCCGGGGACTCATCCGCCTTAATGCTTCTCAAGAACCCTCCTCCTCCTTTTTGATCTCAATATGATTCAATCCATTTACACACTGTTTCCCAGAATTATCATCCACCACGTCCTTTAATGAATACTGACGCAAAGTACTCATTTAATACCTCACCCATTTCCTCTGGCTCCACGTGTAGATTCCCTCCCCTGTCCTAGAGTGGGCCAATTTTCTCCCTGGCTATCATCTTGCTCTTTATGTATGTATACAAAGCCTTGAGATTTTCCTTAATCCTGGATGCCACTGACTTTTCGTGACCCCTTTTAGACCTCCTTACTCCTTTCTTAAGTTTTTTTCTACTTTCCTTGTATTCCACATTTGCTTCGTGTGTTCCCAGCCTCCTATCCTTGACAAATGCTTCCTTTTCCCCTTTGACTAGGCTCACAATATCTATCGTTATCCAAGGTTCTCAAAACTTGCCATACTTATCCTTCATCTTTACAGGAATGTGCTAGTCCTGAATTCCTAACAACTTATACTTGAAAGCCTCCCACATGCCAGATGTTGATCTGTTCCCAATCTACATTCTTCAGTTCCTGCCTAATATTGTTGTAATTAGCCTTCCCCAATTTAGCACCTCAACTTGAGGACTACATTTATCTTTATCCATCAGTACCTTAACATTTACTGAATCTTGGTCACCATTACCAAACTGCTCCCCTACTGAAATGTTGACCACGTGGCCGGGCTCATTCCCCAAGGTCCAGTACAGCCCCAGCCCCTTCCCTAATTGGACATTTCTTCATACTGTTTCAAGAAGACCTCCTGGGTGCTCCTTACAAACTCTGCCCCCTCCATCCATTCTTCGCTCCCCCCCGCCAACCCCCACCCTCCCAGCACTAAGTGAGTCCCATTCAATATAGGGGAAGTTAAAGTCTCCCACCACAACAGCTCTGTTACTTTTACAGTTTGCCAAAATCTGCCTACATATCTGTTCCTCTATTTCCTGCTGGCTATTGGGCAGCCTATAGTAAACCTCCAACATTGCGACCACACCCTTCCTATTCCTGAGCTCTATGCATTTTGCCTCACTATCTGAGCCTGCCGAGATGTCTTCCCGCAGTGCAGCTGTGATATTCTATTCAACCAATAGGGCAACTCCCCCATCCCTTTTACACCTCCCTCTATCCTACCTGAAACATCTGTATCCTGAAATGTTAAACTGCTATTCCTGTCCTTCCCTTAACCAATCCTCTGTAATAACATCATAGTTCCAAGTACTAATCCAAGCTTTAAGTTCATCTGCCTTACCTGTTATACTTCTCCCATTGAAACAATGCACTTCAGTCCAGCAGACCCTCTTTGATTCGTAACCACACTCTGCCTGCTTTTTCTGAGTCTTACTGGCCCTACTCTCTGGTTCCCCTTCAGTTAACTTGGCTCATATCCCTCTATACCCATGTAACTGTCTAAATGCTTTTTAAAAGACAAAATTGTACCCACCACTATTCTGATAGCTTGTTCCCATCACTCACTACCCTCTAAGTGAAAGAAATTGCCCCTCTGGACTCTTTTGTAACTCTCCCTTCTCATCTTAAACCTATGCCCTCTAGTTTTAGACTCTAATAAGTTTGGGAAAAGATGTTGTCTACCTGATCTATGTGCCTCAGTATGTTATAGACCTCTATAAGATCACCCCTAAGCCTCCTACACTCCAGGGAAAAAAGTCCCAATCTGTCCAGCTTGTCTTTATAACTTAAAGAAGTTTTTCTATGTTCTATGTCCTAAACCATCAAGTCTTGGTACCATCCTCATAAATCTTTTCTGCACTCTTTCTAATTCAATAATATCCTTTCTATAGTAGGGTGACTAGAACTGTACATAGTATTCCAAGTGTGGTCCACAGATTCTGCAAAGCCGTGAAAAAACACAGGTGTCTTGGGAGTCCATGATCCACCATAGTTTATGTACATATAGGGCTGCTACACATCTGTTGGGCTGCAGGCAGAACATGGTGAATCGCAACACCTGTGGAACCTGAATGTCGTCTGGAGTCCTCCAGTTCTAGGCCCGTCAGAGGATGCCCATCAGGGGCATAACAGGCTAGAGGGTTTGAAAATCAGCAGGTCACCTCCAGCTCTAATGTGCTTTCTGGGGACAAACCTAGAAGGTGCAGGAAGCCACGGCAGGTTAAGCTGGTAAAGGACCACTTAGCTGGAATGTGTGAAGGCAGGCAGATGTAGATAGGGAGAAAAAGGCACTGACTGTAAAAATACACAAACACATTTTCGCAATTAAACCAACATGCCTCTCCCTCTCAATGCTTGCCCATGGTACTGGGGGAGAGGGTTATCTCTCCCATAATCTTTGAACCTGCTGCATGTCTTCCAGCCTAACCCACAAGTGAGAACCCATGAGACCACCAGTCCCAATCATCCTAGTATGACAGCCTCGCCAGTCTTTGAGCTCAGACCTCATGACATTTCCTGTCCCTTGCGAGGGAAGTGTCCCCATCGCACAGTCAGGAATGAGGCAAGAGGTCAGTGGGCTGACCTCAGAAAGGCAGGAGTCAGATTGTGGGCAACAATACAGCTTCCCTCACAGGGATGTTGTCAGCCTCCTGCCTTGAGAAGAGACCCGCTGATACTGCCCTGGTGTCATGTCAAATAAACCCTTGGAGCAGGGAGAGGAGGAGCACTGGTTGTGGGAAGGGGTGATTATGTTTGGAGGGGGAGAGAGTAGGTCTATGGCAAGGGGTGGGAGTAAGATTTTAGAAAGAGGAAAGAAGGGATTAAGCAGAGCAGAATTTGAGGGTAAATGGAAGAGGGGGATGGTTTGATTTTCTGGACAAAGATCTGCATTCGTGGTGAATCTGGAGGATATGATTGGTCTTTTGTATTGGGATGATGTGGAGATGCCTGCATTGGACTGGGGTAAACACAGTAAGAAGTCTCACAATACCAGGTTAAAGTCCAATAGTCTATTTGGTAACACAAGCCACAAGTTTTCAGAGCACTGCCCCTTCATAGGACGAGTGGAAGTTGTTAAAGAGATGTATTGGGATACAGTGAAAAATATTGTTTCTTGCGTGCCATGCAGACAAAACGTATCATTCATACAGTACAAAGGGGAGAAGGGAAGGAGAGGGTGCACAATATGATATTGCAGTTACTGTTAGGGTGGAGAGAAAGATCAACTTAATGTACGATAGGACCATTCAAATGAGAGGGGTGTGAGGGATATGGTCCAAGTGCAGGTCGGTGGGATTAGGCAAAAAATGGTTCGGTACAGACAAGAAGAGCCAAAAGGCTTGTTTCTGAGGTGTAATTTTCTATGGTTCCAAAAGTCTGATGGCATCAAGGAAGAAACTATTCTTGAGGCAGCTGGCTTGCAACCTTAGAATTTTGTATCTTTTACCCAATGGAAGGTGGTGGAAGAGAATATGTCAGATGGAATCAATGGATGGGAGGCTGGTTTGTGTGATGGACTGGGCTATGTTCACAACTCTTTGTAGCCTTGGAAAACGTTTACCCGAAGATTAGAGGCTGAATGCCTGTGACTGCTGAAGTGGAACAGTCTTGCCGGTGATTGTCGAGTGGTGTTCATTCATCCATTGTCGTAGCGTCTGCATGGTCTCCCCAATGTAACATGCCTAGGGACATCCATTCCTGAGCATATCAAATAGACAACGTTGGCCAACTTACAAGAGTAGGTACTGTGTACCTGGGGGATGGTGCCGTCATGTGAGATGATGGCATCCGTGTTGATGATCCAGCATGTCTTGCAGATGTCTTGCTGCTGTGGCAGGGTTGTGTGGTGTCATGGTCACTGTTCTCCTGAAGGCTGGGTAGTTTGCTGCGGACTTGATCTTTGACAAGGTCCCTCATGGCAGATTGGTGCAGAAGGTGAAGTCGCGTGGGATCAGAGGTGAGCTGGCAAGATGGACACAAAACTGGCTCAGTCAAAGAAGTCATGATGTGGATGTGCCAGCGTTGGACTGGGGTAAACACAGTAAAAAGTCTGACAACACCAGGTTTTAGTCCAACCGATTTATTTGATAGTAAATGCACAAGCTTTCCCTCTTCGTCAGGTGCATTTACTATCAAATAAATCGGTTGGACTAAAACCTGGTGTTGTCAGACTTTTTACTCAGTCAAAGAAGACAGAGGGTAGCAGTGGAAGGGTGCGTTTCTGAATGGAGAGCTGTGACAAGTGGCATTCCTCAGGGATCAGTGTTGAGACCTTTGCTGTTTGTAATATATATAAATTATTTGGAGGAAAATACAACTGGTTTGATTAGTAAATTTGCAGATGACACAAAGGTTGGTGGATTTGCGGATAGCGATGAGGACCATCAGAGGATACAGCAGGATAGAGATCAGTTGGAGATTTGGGCGGAGAGATGGCAGATGGAGTTTAATCCCGACAAATTTTGGAAGATCTAATACAGATAGGAAATATACAGTAAATAGCAGAACCCTTAAGAGTATTGATAGACAAAGGGATCTAGGTGTACAGATACACAGGTCACTGAAAGTGGCAATACAGATGGAGAAGGTAGTCAAGAAGGCATACGGCATGCTTGTCTTCATCAGCCGAAGCACTGAGTTTAAAAATTGGCAAGTCATGTCGCAGTTTTATAGAACCTTATTAGGAATATAGGGTTCAATTCTGCACTTGGAATGTAGGGTTCAATTCTGGTCACCACACCACTGTGGAGGCTTTGGCGAGGATACAGAAAAGATTTACCAGGATGTTGCCTGGTATGAAGGGCATTAGCTACGAGGAGAGGTTGGAGAAACTTTGTTTGTTCTCACTGGAACTACAGAGGTTCAGGGGTGACCTGATAGAAGTCTACAAGATTATGAGGGGCATGGACAGAGTGGATAATCAGAAGCTTTTTCCCAGGATGGAAGAGTCAATTACTAGGGGGCACAGGTTTAAGGTGCGAGGGGCAAGGTTTAAAGGAGATGTACGAGGCAGATTTTTTACACAGAGAGTAGTGGGTGCCTGGAACTCTTTGCTGAGAGTAGTGGAGCAGATATGATAGTGACTTTTAAGGGGCTTCTTGACAAATACATGAATAGGATCGGAATAGAGGGATATGGTCCCTGGAAGAGTAGGGAGTTTTAATTCAGTCGGGCAGCCTGGTTGGTGCAGGCTTGGAGGGCTGAAGGGCTTGTTCCTGTGCTATAATTTTCTTTGTTCTTTGAGGATGCAGAGATCCTTCAGCATGATCTGGACAGTTTGGGTGAGTAAGCTAATCAATAGCAGATGCAGTATAACTTGGATAAATGTGAGGTTACTTACTTTGGAAGCAAAAACAAAAAGGCAGATTGTGACCTGAATGACTAAATTGGGAGAGGGGAGTGTGCAGCAGGACCTGCATGTCCTTGTGCACCAGTCGCTGAAGGTAAGCAGGCAGGTGCAGTAGGCGGTAAAGAAGGCAAATGGTATGTTGGCCTTCATTGCGAGAGGTTTCGAGTACAGGAGTAGGGATGTGTTACAATTATACAGGGCCTTGGTGAGGCCACACCTAGAGTATTGTGTGCAGTTTTGGTCTCCTTTTCTGGGGAAAGATGTTCTTGCTCTCTAGGGAATGCAGCGAAGGTTTACCAGGCTGATTCTGGGGATGGTGAAGTGGTGAGCCTGTGGAATTCATTACCACAGGAGTAGTTGATGCCAAAACATTGAATGTATTCAAGAGGCGGCTGGATATAGCACTCGGGCGAATGGGATCAAAGGTTATAGGAGAAAGCAAGATTCGGCAATTGAGTTGGACGATCAGTTATGATCATGATGAATGGCAGAGGGGGCTTGAAGGGCCAAAAGGCCTCCTCCTGCTCCTATCTTCTATGCTTCTAACACTTCCTCCCTCATAATGATGAGTTGCTCTAGGGGGTTTACGTACTCCTCTGAGATACCATCAAACAATCTCCTTTGTGAATACTCGTGCAAAGTACTTATAACAGGGGCAATTCTCCCAAAAAAGTTCTAAACGTTGAATTCACGGAAAACATGGTGTAAATCACAATTGGTTTTTCAGTGGGAGTTCAGACTCGAATCTCCTAAGTTCTGTGTACTGCAGAGGTCACAATCGTGAGTACCATTAAAAGCTCGGGGGCGGGGCGTTTTCACGCCAAAGTCTGACAGTTCTGGAACTCTATACAGTGGCCCAAACTGTCAGCTGCCCCATATGCTGGACACTGGCCAGCTCGGGCTTTCACAGTGCTGACCCTCCATCCTCTCATGGCCTGATTGCAGCCTCCATGATCACTCCTAGAACATAAGAACATAAGAAATAGGAGCAGGATTCAGTCATCTAGCCCTTCGAGCCTGCCCCGCCATTCAATAAGATCATGGTTGACGTGAAGTGAATCAGTTCCACTTTCCCGCTATCTCCCCATAACCCTTAATTCCCCTGTTGACCAGAAATCTATCTACCCGTGACTTAAATATATTCAACCACTGCAATGGGTAAAGAATTCCAGAGATTCACCACCCTTTGACTGAACAAGTTCCTCCTCAACTCTGTTCTAAACTGCACCCCACCCCCCCTTATTTTGAGGCTGTGCCCTCTAGTTCTGTTTTCCTTTCTAAACAGAAAGAATCTCACTACCTCTACCCTATCTAGCCCCTTCAATATCTTGTAAGTCTCTATAAAATCCCCCCTCAGCCTTCTAAACTCCAACGAGTACAGGCCCAGTCTATTTAATCTCTCCTCATAAGCTAACCCCCTCATCTCCGATATCAACCTGGTAAACCTTCTCTGTACTCCCTCCAAGGCCAATATATCCTTACGCAATTAAGGGGACCAAAACTGCACATAGAACTCCAATTGCGGCCTCACCAGTGCCTTGTACAGTTGCAGCAAGACCTCCCTGCTTTTATATTCTATCCCCCTCGCTATAAAGGCCAACATTCCATTCGCCTTCTTGATCACCTGAGTTTTTGCGATTCGTGCACAAAGACCCCCAGGTCCCTCTGCACCGTAGCATGCTGCAGCTTTTCACCCTTTAAATAATATTCCCTCCTACTATTATTTCTACCAAAGTGGATAACCTCACATTTGCTAAAGTTATACTCCATCTGCCAGGTCCTCAGCCCACTCACTCCTGGGACAGCCCCGACCTCCTTCCCAACCTGGAGCACCCTAATCTCCAGCCCCTTCCCCAGTAGTGACGATGCCCCCACCACCGCTGCAGACTCCCCTCATGGGAACAGACTGTCCCTGGCAGACACCCCCAGCCTGCTCTGATCACTGGCCGTTCTCCAACCCCGACAGATCTGCAGAGTGGCAGCAGGACCCTCCAACCCCACTGATTGCCCTCCAGGCTGTGCCCCCTTGGCACTGCCCCATGCCTGGTGGGCTGTGCCAAAGTGCCCCCTAGGCCTTTGCACCTTGGGCAGTACCAGAGGCATAGACTGGCATTGCCAGGGTGCCACTGCACCCCATTCCCTTGGGGACTGTGATTGCCCCCTTCATTCCAGCAGGGTCTTCTGCTCGTTCCCTGAAAGTGGGCGGCTACTCCAAATCCTGCCGGAGTGAAATACACCTGATAGGATGGGTGATGCTATTGGGCCTGGAGAATTAAGTCTCAGGCCCGATAATTACATTTCAATGACATTAAAATAAGATTAAAATAACCTAACTGGTTTTCCCGCCGGTTTCTTGCGTGGCCCCGGATATCCGTTGCTGGGAGATGCGCTTCAAGAATACGTGAATCCTGCGAGTCAGCACACACACGAATCTTCCGGCCTGACCCACCAAAAAATTAGCAGATGCAATGGGAGAATAGCCTTCGAAGGATCTCACACACTTTTTTTGATTTTATGCATAATTTCCCTCCTTTTTCCTTGAGTGGACCAACTCTTTCTCTAGCTACCCTCTTGTTCCTAACATATATATAAAATGCCTTAGGATTCTCCTTAATTGTACCTGCCAAGCTCATTTCATAACCCTTTCTTGCCCTCCAAACTCTTTTGAGTTTTTTCTACGTTCCCTACATTCATCAAGTGCTTCATCTGTTTTTAGTTGTCTAGATCTCATGTCTGCATCCTTTTTCTTTTTAAAGAGAACAAAGAACAATACAGCACAGGAACAGGCCCTTCGGCCCTCCAAGCCTGCGCTGTTCATGCGCCCAACGAGATCAATCGTTCGTATCCCTCTATTCCAGTCTGTTCATGTGGCTATCTAGATAAGTCTTAAATGATCCCAGTGTGTCCGCCTCAACCACCTTGCTTGGCAGTGCATTCCAGGCCTCCACCACCCTCTGTGTAAAATATGTCCCCCTGACATCTGTGTTGAACTTTGCCCCCTCGCCTTGAACTTGTGACCCCTTGTGTTCATCATCTCCGACCTGGGAAAAAGTTTCTCACTGTTCACCCAATCAATGCCCTTCATAATTTTATATACCTCTATTAGGTCTCCCCTCATCCTCCGTCTTGCCAGGGAGATCAACAGTTTACCCAATCTCTCCTCCTAGCTAAGACCCTCCATGCCAGGCAACAGCCTGGTAAACCTTCTCTGTACTCTCTCCAAAGCCTCCACATCCTTCTGGTAGTGTGGCGACCAGAACTGGACACAGTATTCCAAATGTGGCCTAACCAACGTTCTATATAGCTGCAACATCACATGCCAACTTTTATACTCTATGCCCCATCCAATAAAGGCAAGCATGCCATATGCCTTCTTCACCACTCTCTCTACCTGTGCTGCCACCTTTAAGGATCTGTGGACTTGCACCCCCAGGTCCTTCTGTGTGTCTGTACTCCTGATGGTTCTGCCATTTATTGTATAGCTCTCCCCCCTACATTAGATCTACCGAAATGCTTCACTTCGTATTTATCTGGATTAAATTCCATCTGCCATTTCTCCACCCAATTTTCCAGCCTATCTATATCTGCTGTATTCGCTGACAATGTTCATCACTATCCGCAACTCCAGCAATCTTTGTGTCGTCCGCAAACTTACTGATCACACCAGTTACATCTTCTTCCAAACCACTTATATATATCACAAACAGCAGAGGTCCCAGTACAGAGCCCTGTGGAACACCAATAGTCACAGACCTCCAACTGGAAAAAGACCCCTCCACTGCTACCCTCTGTCTTCTATGGCCAAGCCAGTCCTCCACCCATCTAGCTAGCTCACCTTTTATCCCGTGAGATTTAATCTTTTGCACCTGCCTGCCATGAGGGACCTTTACTAAAATCCATATAGACGACATCCACGGCCCTTCCCTTGTCAATTGTTTTTGTCACCTCGTCAAAAAACTCAACCGAATCTGTGAGGCATGACCGCCCTCGTATAAAACATTCTGTCTGTCGTTAATGAGATTATTCAGTTCTAAATGTGCATATATCCTATCTCTAAGAATCTTCTCCAACAATTTCCCTACCACAGACATCAAGCTCACCAGCCAATAATTACCCGGGTTATCCTTGCTACCCTTCTTAAATAACAGGACCACATTCACTATCCTCCAATCCTCTGGGACCTCACCTGTGTCCAGTGAAGAGATAAAGATTTCTGTTAGAGGCCCAGCAATTTCATCTCTTGTCTCCCTGAGCAGTCTAGGATAGATGCCATCAGGCCCTGGGGATTTGTCTGTCTTAATGTTTCCTAAATAACCTAACACTTCCTCCCTTGTAATTGAGATTTTTTTCTAACGGGTCAACACATCCCTCTGAGACACTACCAGTCAACATGTCCCTCCTTTGTGAATACTGATGCAAAGTATTCGTTTAGGATCTCACCTACTTCCTTTGGTTCAAAGCATAATTCCCCTCCTTTGTCCCTGAGAGGTCCGATTCTTTCCCTGACAACCCTCCTGTTCCTAACGTATGTATAAAATGCCTTAGGATTCTCCTTAATCCTGTCTTCCAAGGACATTTCGTGATCCCTTTTTGCCCTTCTAACTCCCTGTTTGAGTTCTTTTCTACTTTCTCTGTATTCCTCCAGTGCTCCATCTGTTTTTAGCTGCCTGGACCCTACATATGCCTCTTTTTCCTTTTTGATTCGACCCACAATTTCACTGGTTATCCACGGCTCTCGAATCCTACCTTTCCTATCCTTCCTTTTTATAGGCACATGCCTGTCCTGCAGCCCCATCAACTGCTCCTTTTTGACTAGACTCACAATTTCCCTGGTCATCCACGATTCCTGAACCCTGTCTTTCCTATCCTTCATTTTCATAGGCACGTGCCTGTCCTGCACTTTAATCATCTGCTCCTTAAGACTCCCACATGCCAAATGTGGATTTACCCTCAAACGGCCTCTTCCAAACAACAGCCTCCAAATCCTGCCTAATGCGGTTCTAGTTAGCCTTCCCCCAATTTAGTACCTCAACCCTAGGACAACACATATCTTTTTCCATCGGTATTCAAAAGTTTATGGAATTGTGGTCACTGTTCGCCACTTGTTTCCACATTGCAACTTTGATGACCTGGCCAGGCTCATTCCTTAGTACTAGGTCCAGTATGGCCCCCTCTCTAGTTGGACTAGTCACATATTGTTCCAGAAAACTTTTCTAAAACATTTAACAAATTCCTCACCATTTGGATCCCTAGCCCTTAGGGATTTCCAGTCAATATGAGGAAATTTCAAGTCTCCCAGTATAACAACCCTATTATTTCTACATCTGTCAGAATCTACTTACATATCCATTCTTCAACGTTCTATGGGCTGTTGGGAGGCCTGTAGGACACCTCCATCATAGTGACTGCCCTCTTCCTGTTTTTGAGCTCTACCCAGCCTACTCTTTCTTTCGGCTAGCTGGGCCTTGGTCCCAAGCTCATTCTCAGTCTCTACATTTGCTGGCCTGCTGTTCTGATTCCGACCCTCTTGCCAGCCTCCAGTCTTCCAGCACTATGCCTGTAGACAATGATAACATAAAGATCAAAGCCAAAGGCTCTGCAATCTCCTCCCTAGCCTCCCAGAGAATCCTAGGGTAAATCCCATCCGGCCCAGGGGACTTATCTATTTTCACACTTTCTAGAATTGCTAACACCTCCTCCTTATGAACCTCAATCCCGTCTAGTCCAAAAGCTTGTATCTCAGTATTCTCCTCGACTACATTGATTTCTTCCTGTGTGAATACTGATGAAAAATATTCATTTAGCGCCTCTCCGATCTCTTCAGACTCCATGCACAACTTCCCACTAGTGTCCTTGACTGGCCCTAATCTTGCCCTAATCATTCTTTTATTCCTGACATACCTACAGAAAGCTTTAGGGTTCTCCTTGATCCTACCTGCCAAAGACTTCTCATGTTCTCTTCTGGCTCTTCTTAACTCTCTCTTTAGGTCCTTCCTGGCTAATTTGTAACTCTCCAGTGCCCTAACTGAGCCTTCATGTCTCATCTTTACATAAGTCTCCTTCTTCCTCTTCATAAGAGATTCAACTTCCTTAGTACACCACGGTTCCCTTGCTCGACCACTTCCTCCCTACCTGACAGGTACATGTTTAGCAAGGACATGCAGTATCTGCTTCTTGAACAAGCTCCACATTTCAATTGTGCCCATCCCCTGCAGTTTCCTTCTCCAAGCTATGTATCCTAAATCTCGCCTAATTGCCTCATAATTTCCCTTCCCCCAGCTATAACCTTTGCCCTTCGGTATATACCTATCCCTGTCCATCGCTAAGGTAAACGTAACTGAATTGTGGTCACTATCACCAAAGTGCTCACCTACCTCCAAGTCTAACACCTGGTCTGGTTCATTACCCAGTACCAAATCCAATGTGGCCTCACTTCTTGTTGGCCTATCTACATACTGTATCAGGAAACCTTCCTGCACACATTAGACAAAAACTGACCCCTCTAAAGTAATCGAACTATAGCTTTTCCAGTCAATATTTGTAAAGTTAAAGTCCTCCATAACAACTACCCTGTTACATTCGCTCCTATCCAGAATCATCTTTGCAATCCTTTCCTCTACATCTCTGGAACTTTTTGGAGGCCTATAAAAAACTCCCAGCAGGGTGACCTCTCCTTTCCTGTTTCCAATCTCAGCCCATACCACCTCAGTAGACGGGTCCTCATTGATCGTCCTTTCTGCCACCGTAATACTGTCCTTGACTAACAATGCCACACCTCCCCCTCTTTTACTGCCTTTCCTGCTTTTACTGAAACATCTAAACCCCGGAACCTGCAACAACCATTCCTGTCCCTGCTCTATCCATGTCTCCGAAATGGCCACAACATCGAAGTTCCAGGTACCAACCCAGGCTGCAAGTTCACCCACCTTATTTCGTATGCTCTTAGCGTTAAAGTATACACACTTCAAGCCACCCACCCGCCTGCCAGTACACTCCTGCGACCTTGAAACCTTATCCATGACCTCCCTACTCTCAACCTCCTGTACACTGGAGCTACAATTCAGGTTCCCATCCCCTTCTGAACCAGTTTAAACCTCCCAAAGAGCATTGGCAAATTTTCCCCCCAAGATATTGGTACCCCTCTGGTTCAGGTGTGGACCATTCCTTTTGTAGAGGTTTCACCTATCCCAGAATGAGCCCCAATTGTCCAGCATGGTATGGTGACCAGAGCTGCACACAGTACTCGGGCTGTGGCCTCACAGCGTTTTATACAGCTCCATCATAACTCCCTGCTCTTGCATTCTATGTCTCAGCTTATAAAGGCAAATATATGTCTTCTTAACCACCTTATCTACCTGTCCTGCTGCCTTCAGACTTCATGGACATCACCCTAGTCCTCTGTACTTCCTAGCTTCTGACGATTCATTGCACATTCCATTGTATTGTTTGTCCTTTCAAAATGCATCACCTCTCACTTTTCAGGATTAAATTCTGTCTGCCACTGTTCTGCCCATCTGACCAGCCTGTCTGGTAGAGGCAGCTGAGGGATTTCACTGATGCATTCTGGAAGAAGTTGGACCAGTAACATCTAGTAATAAGTGGGACGCGGAAGATCTGGTGTCAAGAAGCCCGAAACATTACATTAGTGTTTCCCTCCATCCTTTCTCCTCTAACCAAAAAAAATGCCATGTGAGAAGGTAAAGTGAAGATGCGGGATTAATAAATTTTTAAAAATAATTTCATTGGTGCGAGAAATGTCAGTCAGTGGGGTTAAGTGCTGCACTTGTGACATGTGGGAGATTTGTGACCCTTCCAGCATCTTGGATGATTACATCTGCAGGAAATGCACCCAGTTGCAGTTCCTTCCAGACCACATGGATAGGTTGAAGCAGCAGTTGGATGCACTGAGGTGCATAAAGGTGGCAGAAAGCATCATAGATAGGAGTTTTAAAGATGTGGTCACACCCAAGGTGCAGGCAGATAGATGGGTGACCACTAGAAGGGGCAGACAATCAATGCAGGCATCCCCTGTGGTTGTCCCACTCTCTAACAAGAATACCGTTTTGGATACTGTTGGGGGGGATGGCCTATCGGAGGATAATACAGCAGCCAGAGCAGTGGCATCATGGCTAGCTCTGTTGTTAAACAGGGAGGGGGCTAAGAGCACTAGAGCAATAGTTACAGGGGACTTTATAGTTAGGAGTACAGATAGGCATTTCTGTGGATGTGAAACTCTAGGATGGTATGTTGCCTCCCTGCTGCCAGGGTCTAGGATGTCTCTGAACCTGCAGAAAGCATTTTGAATAGCCCAAGGAAGTCGTACATATTGGTACTAATGACATTGCTAGGAAGAGTGATGAGATCCTGCAGCAGCAGTTTGAGGAGTTAGGTAGAAAGTTAAAAAGCAGGATCTCCAGGGTTGTAATCTCAGGATTGCTCCCTGTGCCACGTGCCAGTGAAGTAGAAATAGGAAGATAGTACAGCTCAACACATGGCTATATTGGCTGGTGTAGGAGGGAAGGTTTCAGATATCTGGACCATTGGGATATCTTCCAGGTGGGATGGGACCTCTACAAGAAGGACGGGTTGCATCTAAACTGGAAGGGCATAAATATTCTGGCCGGGAGGTTTGCTAGTGTCACACGGGCTGATTTAAACTAGTTTGGCAGGAGGTTGGGAACCAAAGCAAAGGTGAATTAATTGAAGGGGAACTAAAGAATAGGACCTGTAAGACTCAGAGAAAGAGCAGGCAGGGTGTGATTGCTAATCAAAGAGGGTCTGGTGGACTGAAGTGCATTTGGTTCAATGCAAGAAGTGTAACAGGTAAAGCAGATGAACTTAGAGCTTGGATTAGTACTTGAGGCTATAATGTGGTTGCTATTACAGAGACCTGGTTAAGGGAAGGACAGGATTGGCAGCTAGTTACAATGTTAGGGGTTTACTATTAGCCACCCAACTGCCAGCAGGAGATAGAGGAACAAATATGTAGGCAGAGTTTGGCAAGGTGTACAAGTAACAGGTTATTGCAGTGGGAGATTTTAACTTTCCCTATATTGACTGGAATTCACTTAGTGCTAGGGGCATGAATGGAGCAGAGTTTGTAAGGAGCATCCAAGAGGGCTTCTTGAAACAGTATGTAGATAGTCCAACTAGGAAGGGCCTTTACTGAACTGGTATTGGGGAATGAGCCCAGCCAGATGGTTGACATTTCAGTAGGGGAGCAGTTCGGGAACAGTGGTCACAATTCAGTAAGCTTTAAGGTATGGATGGATATCATTGATGAAAATGAACATCTCGCCAGGGCCATCCCCACACCCCCACTTCTTGCTTTCAGACAACCACGCAACCTCAAACAGAGGTTCGCAGCAATCTACCCAGCCTTCAGGAGAGCAGTGATCACAATACCACACAACCCTGCCACAGCAAACTCTACAAGACATGCCGGATCATCGACATGGACGACATCATCACACGTGAGAATACCATCCACCAGGTACACGGTAAATACTCTTGCAACTCGGCCAACGTTGTCTACCTGATACGTTGCAAGAAAGGATGTCCCGAAGCATGGTACATTGGGGAGACCATGCAGACGCTACAACAACGGATGAATGAACATCGCTGGACAATCACCAGGCAAGACTGTTCCCTTCCTACTGGCAAATACTTCAGCGGTCACGGGCATTCAGCCTCTGACCTTCGGGTAAGTGTTCTCCAAGACGGCCTTCATGACACACGACAGTGCAGAGTCGCTGAGCAGAGACTGACAGCCAAGTTCCGCACACATGAGGACGGTCTGAACAGGGATCTTGGGTTCATGTCGCACTATCTGTAACCCCCATGACTTGCCTGGGTTTGCAAAACCTCACTTACTGTACTGTCTGGAGACAATACATATCTCTTTAACCTGTGATCTGTGCTCCTTCCATTCACATTGTCGGCCACTTTAGGACTTGAACAGCAGGTTAGGTGTAAAGATTCGCATTCTAATCAGTAATCTCTAAACTGTCTGTGCTTTATATGCTCTGTCTGAGGCCAGAACTCTCCATTCACCTGACGAAGGGACAAACCCCAAAAGCTTGTGAGTTTACTATCAAATAAATCGGTTGGACTTAAACCTGGTGTTGTCAGACTTTTTACTGTGTTTACCCCAGTCCAACGCCGGCATATCCGCATCATGGATAAAGATAAGCATGGTCCTCCAAGATGCTAAATCAGGGGAAAGCTAATATTAGGCAGGAACTGAAGAATGTAGATTGGGGGCAGATGTTCGAGGGCAAATCAACACCTGGCATGTGAGAGGCTTTCAAGTGTAAGTTGATAGGGATTCAGGACCAGCACATTCCTGTAAGAATGAAGGATAAGCATGGCAAGTTTCGGGAACCTTGGATAATGACAGATATTGTGAGTGTCGTCAAAGAGAAAAAGGAAACATTTGCTAAGGCTAGCAGGCTGGGAATACACGAAGCAAGGTAGAAAGAAACGTAAGCAAGGAGTAAGGAAGGCTACAAATAGTCATGAAAAGTCATTGGCCAGCAGGATTAAGGAAAATCCAAAGGCTTTTTATACAAAAATAAAGATAGGTTTCTGATAGACAGGCGAATTAAGGGTTATGGGGAGAAAGCGGGAAAGTGGAACTGATCCACCGCAGATCAGCCATGATCTTATT
Source organism: Carcharhinus amblyrhynchos (assembly GCF_965287045.1). Taxonomy (NCBI): domain Eukaryota; kingdom Metazoa; phylum Chordata; class Chondrichthyes; order Carcharhiniformes; family Carcharhinidae; genus Carcharhinus; species Carcharhinus amblyrhynchos. The sequence goes on from NC_137347.1 coordinate 46,346,515, forward strand.
GAATGGCGGGGCAGGCTCGAAGGGCTAGATGGCCTACTCCTGCTCCTATTTCTTATGTTCTTAAAGTGCAAGATAGTAATCAGGCAGAGGGTTGGCCCATTCAAGGGCAGGGGAGGGAATCTATGCGTGGAGCCAGAGGAAATGGGCAAGGTATTAAATGAGTACTTTGCGTCAATATTCACCAAAGAGAAGGACTTAGTGGATGATGACTCTGGGGAAGGGTGTGTAGTTTGCGTCATGTTGAAATCAAAAAGCAGGAGGTATTGTGGTACTTGAGAAACATTAAGGTAGACAAGACCCCAGGGCCTGATGGGATATACCTCAGAATACTGAGAGGGGCACGGGAGGAAATTGCTGGGCCATCACTGGCTACAGAGGTGGTCATGATGTGGAGATGCTGGCGTTGGACTGGAGTAAACACAGTAAGAAGTCTCACAACACCAGGTTAAAATCCAACAGGTTTATTTGGTAGCAAAAACCACTAGCTTTTGGCTCCGAAAGCTAGTGGCTTTTGCTACCAAATAAACCTGTTGGACTTTAACCTGGTGTTGTGAGACATCTTACAGAAGTGGTCCCAGAGGATTGGAGAATAGCCAATGTTGTTCCTTTGTTTAAGAAGGGTAACAAGAATAATCCAGATAATTACAGGCCAGTGAGACTTACGTCAGTGGTAGGGAAACTTTGGAGAGGATTCTTTGAGACAGGATTTACTCCCACTTGGAACTAAATGAATGTATTCATGAGCAGCAACATGGTTTTGTGAAGGGGTCATGTCTCATTAACTTGACCTAGTGTTTCAAGGAAGTGACAAAGATGATTGATGAGGATAGGGCAGTGGATGTTGTCTATATGAGCTTCAGTAAGGCCTTTGACAAGGACCCTCATGGCAGACTGGTACAGAAGGTGAAGTTGCACGGGATCAGACGTGAGTTGTCAAGATGGATACAGAACTGGCTTGGTCATAGAGACAGAGGGTAGCAGTGGAAGGGTGCGTTTCTGAATGGAGGGCTGTGACCAGTTGCGTTCCTCAGGGATCAGTGCTGGGACCTTTGCTGTTTGTAATACATGTAAATGATTTGGAGGAAAATGTAACGGTTTGATTTGTAAGTTTGCAGATGACACAAAGGTTGGTGGATTTGCAGATTGTGATGAGGACTGTCAGAGCGTACAGCAGGATATAGACTCTTGAGCACAGAGATGGCAAATGGAGTTTATTCCGGACAAATGTGAGGTAATGCATTTTGGAAGGTCTAATAAAGATAGGGAATATACAGTAAATGACAGAACCCTTGAGAGTACTGATAGGCAGAGGGATCTAGGTATACAGGTACATAGGACACTGAATATGGCAAAGCAGATGGAGAAGGTAGTCAAGAAAGCATACGGCATGCTTGTCTTCATCGGCTGGGGCACTGAGTTTAAAAATTGGCAAGTCATGTTGCAGCTTCATAGAATCTTAGTTAGGCCGCAATTGGAATATAGTGTTCAATTTTGATCGTCACACTACCAGAAGGATGTAGAAGCTTTGGAGAGGTTACAGAAAGGATTTACCAGGATGTTGCTTGGTATGGAGGACATTAGCTTTGAGGAGAGGTTGGAGAAACTCAGTTTGTTCTCACTGGAATGACGGAGGCTGAGGGATGACCTGATATAAGTCTACAAAATTATGAGGGGCATGGACAGAGTGGATAGTCAGAAGATTTTTCTCAGGGTGGAAGCGTCAATTGCTAGGAGGCAGAAGTTTAAAATGCGAGGAATAGGTTTAAAGGAGATGTACGAGGCAAGTTTTCTTTTACACAGAGGGTGGCAGGTGCCTAGAACTTGCTGCTGGGGGAGGTAGTGAAAGCAGATACGATAGTGATTTTTAAGGGGTACCTGGACAAATACATGAATGGGATGAGAATAGAGGGATATGGTCCCCAGAAGGGTAGAGGGTTTTAGTTCAGTTGGGCAGCATGTTCGGTGTAGGTTTGTAGGGCCGAGGGGCCTGTTCCTGTGCTGTAATTTTCTTTGTTCTTTGTCCATGTCATCCTGTATTCCAAGTCTTCCGAATGTAAGGGCTTTCATCGTCAGAAGGGGAGAACAAAACAAGAAATCAAAAATATCTTCTTTTCTTCCACATAAGCGGTTTCAAAGTATATAAAATTTTTAAAATTCATTCATGGAACATGGACGTTGCTGGCTAGCTAACATTTGTTTCCCATTCTTAGTTGCCTTATGGCAGTTGAGAATCAACTACACTGCTGTGGGTCTGGAATCACATATAGGCCAGACCAGATAAATATGGCAGATTTTCTTCCCTAAAGGTTATTCGTGAACCAGATGGGTTTTTATGACAATGAAGAATGGTTTCATGGTCATTAGTAGATTGTTAATTCCAGGTATTTTTTATTGAATTCAAATTCCACCATCTGCCATCGTGGGATTCGAACCCAGGTTCCCAGAGCAAGTATAATAACTGGGTGTCTTTTTTGGGAAGTGAGCATACAAAAATAAAACAGCAGTGACAATGAACAAAAATGGCTCTGTTCCAGAGATATAAAAATATTTTAATGAAAGTTACATGAAAAAAAGCAATTGTAACAAAAATACAAAGCTCTGATCATTTTAACAGACACTGGGGGAGGCAAAAAGAATAGTTTAATTCATTTTACTCTCTGAATTTCCACTTATACAGTATGAATATGCTTTCCCCAAAACAATTCTGTCTCGGAGTAGTTTAAAGAAGGCATAATAATTACTGAAGAGAATTAATGCCAAAGATATTGTTTGATGCCATTTTTCTGAGCAAATTAATGAATACAATTGATAGAGGATGATGACTCCTTCTATAATGATAAGAATGTTCAAAATCCTCAATGGTTTACTGAAGAAAAACTGCAAAGAGATGAAACAAATGAGAGAATTTATCTAAATCTAACACATATTAATTAATCAATTAGAAGTTTAGATTAGAACCGCTGCTGGCTACGGGAAATAACCAGCAGGCCAGCAGCATTTGTGAAAATAAAGAGAGTTACCACTTCAAATCAATAACATTTTGTTAAAACTGAGGTGAACCATAAAAATAGTTTTGAGCAAGGGAAGGTGGGGTGGGTGGGATGGTGGTGGAAGGGAGGAAAGAAAAACAAGAAAAGTCTCTGAAAGGATGGACAGCAGGAGTGATTAGATGACAAAAGTTAGTTGTTTTCTTTTATTCTTTCACAGAACATGGGCATCATTGCCAAATATTTTGACTGCTCATCCCTCATTGCTCTCAAGAAGGTGGTGGTGAGCTGCTTTCTTGAACCACTGCAGTCCATGTGGTGTAGATACACCTACTGTTTTGTTAGAGAGGAAGTTCCAGGATTTTATTATAGCAAAAGTGAAGGAACGATGATAAATTTCCAAGTCAAAATGCAAGTGTCTGAGAGGATTGTGTTCCCATACACTTGTGTTACTTACAAATGGTGCACACACTGTGGCTAGTGTTTGTCAGTGGTGGATGGAGTGGATTTTGAAGGTTGTGGATGGGCTGCCTATCAAGGGTGCTTTGTCCTGCAATGTTGAGTCCAGAAGGCTATAGAGTGCTGAGGTGAAGAACAAGAGTCTGTTCTTCAAGCTTCATTGAAGACTGTAACATGCCAAGGACAGGAAGGTCAGAGTTCAGTTAGAAAATTGAAATAACAAGTGATAGGAAGCTTGGTGTTATGCTTGCAGACTGAATGGTGGTGTTCTCCAAGTCTGCATTTAATCTTCCCAGTGTAGAAGAGACTATAGCATGATCAGCAAGTACAGTTTGCAAAACTGAAAGAAGTACTATGCAGTTTTATTTGGAAGGAATATTTGGAACCATGGATGGTCAGAAGGGTGGCTGGGAAGATGTTGTATCTACTGTGATTGCATGGTAAGATGCCACAGGAAAGGGAGGCAGTATTGGGAGGGGCTGAGGAAGATATGTTTGATGATGACATCATGCTGGGGGTGGAAAAAATGGCAAGGTTTTTTTTAACTCATTTATGGGAAATGGACATTAGTGGTTAGACCAACAGTTATTGCCCAGTCCCTAGTTGCTCTTGGGAAGGTGGTGGTGAGCTGCCTTTGTGAACCACTGAATTATCTGAGGTACACCCACACTGCTGTTAGGAAGGGGGTTATTGCATTTTGACCTAGTAACAGAGAAGCAATGGCAATATAGTTCCAAGTATCATCGACAGCCAGAGGTGAGGCATGTGAAGATTGGAGGGTGGCAAATGTTGTACCTTTGTTTAAAAAGAGCTGAAGGGAAGTCTTGGAATTACAGGCCGGTGAGCCTAACATCTTTAGTGGGCAAGTTGTTGGAAGGTATTCTGAGAGACAGGATCTACAGGCATTGAGAGAGGCAAGGACTGATTAGGGACAGTCAGCATGGCTTTGTGAGTGGAAAATCATGTCTCACAAATTTGATTGCATTTTTTGAAGAGGTAACAAAGGAGGTAGATGAAGGCAGTGCAGTCGGTGTTGTTTACATGGACTTTAGCAAAGCCTTTGACAAAGTACTGCATAGTAGACTGTTGTATAAGGTTAATCGCATGGGATCCAGGGGGAGGTAGCCAAATGGATACAAGATTGACTCAATGACAGAAGAGAGAGAGGGTGGTTGTAGCGGGTTGTTTTTCAAACTGGAGGCCTGTGACTAGTGGTGTGCCTGATGTGGAGATGCCGGCGTTGAACTGGAGTAAACACAGTAAGAAGTCTCACAACACCAGGTGGTTTGGCTTTAACCTGGTGTTGTGAGACTTCTTACTAGCAGTGTGCCTCAGGGGTCACTGTTATTTGTCATTTATATTAATGATTTGGATGAGAATTTAGGAGGCATTATTAGTAAGCTTACAGATGACACCAAGATTGATGGCATAGTGGACAGTGAAGAAGGTTATCTAGGATTGCAACAGGATCTTGATCAATTGGGCCAGTGACAAATGACAGATGGAGTTTAATTTGGATAAATGCAAGGTGATGCATTTTGATAGATTGAACCAGGGCAGGACTTTACTAAATTAATGGTAGGGGGTTGGGGAGAATTATAGAACAAAAAGATCTAGGAGGAAAGATTCATACTCCTGGAAAGTGGAGTCACAGATGGATAGAGTGGTGTAAAAGGCATTTGGCATGCTTGGTTTCATCGGTCAGAATGTTGAACACAGGAGTTGGGACATCTTGTTAAAGTTGTACAGGACATTATTAAGGTCACAACTGGAATACTGTGTACAGTCCTGGTCACCCTATTATAGAAAGGATATCACTGAAGTAGAAAGAATGCAGGAAAGATTTACTATAATGCTACTGGGACTTGATGGTTTGAGATATAAGGAGAGGCTGGATAGACTGGGGCTTTTTTCCCTGGAACATAGGAAGCTTAGAGGTGACCTTACAGAGGTCTATATAATAAAGAGGGCATAGATCAGCTAGATAGCACTATCTTTGCTCAAAGGTAGGGGAGTCTAAAACCAGAGGGCACAGGCTTAAAGTGAGAGGGGAGAGATACAAGAGGATCCAGAGGGGCAATTCTTTCACTGAGGGTGGTGAGTGTCTGGAACAAGCTACTACAGAGGTAGTTGTAAAGGTGAGTACAGTTGTATCTTTTAAAAAGCATTTAGACAGTTACATGGGTAAGATGGGTATAGAGGGATATCAGCCAAACATGGGGATTGGGACTAGCTTAATGGTTTAAAAAAAAGGACGGCATGGACAAGTTGGGCCGAAGGGCCTGTTTCCATGCTGTAAACCTCTGGGACTATGACTCTAAGTCAGGATGGTGAGTGACTTGGAAGGGAACCTTCAGGTGGTGGTGTTCCCAGGCATCTGCTGCAACTTGTCCTTCTAGATGAAATGGTCTTGGGTTTGGAAGCTGCTACCTAAGGAATCTTGGTGAGTTCTTGCAGTGCACCTTGTAGATCGTACACATGGCTGCTAATATTCGTCACTGATGGAGGGAGTGAATGGTTGTGGAAGGGGTACCATCAAGTGGGCTGTTTTGTCCTAGATGATGTGCTTCTTGAGTATGTTGAAGCTGCACTCATCCAGGCAAGTGGAAGAGTATTCCATCATACTCCTGACTTGTGCCTTGTACAAGGTGGACAGGATTGGGAAGTCAGAAGGTGAGTTATTCACTGCAGGATTCCTAGACTCTGACCTGCTCTTCTAGCCACAGTATCTATTTGTCTAGTACTGTTCAGTTTCTGGTCAACAGTAACTCACATGATGTTGATAGTGGGAGACTGTATAAGACTCCAAGAAGAAGCATACAAATTGGCAAGAAAAAGCAACAGATCTGAGAATTGGGAGCAGTTTAAAATTCGACCAACGCAGGCCAAGGGAGTAATCAAGAAGGGGAAAATAGAGTATGAAAGTTAGCTAGGGAAGAACATAAAAACTGATTGTGAAAGTTTCTGTAGGAATGTAGAGAGAAAAAGATTGACAATTACGAATGTACACTCCGTAGAATCAAATGGGTGAATTCACAGCAGGGAACTACAAAATGCTGAGGAACTAAATTCGAAATTTGCTTCTGTCTTCACATGCATAATGTACTGGAAGTTCTGAGAAACACAAGTTTTAGTGAGGAGCTGAAGGAAATCAGTGTTAGTAGAGAAATGTTTTGGGAAAATTAATGAGATTGAAGTCGAATAAATTTCCAGGGCCTGATAATCTTCAAACCAAAGTACTTAAGGAACTGGCCCTGGAAATAGTAAATCCATTGGTGGTTATTTTCAAAACTTCTTTGGACTCTGGAATGGTTCTTTCAGATTGGAGGGTAGTTAATGTAAGCCCATTATTCAAAAAGGAAAGTAGAGAGAAAGTAGGAAACTAGAGACCAGTAAGCCTAACGTTAGTACAAGGGAAGTTGCCAGAATCCGTTATCAAGGATTTCATAGTAAGCTTTCCACATTTGAAAACCAGTAGTATAATCAAAGTCAGCGTGGGATTTGTGAAAGGAAAATCATGCTTAACAGACTCATGGAGGTTTATAGCATGGAAACAGGCCCTTTTGGCCCAACTTGTCCATGCCACCCTTTTTTTAAACCCCTAAGCTAGTCCCAATTACCTGTGTTTGGCTGATATCCCTCTGTACCCATCTTACCCATGTAACTGTCCAAATGCTTTTTAAAAGACAAAATTGTACCCGCCTCTACTACTACTTCTGACAGCTTGTTCCAAAGACTGTGTGAAAAAATTGCCCCTCTGGACATTTTTGTATCTCTCCCCTCTCACCTTAAACCTATGCCCTCGAGTTTTAAACTCCTCTACCTATGGTAAAAGATTTTGACTATCTAGCTGATCTATGCCCCTCATTATTTCATAGACCTCTATTAGATGACCCCTCAACTTTCTACGCTCCAGAAGAAAAAGTCCCAGTCTATCTAGCCTCTCCTTATAACTCAAACCATCAAGTCCTGGTAGCATCCTAGTAAATCTTTTCTGCACTCTTTCTAGTTTAATAATATCCTTTCTATAATAAAACTATTTCAACAAGTTGTCCCAACTCCTGTATTCAATGTTCTTGACCAATGAAACCAAGCATGCTAAATGCCTTCTTCACCACTCTGTCCAGGGGGACTGACCCCTTCAAGCTCCTTGAAATCCACTTTCAAGGAGCTTTGAACCTGTATCCCTAGATCTCTTTGCTCTGTAACTCTCCCCAACCTCCTACCATTAACTGAGTAAGTCCTGCCCTGGTTCAATCTACCAAAATGCATCACCTTGCATTTATCCAAATTAAACTCTATATGCCATTCATCAACCCACTGGCCTAATTGATCAAGATCCTGTTGCAATCCGAGATAACCTTCTTCACTGTTCACGATGCCACCAATCTTGGTGCCATCTGCAAACATGCCTCCTTATATTCTCTCCAAATCATTAAAATGACAAATAACAATGGGCCCAGCACTGATCCCTGAGCCACACCACTGGTCACAGGCCTCCAGTTTGAAAAACAATTCTCTACAACAACTCTCTGGCTTCTGTCGTCAAGCCAATTTTGTTTCCATTTAGCTACCTGGCCCTGGATCCCGTGAGATTTAACCTTTTGCAACAATCTACGATGCATTAGCTTGTCAAAGGCCTTGCTAAAGTCCATGTAGACAACATCAACTGCACTGCTCTTGTCTACCTTCTTGGTTACCCCTTCAAAAAACTCAAATGAAATTTGTGAGACATGATTTTCCACTCACAAAGCCATACTGACTGTCCCTAATCAGTCCTTGCATCTCTAAATGCCTGTTGATCCTGTCTCTCAAAATACCTTCCAACAACTCCCGCACCACAGATCTACAGGGATTCTTTGAGAATGTAACGAGTATAGTTGACAAGGGAGAAGCAGTGGATAGGGTTTATTTAGACTTTCAGAAATCTTTCGATATGGTCTAAGAACTAAATGTATTATCTCCAAATTTGCAGATGATGCAAAGTTGAGTGGGAAGTTCCTCTTTCTCAGACTGAAAAGATTGAGTATGTGGATATTAAGAAAGAGGATGTGTTGGAACTTTTAAATTCTATCAAGATAGATAAGTCGCCGGGACCGGATGGGATGTACCCCAGGTTATTGTGGGAGGTGAGGGAAGCGATTGCAGAACCCCTGGCAATGATCTTTGCATTGTCAATGGAGACGGGAGAGGTTCCGGAGGATTGCGGATGTGGTTCCCATTTTCAAGAAAGGGAACAGGGATAGCCCAGAAAATTACCAACCAGTGAGTCTGACCTCAGTGGTTGGTAAGTTGATGGAGAGGATTCTGAGGGACAAGATTTATGAGCATTTAGAGAAGTTTAGAATGATCAGGAATAGTCAGCACGGCTTTGTCAAGGGCAGGTCATGCCTTACGAGCCTAGTTGAGTTCTTTGAAAATGTGACTGAACACATTGACGAAGGAAGAGCGGTGGACGTGGTTACATGGACTTCAGCAAGGCGTTTGATAAGGCCCCCCATGCAAGACTTCTTGAGAAGGTGAGAGGGCATGGGATCCAAGGGGCTTTGGCCTTGTGGATCCAGAACTGGCTTGCCTGCAGAAGGCAGAGAGTGGTTGTGGATGGGTCTTTTTCTGCATGGAGGTCGGTCACCAGTGGAGTGCCCCAGGGATCTGTTCTAGGACCCTTGCTGTTTGTCATTTTCATAAATGACCTAGATGAGGAAGTGGAGGGATGGGTTCGTAAGTTTGCCCACAATACGAAGGTTGGTGGTGTTGTGGATAGTCTGGAGGGATGTCAGAAGTTGCAGCGTGACATAGATAGATAGATAGGATGCAAGACTGGGCGGAGAAGTGGCAGATGGACTTCAACGCAGATAAATGGCAGGACCAACAGGATGCAGGAGTACAATATCAAGGGTAGGAGTCTTAGCTGGGTTGAGGAGCAGAAGGATCTTGGGGTCCGGGTCCACAGGACTCTTAAATCGGCCTCGCAGGCGGAGGATGTGGTCAAGAAGGCGTGTGGTGTACTGGCCTTCATTAATCGAGAGATTGAGTTTAGGAGTCGGGAGGTAATGCTGCAACTTTATAGGACCCTTGTCAGACCCCACTTGGAGTACTGTGCGCAATTCTGTTTGCTTCACTACAGGAAGGATGTGGAAGCTATTGAGAGGGTGCAGAGGAGATTTATAAGGATGTTGCCTGGATTGGGAGGCATGCCTTAAGAAGATAGGTTGAGGGAGCTAGGTCTCTTCTCCCTGAAGAGACGAAGGTTGAGAGGCGACCTGATAGAGGTTTATAAAATGTTGAGAGGAATAGATAGGGTGGATTCTCGGAGGCTATTTCCCAGGGCTGAAATGGTTGCTACGAGAGGATACAGGTTTAAGGTGCTGGGAAGCAAGTACAGAGGAGATGTTAGGGGAAAGTTTTTCACTCAGAGGGTGGTGAGTGAGTGGAATCGGCTGCCGTTGGTGGTGGGAGGGGCGAACTCACTGGGGTCTTTTAAAAGACTTCTGGATGAGTATATGGAATTTAATGGCATTGGAAGTTACAGATAGTTCTATGGCTTGGTAGGTATAGATGTGATCGGCGCAACTTGTGGGCCAAAGGGCCTGTTTGTGCTGTAGTGTTCTATGTTCTATGATACAGTGATGCTCCAGCATTATTTGTACAGGCTGAGTGAGTGGCATACGCTTACATGTATGAGAGAGAGAACCAATAGTCTACATTTTAAAAATGGTAAGGCATCTTTGGAGACATTCGATCTTAATATAAATTTTATCTTTCCACTGATAGTGAGAATTTAAAATGCTTATTCATACTTACATAGAATCTGAAGTGTGAAACATCTGAAGGGATTGCCACATTGTAATTTCCCATTGCTTTGTACACATTTTTATTATGTTTTACTAACACGCCCTGTGGCCACATATACTCTTCTGACCAGCTATTGGGAGGAAAAAATATACACCATTTGTACTTTGAAAGTTAAAAAAAAATGTAAATCATTATCTTTTCCAATGTATAGCAACCTGCAGTATTTCGAGATTCATTACTGATCTATTTCATTGTCTTGGTGAGGATTTTCTACAGTTTCAACATTCAGTTTCCATGGCTGCAAAATAGCTTTATTAATGAAATCATACTCCTCCTAATATTCTTGAAATATACTTGTTGCTGAACTGCTTCTATTTCATGTAGAAGATTACAAAAAGATACATTATTAAAGGGAATAAAGCAATAATTTGCTTTATTTTCTCCCCATTAGAATGGATTTTTGTATAGGCATGATAAAATTCCTGTAATCTATTGTGATAAACATGAGGATTTGTGATAGTGGCCATAATAAAGAACACATCGACAATGCAATCTTTATTCATTCTGCTCAAACATTTTATAACAGCTGAACCCACACATCTCTGGACACTGAGGGACAATTTAGCTTGGCCAATCGACCTAAACTGCACATCTCTGGACTGTGATAGAAACCGGAGAAACAGAAGAAACCCACGCAGACACAGGAAGAACATGCAAACTCCACATAGTCGCCCAACACTGAAATTGAACCCAGGCCTCTGGCACTACAAGACAGCAGTGCTAATGACTGTGCACCCACCTATCACTTAATGCAAAAAGGAAGATTCAACATTCTTTCAATAATTATAGTGAAATGCAGCATTGCATATCTCAGAACAAAAACAATCAAAATTGAAAAAGTGTAGAAATAATAAAAAGTTGCAACTTACGGATGCTGAAGTACGTTGGAACAGAGTGCAGGATCCACTTTTTGCCAGCTACCCAGATGTGCTGCTGCCTTATGTAGCAGGTCACAATATCGTGATGGTAAGAGATGCCTCGTTAGTATTACACAAGTGCTTGCCCAAACTAAGATAAAAAGTTCACACGACCACCTTTTATCATAATATTGTGTACTCTGTCAAAAGCACAAAATGTAGAAGTTACAGGAGAAGGTACCTAAAAAGAACAGATCTTTGAACCTATAGCACAATTCTGCACTTACGTAGCATTGTTTTTTGAATGAGGAATAAAGCGAGATCAGAAACGTTCATCTACAGGAGGCCATGGCCCAGAAATTGATTTAGGGAGAGATTGTGGCTGGAATTCTCCAACCTCACCTGCAGCTGGGATTCTCTGGTCCCACAGCAGTGAATGGTGGGGCACTGAACATCAGAGAATTCTGGTCTATCTATACCAGAGATTTCCAAATAATGGGCTTTTTGGCCAACAAAGCCCAGGCGATTCTGCTTTTTCACCTGTCAGCTGTGACTTAGTCAATAGCACGCTCGTCTCCAAGTCAGAAGTTCTGAGTTCAAATCCCACTTCAGCTTTGAGCACAGGGCTCAGTCCTGAGGAAGTATTGCAGTGTCCAAGGTACCGTCATTTTTTAGATCAAATGCTAAACTGATGCCTCATCTGTGTGTTCTGGTGGATGCAAAAGATCCCATGGCACTTGTTATGATCCCTCTTGATACCAAAAGAACCAAACAACTCCAAACGAAGAAACCGATACACGTGGTTTCACTTTTTAATAACTTTAACACTCAAATCTACCAACAATCAAATCGATACAAATTAAACATGAATTAACAGGCAAATTGTATTCAGCAGGAACTATAAACTATACTATAACTAGCCAATACAACAAAAACAGATCCCATAGATTCATTAGCAGTCCCACTAGCATATACGCCACCACATTCAGCCACAAAGTCCTTCACAGTCTTCCTTCAACTAGAGTTCAATATCTTTTCTTCATGCAAGATTTGGATACCCTCTTACCTTTTTTAATTAATCTATGGAATGTAGGCATCACTACCTAGCCCAGCATTCATTGCCCATCCCAAGTTGCTCTTGAGAAGGTGATGGTGACCTACCTTCTTGGACTACTTCAGTCCCCAAGGTGTAGGTACATCCACAATGTTGTTACGGAGAGTTTTGACCCAGTGAAAGTGAAGGAACAGCAATATATTTCTCAGTTAGGATGGTGAGTGATTTGAAGGGAAGGCTCCAAGTGGTACTGTTCCTAAATATCTCCTGTCCTTAATCTTCTAGACAGTAGTGGTTGTGGATTTGGAAGGTGCTGCCTAAAGATCCTCGGTTAGTTCCTGCAGTGCATCTTGTGAATGGTACACACTGCTTTCGCTGCTCATCAGTGGTGGATAGAGTAAGTACCTGTGGAACAGGTACCAATCAAGTGAATCTCTTTAGTGTTATTGGAGCTGTACTTATCTAGGCTAGTGTGTCTTGTGGATGTTGGACAGGCTTTGGGGAGTCAGGTAGTGAATTACTCGCCGCACTCTAACTTTCTCTTTTAGCCATGGAATTTATATGGCTAGTCTAGTTCAGTTTCTAATCAATGGTAACATCCAGGACATTGACAGTGGGGCATTCAGTAATGGGAATGCCCCACTGGTTAGATTCTCTCTTGTTGGAGATAGTCACTGCCTGGCACTTGCACAGCATGAATGTTACTTGCCACTTGTTAGCCCAAGCCTGGGATATTGTCCAGGTCTTGCTCCATTTGGACATGGACTGCTTCAGTATCTGAGGAGTTGCGAATGGCACTGAAAATTGTGCAGTGACCAGCGAACATCCCCACTTCTGACCTTATAATGGAAAGAAGGGCATCAATGAAGCAGCTGAAGCTGGTTGGGCCTAGCAAACTACACTGAGGAACTCCTGCAGTGGTGTCCTGGATGAAGACGTATAACCTCCAACCATTGTATTTTGTGCCCGGTAATACACTAACCGGTGGAGGGTTTTCCTCTGGATTCCCACAGATTCCAAGGGCTCCTTGATGCCATACGCTGTCGTATGCTGCCTCGATGTTGTAGGCAAATTGATGTTCAATGATTAGTTTGGTTTACATAGGGGAGGCAATAGGGTAATGGTATTGTTACTGGACTAGTAATCCAGACACCCAGGATGATCCTCTGCGGTCCCAAGTTTGAATTCCACCATGGTGAAATTTGAATTCAATAAAAAAAATCTGGAATTAAAAGCCTAATGATGACTATGAAATCATTGTTGATTGTAATAAAACTCATTTGGTTTGGAAGGAAATGTGCCGTCCTTACCTAGTCTGGCCTACATGTGACTCCAGGTTCACAGCAATGTGGTTGATTTTAACTGCCACTTGAAATGGCCGAGCAAGCCATAGTTCAAGGGCAAATATGGATGTGCAACAAAATTTGCCCAGTTAATGATGCACACATCCCATTGAAGAACAAAAAAAAAGTACGTCAACCCAATGTGGCTTTACGTTGAATTCTGTGACATAAGCTCATCACATGACTTGGTCTTGGCATCACACTCAAAATTGACAAGAGACAAAGAACATATGATCCTTGAAGCTACTGATTCAAAATGTCAAGATTGAACAATTGCTGGTATGGAACTATCCATCTCCCCAGCAATTAAAATTATCAGCTCTAGACTCTAAATTCAAAGTCCTACTGTATAAAGAAAAGCAAGTATTAAAATATTCAACCTCGTGCACTACATTAATGCAGTTTAACTTATGTTAAAGGAAGTCACGTTATTTCACAAAATCTTTGATTTTGTAAGTATAGAAAAGTTCTGCAATCAACTATTTGTAACTGTGTAGTTCTTTTAAATTGTAATATTGATTAATTAAATGTATTGCATTTATATTTAGCATTGATATGTACGTTATATAGACTTTATGCAATTTATGTAACTCTGAAAGTTTAATTGATCTTTACCAAGTGCTGACAGACATAACAAAAACAAATTATAGCAAAGCAGTTAGCTCACAACAGTACATTGATAAGTGCATTTTTAGAACATAGAACATAACAGCGCAGAACAGGCCCTTCGACCCACGATGTTGCGCCGACCAGTTAAAAAACAATGACCCTCTAACCTAAACCAATCTCTTTCCATCCATAAACCTATCCACGGATCTCTTAAACGCCCCCAAACTAGGCGCATTTACAACTGCAGCAGGCAGGGCATTCCAATCCCTCACCACCCTCTGGGTAAAGAACCTACCCCTGACATCCGTCCTATAACTACCCCCCCTTAATTTAAAGCCATGCCCCCTCGTGCTAGCTTTCTCCATCCGAGGAAAAAGGCTATCACTGTCCACCCTATCTAAACCTCTAATCATCTTATATGTTTCAATAAGATCCCCTCTTAGCCTCCTTCTTTCTAACGGAAACAACCCCAAATCCCTCAGTCTCTCCTCATAGGACCTCCCCTCCATACCAGGCAACATCCTGGTAAACCTCCTCTGCACCTTCCTCCACATCCTTCCTATAATGTGGGGACCAGAACTGCACACAATACTCCAAGTGCGGCCGCACTAGAGTTGTGTACAGTTGCAACATGACGCTGCAACTCCTAAATTCAATCCCCCTACCAATAAACGCCAAGACACTGTATGCCTTCTTAACAACCTTATCTACTTGATTCCCAACTTTCAGGGATCTGTGTACACATACACCTAGATCCCTCTGTTCATCCACACTATTCAGAGTCCTCCCGTTAGCCGTATACTCGACACATCTGTTATTCCTACCAAAGTGAATTACCTCACACTTCTCCGCATTAAACTCCATCCGCCACCTCTCGGCCCAGCTCTGCAACCTGTCCAAGTCTCCCTGCAAACTATGACACCCTTCCTCACTATCTACCACACCTCTGACTTTGGTGTCATCAGCAAATTTACTAATCCACCCAACTATACCCTCATCCAGATCATTAATAAAAATTACAAACAGCAGTGGCCCCAAAACAGATCCCTGAGGCACACCACTCGTAACTGAACTCCATGACGAATACTTACCATCAACCACCACCCTCTGTCTCCTATCTGCTAGCCAATTCTTGATCCAATTACCTAGATTACCCCCAATCCCATACATCTGCATTTTCTGCAGAAGCCTGTTATCTACAGATCAATTAGCCATCCAATGAATCCATGATTCCTGATATTGTGTGCTTGTTATCCCAAGTTAAAGCAGTCATGAAAATCGTTCTCAATTATATTCTAAGTATATATATTTTATATTGGTACTTTGTAAATTCCTTTATTAGTTTTAAGGTTATAATCAACTTTACCACTCTATTTTTTGTTTTAAAACTAAAGTAACTCATTCCAGGTAACCAGAGAGAAGAAACAGAAATCTTCAAATAACTTACAAAACACAGAGGGCCCAATTTTACCACTGCGTTGTGCCCGTTCTCAGGCGCAAAAACTTGGTAAAGTCAGGCATGAGGTGATTAGTGTGATCTGCGCCCGCCTCCGCACCAGTTACCCCTTTACCAAGGCCCGAAAATGGCCGTGATCAAGAACACGGCCAAAATGGTCACGATGGCCATTTAAATGCATTTGCATGCACTTAAATTGACTTAACGGGCTGCACACCCAACTATATTGGCACTTCCGCTCTCTCCTTGAGATCAGTGGGGGGATGGGGGAAGGTGGGTGCAACAACTCTCTGCTTGAATTCAGTGGGTGGGGGGGAAGTGGGGAGGAGTCTGCTGCCACTCTGAGATCAGTGGGAGGGGGGGCGTAGTCCACGATCAGTCTGGTGGTGGAAGGGGTCAGGCGATAAAAGGGTCAGTAATGTTGGGAAGGTGGGGCAATGTTTGTGGGAGCCAGGCAGTGGCATTATCTGGCCCAGGACCGATGTGGCAGAGCAGTTGCATTCTATCAATTTTTTTCTGTGCATGCACAGTAGGAGGCGCCCATCAAAGCTGCAAAATTTTGGGTGCGTTAAGTCCTGCCCCCAGGTTTCTGCAGCACGATTCGAAATCACCAATATTTTTGCAAGCAGAGTGCATATGGGGCGCCTGACAAAGGGTCTAAAAATTGGATCTGAAACGGTTCCAGTTCAAGTCTGCCCAGCACTTAGGATCAAAATGGTAAAATAGGGCCCAGAATCACTGACAGGACCTGACTTAATATCACTTCAATGAGATTTTGAGACAATGAACTCAAGGTATCAAGTATGGGGGCATGACAGCATATTTCCCCCATCCTGAACAAGTGGGTAAGGAAAATATAAAATATTATTTTATCTTAACAAAAAGTAGAGCAACACTAACAGAGAGGTTGTCCCATAAGTTACTGATACCTTAGAGGGCCAGTCAGGGGACTGTAGGAAATGATAATAATAGATGGCCTTCAGCCTCAAGAAACTAATTAGAAAACGATCATGCCCGATCACACATTGATCACACAACCCTTAAGCCAATTAAGAATTAGTCTTGTCTCATTTAGGCCAATAAGAATACAACATTATTTATTGGGTTATGGGTTGTGGCTTGGAATGAGTTAATAAGCCGAAACTTTCACTCAGCAAGATGTGCAGCAAATAACTGCTGTTCCAGAGAGAAACAAAAGTTATGGAGAGAGAACAGAGATTGAGTTTCAACCTGTGCCCAATGCTGAACCAGAAAACAAGAGCTGTAATATGCTACTCAAGTCCGCCCTGTCTTTAATGGGTATAAATTTACAACTTATTAAATAAAAATTTCCTGAGTTACTTCACCAAAATGTCTCCTGTTGCCTAAATGGTTGAAGTCTCAAATACACAATTAGAATTTAAGTTCAAGTAATATATATCAATGTGAAGGCAGCCACTCTCACCCCACTCTCGAATTCAGTTCTTCTGTCCGTGTTTGAAACAAGGCTGTAATGAGGTCAGGAACTGAGTGACCCTGATGGAACCCAAACAGGTGGAGGTGATAGAGTGGTCCATCTCTGCCATTTCCCTTGCCTTCTCTGTCTCCATTTCTGGTGATAAAGATCGTCCACTAGTGTCCATTATAAGCCCACCAATTCCAACAGCAACCTCAACCACAGCTCTTCATACCCTTTGTTCTGTAAGGACTCCATCCCATTCTTTCAGTTCCTTCACCTCTGTAGTACCTGTTCCGATGATGCTATTTACCAAAATGGCCCTGCTGATAGGCCTTCCTTCTTCCTTTATTGTGCTTTCCCACCCACTGTGATTGAGAGAGCTCTCAGCCGTATCTGATCTACCTCCTGCGTCACTGCTTTGACCCCTTCACCTCCATCCCAGGACTATATAGAAATTAGGAGTAAAAGTAGGCAAATTCAGCCCTTCGAGCCTGCTCTGCCATTCAATCAGATCATGGCTGATCTCTGCGTGGTTTCAAATCCACCTCCCTACCTGTTCCCCTAATCCCTTTTCAAATTAGAAATGAATCTATCTTCCTCTTGAAACTATTCAACTATTTAGACTCCATCGCGCTATGGGGCAGTGAGTTCCACAAATTCACCACTCGCTGCGAGAAACAGTTCCTCCTCATCTCAGTTTTAAATCTACTCCCACTCAACCTGTGACCGCTTGTTCTAGATGCCCAAGAGGAAACTTTGGTCAACATATACTTTATCGATATGTTTTAAAATTTTATCAATGATCCCCTTACATCCTTCTAAACTCCCAGCGAGTACAAGCCCGAACAAAGAAAAAGAACAGTACAGCACAGGAACAGGCCTTTGGCCCTCCAAGCCTGCACCGATCACATTGTCCTATCTAGACCAACTGCTTATGTCCCTCTCTTCCCTGTCTGTTCATGTGTCTATCCAGATAAGTTTTAAATGTCATTCATATCTGCCTCAACTACCTCACTTGCATAAGAACATAAAAAATAGAAGCAGGAGTCGGCCATCTAGTCCCTCGAGCTGTTCCCACCATTCAATAAGATCATGGCTGATCTGATAGTGGTTCAGTTCCACTCACCCGCCTGCTCCCCATAACCTTTAATTCCCTTATTGGTTAAAAATCTGTGACTTCAACACATTTAACGAGGTAGCCCCTATTGCTTCAATGGGCAGAGAATTCCAAAGATTCACTACCCTCTGGGAGAAGAAGTTTCTTCTCAACTCTGTTCTAAATTGACTCCCCCGTATTTTGAGGCTGTGCCCCCTAGTTCTTGTTTCAATTCTAAGTGGAAATAACCTCGTTGCTTCTACCCTGTCTATCCCCTTCATTATCTTGTATGTCTTATAAGATCTCCCCTCAGCCTTCTAAACTCCAATGAGCACAGGCCCAGTCTACGCAATCTCTCCTCATAAGCTAATCCCCTCATCTCTGGAATCAACCTTCTCTGTACCCCCTCCAAAGCTAATTTATCCTCTCTTAAATAAGGGGACCAAAATTGTACAAAGTACTCTAGGTGTAGCTTTACCAGTACCTTGTACAATTGCAGCAAGGTCTCCCTGCTTTTATATTCCATCCCTCTCGCGATAAAGGCCAACATTCCATTCGCCTTCTTAATTACCTATTGCACCTGAAACTGAAGTTTTTGTGATTCATGCACAAGGGCCCCCAGGTCCCTCTGCAAAGTAGCATGTTGTGATTTTTCACTGTTTAAATAATAGTCCATTTTACTATTATTCCTTCCAAAGTGGATAACCTCACACTTACCAACGTTATACTCCATCTGCCATATCCTTGCCCACTCACTTAGCCTATCCAAATCTCTCTGCAGACTTTGTGTCCTCCACGCAATTTGCTTTCCCGCTCATCTTTGTGACATCAGCAAACTTTGTTACCCTACACTCAGTCCCCTCCTCCTGATCGTCTATGTATATGGTAAATAGTCGAGGCTCCAGCACCGATCCCTGTGGCATGCCTCTAGTCACTTGGCAGGGCATTCCAGGCCCCCATCACTCTCTGTGTAAACCCCCCCCCCACCCACATGTCCATTGAACCTTCCCCCTTTATCTTGAACTTGTGTCCCCTTGTAATTGTCATTTCTGCCCTGGGAAAAAGCTTCCAACTGTTCGCCCTACCTCTATCTCTCATCATTTTATAAACTTCTATCAAGTTCTTTTATCATTCCTCAGCCTCCGTTTTTCCAAGGAGAACAATCCCAGTTTATTCAATCTCTCCTCATAGCTAATACCCTTCATACCAGGCAACATCCTGGTAAACCTTTTCTGCACTATTTCCAAAGTCTCCGCGTCCTCCTGGTAGTATGGTGACCAGAATTGGACACACTATTCCAAATATGGCCTAACAATGTTTTATATAACTGTAACATCATTTGCCAACTTTTAACTCAATGTCCTGTCCAATGAAGGCAAGCACGCCATATGTTTCTTCACCACCTTTTCCACCTGCGCTGCCACTTTTAAGGATCTGTGGACCTGTATTCTTGGATCTCTCTGTATATCCATGCTCCTGATGGTTCTGCCATTTGTTTTATTGCTCCCACCCGAATTAGATGTAGCAAAATGCATCGCCTCGCACTTGTCCAGGTTAAATAAAGAACAAAGAAATCTCTCATCATATGTCAACCCTTCCATCTCTGGAATCAATCTGGTGAACCTCCTCTGAACTGTCTCCACTGCCACGACATCCTTCCTCAAATGAAGAAACCAAAACTGACATAATACTCCAGATGAGAGCTCATAAACACCCTACACAATTGCAACAACGCTTCTCTACTTCTATACTCCAGTTCCTTTGCAATAAATGCTAACCATTCTATTTGACTTTTTTTATTACATGCTGCAGCTGCATATCTACTTTCTACGATTCATGAACATTGACACCCAGATCCCTCTGCCCGGCCACATTTTGTATCTGTTTTCCCATCTAGGTAATAATTTGTCTTTCTATTTTTTCTGCCAAATGAATACCTCACTCTTACCCACATTAACTCTGCGGAACTTGTTGTTGCAGAAGGCTGTGGAAGCCAGGTCATTGAGCGTTTTTAAGACAGAGATAGATAGGCTCTTGATTAATAAGGGGATCAGGGGTTATGGGGAAAAGGCAGGAGAATGGAGATGAGAAAAATGTCGGGTATGATTGAATGATGGAGCAGACTCAATGGCCGAGTGACCTAATTCTGGTCCTATGTTTTATTGTCTTATTAAACTCCATCTGCCAAATTTTGGTCCATACTCCTAGCCTATCTAAATCCATCTGTAAAATCTTTATACCCTCTTCATTGTCTGCTTTCCCTGCCTATTTTAGTATCATCCACAAATTTTGCAATGTTACACTCTGTCCCTGCTTGCAGATCATGTATATAGATTGTAAACAGTTGAGGTCCGAGAACAGACCCCTTATGGCACCCCACTAGTTACATTTCTCCAGCCAGAGAAGGATCCATTTATTCTGACTCTCTGCTTTCTGTCGGTCAGCCAATCCTTAATCCAATCTAGTATTCTACTCCCAATCACCTGCAATCTCACCTTCTGGATCAGCCTTTTATGTAGCATCTTGTCAAATACGTCTGGAAATCTAGATATACCACATGCACAGGTTCCCCATTATCCACATTGCTTGCTATGTCCTCAAAGAACTCAAGCAAATTTGTTAAGCATGGTTTACCCTTCATAAAACCATGTTAACAACGGTAGATTGAGCTTTGTCTTTCCAAATGCTCATTCATTTCCCTTATGACTGATTCTAGGAACTTCCCCCACCATAGTGGTCAAGCTAACTGGTCTATAGTTTCCTACCTTTTGCCTCTCTCCCTTTTTGTATAGGGGTATCACATTAGCATGTTTCCAATCCATCGGGACCTTACCAGAATACAAGGAATTTTGAAATATCATAACCAATGCATCCACTATTTCTGCTGCCACCTCTTTTAATACCCTAAGGTACCGACCATCAGGTCCTAAAGACTTATCTGCCTTTAAACCCATTGGTTCATTGAATACCTTCTCTCTAATGATGGTTATCTGGTCTTGTCTATCAGGTTTCTGATAGACAAGAGAATTAAGGGTTATGGGGAAAAAGCGGGAAAGTGGAACTGATCCACTTCAGATCAGCCATGATCTTGTTGAATGGCGGGGCAGGCTCGAAGGGCTAGATGGCCTACTCCTGCTCTTATTTCTTATGTTATTACACAAAGTTGCTCTGCATTAACTACAGTTTTTGAAAAATCTTCATTATTCTCTACCATGAAGACAAAGGCAAAATATTGGTTTAGTGCCTCCGCCATTGATGTGTTCCCAAATAATACCTCACCAGTATTGTCCTCTTAAAGGACAACATTTACTTCGGCTAGTCTCTTCCTCCTTGTATACTTATACTCTGGTATCAGTGTTTATGTTTTCTGTTAGTTTCCTTTCATAGCACTTTTGATTCTTTATTTTAGTAGCCTTTTGCTGAACTTTAAAGTTCTCCCAAACCTACTTTTGCAGTTAGGTATGTCCTAACGTGCCCCTTGTCCTCACTTTTCACCCCACCAGCTTTTGCAATGAAAGGATCTTCCCCCACCATTTCTGCCAATCTAGCATGATGCCACCACTAAACACATCTTCCCCTCACTCCCCCTGTCAGCATTCTGTAGAGACTGTTCTCTCCAGGATACCCCGGCCCATTCCTCCATCACACCCAACACTCCACCCACTTCCCATGCAACCATAGAGGCTGCAACACCTGGTCCTTAATATTATGACATTAAATAGGAAATTAGAGATGCATGCAATAAAGGAACGTCTTTAGTTATGGGTGATTTTAATCTGCATAAAGATTTGGAAAATCAAATTAGTCACAATACCGTAGAGGAGGAATTCCTGGAGTATATACAGGATAGTTCTCTGGACCAATATGTTGAGGAACAAACTAGAGAGCAGGCCATTCTAAACTATGTATTGTGTAATGAGAAAGGAATAATTCATAATCCAGTTATTTGAGACTTCTTGGGGGTGAGCGACCATTACATGATAGAATTTGTGATCAAGCTGGAGAGTGATGTAGTTGATTCTGAGACTAGGATCCTGAATCTTAATAGAAGAAACTTGATGATATGAAGCATATGTTGGCTATGATAGAATAGGAAATGGTATCTAATGAGATAAGGGTGGATAGACAATGCAGTGCATTCAAGGAGCACATGGGCGAACTGCAACAATTGTTTATTCTTGTCTGGCGCAAAAGCGTAACTGGAAAGGTGGGCAAACGATGACTTACAAGGGTAAATAGAGATTGTATTAGATCCAAGGGAGAGCCAAAATAACAAGACCTAAGGATTGGGAGCAGTTTAGAATCCAGCACAGGAGGACCAAGAGACTGATTAAGAAGGGGAAAATAGAGTATGAGGGTAAGCTTGCAGGGAACATTAAAACTGATTGCAAAAGTTTCTATAGGTATGTGAGGAGAAAAAGATTGGTGCAGACAACTGAAGGTTCCTTACAGTCAGAAACAGGAATTTTTCATGGGGAACAAAGAAATAGCAAATCAGCTGAATACATATTTTGGTTCGTTATCATTTGAATCCATTATCAAAGACTACAGCAAACATTTGGAAAACACTGGACAGAGTCAACATGGATTTTGTAATAATTTCAATCAGGCCACTGAGGTTGGCCTTTTGGAATATGAAGTCCCTGATTACAGAGTCCACAAAAAGATGTCACTGATTAAAGAGTCAATTGATGGTCCAATCAGGGAGTCTTTTCCTTGTATTTAACCGGGAGTGTCAGTTTCTCTGGCACTCCTGGAGGTAGACTATTAGCATTCTGTGTACTGCTGTTGGAATGGTAAATAAAGGGATTTTGATGAAGAGACTTCTGTCTCCAAAAACTTAAATACAGATTTATGAAAGGGAAATCATGTTTGACAAATCTACTGGAATTTTTTGAAGATGTAACCAGTAGAGTTGATGACAGGGAGGTCAGTGGATGTAGTTCATTTGGGCTTTCAGAAAGCCATTAACAAAGTCCCACAGAAGAGATTTGCATTGTAAAATTATAGCACAAGGGATTGGAGGTGATGTGTTGAGATGGATAGAAAACTGGTTGGCAGACAGGAATTGACAAGTAAAAATAAATGGGTCTTTTTCCAACTGGTAGGCAGTGACTAGCGGGGGCACCACAGGGATCCATGCTGGGACCCCAGCTATTCATGATGTATATTAATGATTTAGATGAGGGAACTAAATGTAATATTTCCAAATCTGTAGTTGACTCAAAGCTGGGTGGGAGGGTGAGCTGTGAGGAGGATGCAGAGATTCTTCAGAGTGATTTGGACAAATTGAATGAGTGACCAAATGATTGGCAGCTGCAATATAATTTGGATAAATGTGAGGTTATCTGAATGAACATGATTGTGTTAGAAACAGTTTAGAGAAGGTTCACTCCATTGATTCCTGGGATGAAGGGGTTACCTTATGAGGAAAACTTGATCAAATTGGGCCTATGTCCATTGGAGTTCCAAAGAATGAGAGGGGATCTTATTTAAACATAGATCTTAGGGGACTTCACAGGATGGATGTTGAAAGGATGTTTCCACCTGTGGGGGGAGTCTAGAATTAAGGGACACAATTTAAAATTTAGAGGTCTTTCATAAAAATTGTGATCAGTAGACTTTCTTTTCCCCTTGGATTCATTAGTCTGTAAATTCTGTTCCCCAAAGAGCAGTTGAGGTTGGGTCATTGAACATGGCATTTCATGTGTCGGTGCAGACTCCATGGGCCGAATGGCCTTGTCTGCACTGTAGTACTCTGTGATATTGAAGGCTGGGTTTGGTAGATTTTTGATCAAAGAAAATTTACAGCTCAGGAACAGGCCCTTCAGCCGTCCAAGCCTGCACGGACCACGCTGCCCGACTGAAGTAAAACCCCCTACCCTTCCGAGGACCTTACCCCTCGAATCCCATCCTATTCTTTGTTTAAATATTTAAATGTTTCAAAGTGGTGCTCCTCAGGGATCAGTGCTGTTTGTAACATATATAAATGATTTGGAGGAAAATGTAACTGGATTGATTAATAAGTTTGCGGACGACACAAAGGTTGGTGGGTCATTAGATTGGTTCCACTGGTTGGCGCAACATCGAGGTCCGAAGGGCCTCTACTGCACTGTAACGTTCTATATTCCAAGTGCGGCCTTACTAAGGTTCTATAAAACTGCATGTGGCATGCTTGCCTTCATTGGCCGGGTATTGAGTTTAAAAATTGGCAAGTCATGTTGCAGTTTTATAGAACCTTAGTACGGCCGCACTTGGAATATAGAACATTACAGCGCAGTACAGGCCCTTCGGACCTCGATGTTGCAGCGACCAGTGGAACCAATCTAATGACCCTCTAACCTAAACTATTCCAATATTATCCACATGTCTATCCAATGACCATTTGAATGCCCTTAAAGTTGGCGAGTCCACTACTGCTGCAGGCAGGGCATTCCACACCCTTACTACCGTTTGAGTAAAGTATAGTGTTCAATTCTGATTGCCACACTACCAGAAAAATATGGAGGCATTGGAGAGGGTACAGAAAAGATTTACCAGGATGTTGCCTGGTATGGAGGGCATTAGCTATGAGGAGAGGTTGGAGAAACTTGGTTTGTTCTCACTGGAACGATGGAGGTTGAGAGGAGACCTGATAGAAGTCTGCAAGATTATGAGAGGCGTGGACAGTGGATAGTCAGAAGCTTTTTCCCAGGGTGGATGAGTCAATTACTAAGGAGCGTAGGTTTAAGATGCAAGGGGCAAGGTTTAAAGGAGTTGTACGAGGCAAGTTTTTTTTTTACATAGAGGGTGGTGGGTGCCTGGAATTCGCTGCTGGGAGAGGAAATGAAAGCGGATATGGTAGTGACTTTTAAGGGGCGTTTTGATAAGTATATAAGAGGATGGGAATAGAGGGATATGGTCCCCAGAAGAGTAGGGGGTATTAGTTAAGTCGGGCAGCATGGTTGGTGCAAGCTTGGAGGGCTGAAGGGCCTGTTCCTGTGCTTAATTTTCTTTCTTCTTTATTCATGTATTTGTCAAGATGCCCCTTAAAAGTCACTACCATATCTGCTTCCACTCCCTCCTCCAGCAACGAGTTGCAGGCACCCAATATTCTCTGTGTAAAACATCTGTCGTGTAGATCTCCTTTAAACCTTGCCCCTTGCATCTTAAACCTGGACCCTCTAGTAATTGACTCTTCCACCCTGGGCAAAAGCTTCTGACTATGCACTCCGTCCATGCCTCTCATAATTTTTTAGACTTCTATCAGGCCGCCCCTCAACCTCCGTCGTTCCAGTGAGAACAAAGGAAGTCAAGGGTTATGGGGACCAGACAGGAAAGTGGAGTTGCGGTCACAATTCAATCAGCCTACTCCTGGTCCTAATTATCAGGTTCTTGGGTTACAATGAAGATGAGCAAATACATAAAAGATTCAAAAAACCTCCCTTCCATATTACTGTGTCTTGAGTTTGAGGCAAATATGGTTTGAATGGGACAGAGAAACGTATGAACCAAATAAAAGGCAGAAACATTGACTAATTAGCTAAGGTCTGCTAATGACAAATATGTGTATGCAAGATTAGACTATACTAAAGAACAAAGAACAGTACAGCACAGGAACAGGCCCTTCAATCCACCAAGCCTGCACCGATACATGACACCTTTCAAAACTAAAGACATTTTGTCTCTATATGGTCTGTATCCCTCTATTCCCTGTCAATTCATATTTCTGTGAAGATACCTCTTAATCATTTTTATTGTATGTGCTTCTACTGCCTCCGCTGGCAATGCATCCCAGACACTTCCCATCCTTTGTATAAAAAAGATTCCAGTAAACCTTTTCAGTACCCTCGTCAAAGTCTCCACATCCTTTTAGTAGTGTGGCAACCAGAACTGTACGCAACATTCCAAATGTGGCCCAACTATAGTTCTATACAGCTGCCACATGACTTGCTAATTTTTATACTCTATTCCACGACCGATGAAAGCAAGTATGCCATATGCCTTTGTGACCACCTTATCCAGTTGTCTTGCCGCTTTCAGGGAGTCCTGGATCAGTACGCCTAGATTCCATTTATTGTATACTTCCTTCCTGCATTACATCGTCCAAAATGCATCACCTCGCATTTGTCTGGATTAAATTCCATCTGATAAATCCATTTAGAACATAGAACATAGAACATTACAGCGCAGAACAGGCCCTTCGGCCCACGATGTTGCACTGACCAGTTACAAAACAATGACCCACTAACCTAAACAAATCCCTTTTCGTCCATAAACCTATCCACGGATCTCTGAAACGCCCCCAAACTAGGCGCATTTACAACTGCAGCAGGCAGGGCATTCCAATCCCTCACCACCCTCTGGGTAAAGAACCTACCCCTGACATCCGTCCTATAACTACCACCCCTTAATTTAAAGCCATGCCCCCTCGTGCTAGCTTTCTCCATCAGAGGAAAAAGGCTATTACTATCCACCCTATCTAAACCTCTAATCATCTTATATGTTTCAATAAGATCCCCTCTTAGCCGCCTTCTTTCCAGCGAAAACAACCCCAAATCCCTCAGCCTCTCCTCATAGGACTTCCCCTCCATACCAGGCAACATCCTGGTAAACCTCCTCTGCACCCTCTCCAAAGCCTCCACATCCTTTCTGTAACGTGGGGACCAGAACTGCACACAGTACTCCAAGTGCGGCCACACCAGAGTTGTGTACAGTTGCAACATGACGCTGCGACTCCTAAATTCAATCCCCCTACCAATAAACGCCAAGACACCGTATGCCTTCTTAACAACCTTATCTACTTGACTCCCAACTTTCAGGGATCTATGTACACATACACCTAGATCCCTCTGCTCATCCACACTATTCAAAGTCCTCCCGTTAGCCCTATACTCGACACATCTGTTATTCCTACCAAAGTGAATTACCTCACACTTCTCCGCATTAAACTCCATCCACCACCTCTCGGCCCAGCTCTACAACCTGTCTAAGTCTTCCTGCAAACTATGACACCCTTCATCACTATCTACCACACCTCCGACTTTGGTGTCATCAGCAAATTTACTAATCCACCCAACTATACCCTCATCCAGATCATTAATAAAAATTACAAACAGCAGTGGCCCCAAAACAGATCCCTGAGGATCTGTCTGGATTAATTTGTCTGGATTAAATTCCTCCTCGCACTGTGACTATGGATTTTACTCAAATTTTCGGTAGCTGTAACTTCATTTTGAGGCACCCGCAAACCTGGTACTGTTGCCACCTGTAGCCTCTCTCCCCAACAGGTGGACCTTTGCTCCTTGCATGCTTTGCAATTCTTGTTCCAAATTCGCTATATCCCTTCAATTTCGCAGCTTCCACAACCTTGTAATGAAATCTGCCTCCTGGGGCCCTCCCCATTTAACTAAATTTGCACCTCTGAAGAACCTTTTATTCCTGACCATCTCCATGAGCATGGTAAATGACTAAAGCCTCCAGATAAATCAAACTTATTACCCCATACGTTTGGGTGCCGCATATTGTAAGCAACTTTCTGCTTTTCTTCCCCTACTACGCTGTTTGTTCCAATGCTGCATACACTCTACATATTACATCCAACCTTCTTCACTTGCATCAAATTGTTCAAGCTTACCTAAAAACAGCACAATGGTCATTAAAAAAAAAATTCATTCGTGGGACATGGGCATCGCGGACTGACCAGCATTTATTGCCCATCCCTTGTTGCCCTTGAGAAGGTGGTGGTGAGCTGCCTTCTTGAATCGCTACAGTCTACGTGCCATTAGGGAGGGAATTCCAGGATTTTGACCCAGCAACTGCGAAGGGACGGTGATATATTTCCAAGTCAGGACTGAGTGTGGCTTGGAAGGAAACTTGCAGGTGGTGATGTTTCCATGTAGCTGCTGCTCTTGTCCTTCCAGATGGAAGTGGTCGTGGGTTTGGAAGGGTGCTGTCTAAGGATCTTCAGTGAATTGCTGCAGTGCATCTTGTAGATAGCAGCAGTGTGAGCATCGGTGGAGGAGGGAGGGGATGTTTGTGGGTGTGGCACCAATCAAGCAGGCTGATTTGTCAAAGAACAGTACAGCACATGAACAGGTGCTTTGGCCCTCCAAGCCTGCGCTGATCATGATGTCTGCCTAAACTGAAACTGTACGCACTTATGGAGTTCGTATCTTTCCATTCCCATCCTATTCATGTCTTTGTTGAGATGCCCCTTAAATGCTACTATCGTACCTGGTCCCACCGCCTCCCTCGGCAGCATGTTTCAGACATTCATCACCCTCTGTGTAAAAAACATGCCTCGCACATCTCCTCTAAACTTTTCCCTATGCACCTTAAACCTATGTCCCCTAATACTTGACTTTTCTACCCTAGAAAAGCGCATTTGACTATCCCCTCTGTTTATGCCACACATAATCTTGTGAAACTCTTATCAGGTCGCCTTCAACCTCCGTCGTTCCAGTGAGAACAAACCAAGTTTGCTCACAAAACCATGCTGGCTATCACTAATAATCCATTTGTTTCCAAATGTGAGTAAATCCTGTCCCTGAATCATCTCCCATAATTTCCCTACCACTGATGTAAAGCTCACTGGCCTTTAATTCCCTAGATTATCCCTGCTGCCCTTCTTAAACAATGAAGAATATTGGCTATTCTCCAGTCCTCTGTAGTCAATGAGGATACAAAGATTTCTGTAAAGGCACCAGCAGTTTTCTCCCTTGCCTCCTTCTGTAATCTGAGGTAGGTCCCATCAGACCCTGGAGACTTAACTACTTTAATGCTTTTTTGACACCCAACACTTCCTCCTTTTTGATATCGACATGGTCTAGAATATCTACACACCCTACCCTAAGATCCTCATCAACCAAGTCCTTCTCTTTGGTGAATATTGGATGTTGTCAAACTTCTTGAGTGTTGTTGGAGTTGCACCCATCCAGGCAAATGGAGAGTATTCCATCACACTCTTGACTTGTGTCTTGTAGATGGTGGATAGGCTTTGGAGCATCAGGAGGTGAGTTACTTGCTGCAGTTTTCGCAGATTCTGACCTACTCTTGTAATTACTGTGTTTATGTGGTGAGTCCAGTTGAGCTTCTGGTCAATGGTAACCCCAACGATATTGACAAAGAGGGATTCAGTGATGGTAACACCATTGAATGTCAAGGGGTGATGGTTAGAGGGTTTCTTATTGGTGATGGTTGTTGCCTGACATTTGCGTGGTGCAAATGTTACTTGCTACTTGTCAGCCCAAGCCTGGATATTGTTACACTTGAATTGATTTGATTTGGTTTATCATTGTCACATGTATTAGTATACAGTGAAAAGTATTGTTTCTTGCATACTACACAGACAAAGCTTACCATTCACAGAGAAGGAAATGAGAGAGTGTAGAATGTAGTGTTACAGTCATAGCTAGGGTGTAGAGAAAGATCAACTTCATGCAAGGTAGGTCCATTCAAAAGTCTGACGGCAGCAGGGAAGAAACTGTTCTTGAGTTGGTCGGTACGTGACCTCAGACTTTTGTATCTTTTTCCCAATGGAAGAAGGTGGAAGAGAGTGTGGCTATCACTAGGACCAACATGGACTGCTTCAGTATGAGGAGTTGTGAATGATGCTGGACATTGTACAATCATCAGCAAACTTCCCCACTTCTGACCCTCTGAGGGACAGGAGGTCATTGATGAAACAGCTGAAGATGGTTTTCTGCTCTGTAATAGCGTGCCAAAATTTTCTCCTCTAGGTGACCACCAGGTAATAATCAACTATGAACTATTTGTTTACAAACTAGAGCTCTGTACAAACTGTTGCGATAGAGGCCATACTTCCTCAACTTCCAAATCCAAGAACTGAGGACAAAAGCCCTGCTCTCACTGAGGCCATGCTCCTGTCCCAGTGGATTAATAGATCACATGATCCAACCAGAAATTGCCCCTTAAAGGGGGCATGCTCCAAAAGATAAGATGCATCTTTTCTGAAGCAGTTGCAAAATATATAAAGGTTTGTATTTTAACTTGCATGCTGCTGCCATAGTGACAGAAATTTTTGGAATGCTAAAATTTCTTAAATGGTGTTCTTTCAGATATGTCTGAATTTACACAGTGTAAAATAGCACTACAACCTCATCCATAAAAATATTCCCTTTCTGAACAAAGTAAAATACTTTTTAATTTTACTATATAGAACATACAATTGGAAAGGGAAGTAAAAGTGAAGAGTAAGGCTTGTTGTTCATCTATCGTCATCGATGAGAACCTCAACATCATTAGTCATTTTGAGGCTGGTTGCAGCATGTCCGAGGATGACTGATCAGGCCAATTTGGGCACGGAATGTCCTGGCACATACTGGACAGACTTGTGTAGACGCTGTAGTTGTTGCACTGGTGACTCTAGATTTGCGCAGCTCGCGCTTAAGTTGTGCTTTAGCAATACAACTTGCTTCATAAGCTTGACAGCCCTTGTGGATGAGGCAGCGCCAGGTAGGGCGGTTTTGTGCCAGCGTTTTCCAGATGGTCTATGTCAAGTGACTTCAGGGAGGCCTTGAGTGTGTCTTTGAAATGTTCCTTCTGCCCTCCATGCGAGCGTCTTCCAGCAGAGAGTTCCTCAAAAAGGAGCTGCTCGGGTATGCCCTTGTCTGACATACGGATGACATGACCAGCCCACCGGGTCTGCGCTCTCATCGGCAGTGTGTAGACTGATGGTAGACTTGCTCTAGAGAGAACTTCGGTGTCTGGTACTTTGTCTTGCCACCTGATGTGTAATATTCTGCAAAGGCAAGTCATGTGGAAATGACTGAGCTGTCTTGCATGCCTTTGATACACAGTCCATGTTTCACAGACATACAGGAGGGTAGTGAGTACCACGGCACTGTAGACCTTCAGTTTTGTTGCTGGGCTGATTCCTCGACGTTCCCATACAGGGGGAGCGCAGTCTACCATAAGCAGAATTTGCCTTTCCTATTCTGCAGTTAACTTCTGTATCAATAGTCACTGCTTGGGAGAGGGTGCTGCCAAGGTAAGTGATCTGGTCCACTGCCACTTCGATTGTGATTATAGGTTCTGCGTATGGTGCATGAGGAGCAGGCTGGTACATGACTTCATTCTTTTTAATGTTGATGGTAAGTCCAAAGTTGTCAGCTGTGGAAAATTTGTCCATACTGACTTGCATCTCTGGCTCTGAGCCAGTATGTGCAGATGCCGGCGTTGGACTAGGGTAAACACAGTAAGAAGTCTGACAACACCAGGTTTAAGTCCAACCGATGATCAGACTTCTTTCTGATCCAGTATACAGGGCACAGTCATCAGCAAAGAAGAAGTCTCTCAGAAGTCTCCTTCATTTTGGTAATAGTTTGAAGTCTCCTCAGGTTGAAGAGCTGTACTTGAGGCTGATTCCAGCAACACTGTCCTGGCAGGCATCATTCAGCATGGCAGTAAACATCATGCTGAACAGTGTGGGTGCGAGCACACAGCACTGTTTGACCACTGGTGACTGGGAATGCCTCAGAGGATTCTTCGCCATCCAGTATTCTGGCCATCATGCCATCATGGAACTGGCGTACCATCTGAATGAATTTGGGGGTGGGCAGCCAAACTTTGACATGATCCTCCACACGCCTTGTCGGCTTACACTGTTGAAGACTTCCGTGAAGTCAACAAAGGTTGTGCAGAGCTCGCGATTCTGCTTCTGACACTTCTCCTGAAGTAGGTGCACAGCAAAAATCATGTCAATAGTCCTGGGACCTTTATGGAAGCCACACTGTGATTCTGAAAGCAGGCACAGCTCTAGATGAGTGACTAGACGATTTAGCAGGACTCTTGCGAGGGTTTTTCCTGTAATGGGGAGCAGTGAGATTCCTCGGTGGTTGTCGCATACTTGACAATTGCCCTTCTTCTTGTAGAGGTGTACAATGGAGGCATCTTTAAGTTCCTAAGGAATGGATCCTTGCTTCCAAAAGAACTGGAACAACTTGGTGAGCTCCTTGATAAGTAAGGGCCAGCAGCTTTGTAGATTTCTGAGGGTATGGCATCTGCCCCTGGGGCTTTGCCACTGAACAGCTGGCTGACAGCTTTTGTGACTTTGGTTCCTACCGGTGAGTCATCCATGGCGATGTTGATATCAACCTGGGGAATCCTGTCTATTGCCTCATTGTTAATAGATGACGGTCGGTTGAGGATGGACTCAAAAGTGTTCAGCCCATCTCTGCAGGATCTGTAATGAGAGTTGTACCATCTGTACTCAGGAGGGGGGAGCTCCCGAGAGATCGAGGTCCATAGAGAGTGTTGA
Organism: Carcharhinus amblyrhynchos; assembly: GCF_965287045.1. NCBI lineage: Eukaryota > Metazoa > Chordata > Chondrichthyes > Carcharhiniformes > Carcharhinidae > Carcharhinus > Carcharhinus amblyrhynchos. The sequence continues at coordinate 46,378,929 of NC_137347.1, forward strand.
GGGCTTCACAGAACCATTTCAAGGCGTTTCTGTCAGCGTATCCCTGTATTTCATCTGCCTTGGCGCTCAGCCAGGCATCCGGCATTTTACGCTGTTTATTCTGGACTGTCCTGCGAGCACCAGTAAAAGCATTTTTCTTGGCAGCTGATGATGGGTCGTTCTGACAGGTCCAATGAAGACAGTGCTGTTGAACAAGTAAAGCCTGTATCTCCTCATCATTCTCATCGAACCAATCATGCTGCTTGCGGGTAGAGGGCCTGAGCATCTTCAGCGCAGATGTATGGATAGCATCCCTGAAGCGTTCCCGATTGTCCTCAGCGCTGCCTGCGAGGTGTAGGTCAGCAAGCTTGACTTCTAAGTCTTCAGCCAGTGCTGAAGCTATGCTGGGGTTCTTTAGCTTGGCCGCATTGATTCTTTTCATAACCTTGCTTCTTTGTGGTCGCCTCTTGGGTCTGATGCGGAGCCTCATTTTGGAGACAATGAGCCTGTGATCTGTCCAGTAGTCAGCACCACACATGGCGTTGGTCACTCTGACATCCTGCCTGTCTTTTCTCCTGACAATGACACAGTCAATAAGATGCCAATGCTTAGAGCGGAGGTCTTGTTACAGGTAGGCAGACGGAAGGTTGTGTTGGTGATAAGGAGGTCGTGTGCTGCACGGGTTTTCACTAAGAGTAGGCCATTACTGTTACACTTGCCCACTCCATGCCTCCCAATGACTCCCTGCTTGATTGCAGAGTCACCCCCTACTCTTGCATTGAAATCGCCAAGTAAGATCAGGTTGTCGGTGCTGCTCACTGCTGATGGCGTCTAGTTCTTTGTAGAACTTGTCTTTCATCTCATCCAGGTTGTTCATTGTGGGGGCATAGGCACTGATCAGAGTGGCTTGGCTTCTGTTTTGTAGCGGAAGCAGTAACGCCATAAGCCGGTCGTTCACACCCTTGGGTAGACTATCGAGTTTCCGAACAGGGTGATTCCTGATGGCGAATCCAACTCCAGCATCACGACACTCATCGCTGCCACGACCGCTCCAGAAAAAAGTGTATCCACCTCCAGTTTCAGTCAACTGACCTACGTTGGCAAGAAGAGTTTCGCTCAGGGCTGCAATGTCAATGTTGTATTTTGCAAGCTGATTGGCAACTAAGGTTGTTCTTGTCTCTGGTCAGTCTGCTGTCCGGTTGTCCAAAAGCCTGTGCACGTTCCAAGTGCCAGTGGTGAGCAGTGTCACCTTGTGTTTTATTTTGTTTGTTTGACCGCAAGATGGGATCCCCGCCAGCCGCAGTAAACTGACCAGGGTGTAGTGAAGCAGGGAATGTTTAGGGCACCTTTTCTAGCCCCTTCCTCATTCTACGGAGGTGAGCAGTGCGTTCCTGAAGAGGACTGCTCGGTCGCCCAGGTAGACGCCGAGTTTCACTGCTGCTTCGGTCAGCAGAAAACGACCATTAGACCTGAGTCGCCTATGTGCAGGTCCGTGACTACAGCTCCCAGTGTGTCCACACCTGCTGCTTCGTCGCTCGCCCATCGCCACAGGACTTCAAGGGCTGAAGACAATATGATGATGATGATGTTAAGACTAGTGCTTGATTTGGATTAAAGTGAGGGAGAGTTGTGCAGCATCAGCCTCACTCTCTCTTCCCAATTCCCATCTGGATCCAGTGTCAAGACAAGAGTCAAGATGGCTGGAGGTGGGACTAGGTGCAGTAGATGACCAGGGCGTCTTCTGTGTCTTGTTCTGCCCTTTGCGTTCCCCGACGCTTGCAGAGACTGCCTTCTTGACCGTTGGACCTTCCATTGGTCTCATCCGCTCAATCTGCCGGAGTCTGTCTTCACATGCTGGGATAGACATCTATCTCACCAAGCGTTGAGATCCGTCGGCTATCCTCACCTGGCTTAGCCGGCTTGTCAAAGCCGTTGCCTGGGGTATGACTGCTGTCGCATGCAAACAGCTACGGGAAGCCACAGGTGAGAGCTGAGTGCCAGGTGGGGAAAAGGGTGGACAAACCGCCCTGAAAGAATGCGACATGTTCCCCCACCAGAGATGCTACCCCTTCCTGACACCCCATACACAGAGTAAGGTTTACAGTTCTGTTCAAGGACAAATTACCTGTTTGTTGAGACATCTTTGAACTTGAGCTGGAAAAAAAAGTTACTTGAACATGGAATTTGGGGAAATGTTTTACTGGATCTCTCAAATGTTAATGAGGAAATATTATTTTTCTGCTCACTTTCCATTTCTTTTCCTAGTATTCAACATTGGAAGCTTATAATTAGCAGCTTTGTATTATTGGATTTACACAAAAAATATGTTCTGACAAATGAAAAGATTTTTCAATATTCGAGAATTAAACAGGGGAGGTGGAATAACCGGATTCAGTTTCAAACGTTCTGACACAGACTTAATAGGTTGAATGGTCTTCTGCGTTGTAGCGTCTATGATAATGAACCACTATTTAACAGCAATTAAAAATCTTTGTGACAGAGCTCAAATCCATCCAGCTGCTGAAGGCATGAATCAAAAAATGCAGCAAAGAGATTGCTCTTAAGTCAATTCTGCCTGTTGCCTACTTTTATACATATATAAAGAACAAGAGGGTAGCCAGGGAGAGGGTTGGCCCACTCAAGGACAAGGGAGGAAATCTATGTGTGGAGCCAGAGGAAATGGGTGAGATATTAAATGAGTACTTTGCGTCAGTATTTGCCAAAGAGAAGGATTTGGTGGATCACGAGTTTGGGAAAGGGTGTGTAGATAGTTTGAGTCATGTTGAGATCAAAAAGGTGGTATTGAACATAAGAACATAAGAAATAGGAGCAGGAGTAGGCCATCTAGCCCTTCGAGCCTGCCCCGCCATTCAATAAGATCATGGCTGATCTGTGGTAGCTCAGTTCCACTTTCCCGCCCTCTCCCCATAACCCTTAATCCCCTCTCTTATCAAGAACCCATCAACCCGCTTCTTAAAAATATTTAGCGAGGCAGCCTCCACCACTTCAACAGGCAGAGAATTCCAGAGATTCACCACCCTTTGAGTGAAGAAGTTCCTCCTCAACTCCGTTCTAAACCGCCTCCCCTTTATCTTGAGGCTGTGCCCCCTAGTCCTACTGTCTTTTTTGAGCGGGAAGAGTCTCTCCACCTCTATCCTATCCATCCCATTCATCATCTTATACGTCTCAATGAGATCTCCCCTCATTCTTCTAAACTCTAACGAGTACAAGCCTAGTTTATTCAGCCTCTCCTCATAGCTCAATCCCCTCAACTCCGGTATCAGCCTAGTAAACCTCCTCTGCACTCCCTCCAGGGCCAAAATATCCTTGCGCAGGTGCGGCGCCCAAAACTGCACACAGTACTCCAGCTGCGGCCTCACCAATGCCCTATACAGCTGCAGCAAGACCTCCCTACTTTTATATTCAATCCCCCTCGCTATGAAGGCCAGCATCCCATTCGCCTTCCTGACCACCTGCTGCACCTGCAAGCTGGGTTTTTGCGACTCATGCACAAGGACCCCGAGGTCCCTCTGCACCGTCGCCTGCTGCAGTTTTTCGCCACGTAAGTAATAGTCCTTCCTACCATTCTTCCTACCAAAGTGGACCACCTCACACTTGCCAACATTAAATTCCATTTGCCATTTCCTGGCCCATTCGCCCAGCCTATCTAGATCCTTCTGCAGACTCTCCACACCCTCCGCACAATTTGCCTTTCCCCCAATCTTGGTGTCATCAGCAAATTTCGACACCCTGCACTCGGTTCCCTCCTCCAGATCATCTATATAAATGGTAAATAGCTGAGGCCCCAGCACCGACCCCTGGGGCACCCCACTAGTCACCAACCGCCAATCCGAATAGCACCCATTGACCCCCACTCTCTGCCTCCTATTTGACAACCAATCCTCTATCCACGCTAACACCCTACCCCCAACTCCATGTCCCCTGACCTTCTGCAATAACCTCTTGTGAGGTACCTTGTCAAACGCCTTCTGAAAAATCCAGAAAGACCACATCCACCGGCTCTCCTCTATCCACTGCCCTAGACACATCCTCATAGAACTCCAGTAAATTTGTCAGACACGATTTCCCTTTAATGAAACCGTGTTGCGTCCGCCCTATCAAGCAATTCCCTTCAAGATGCCTCGCAATTTCCTCCTTAATGACGGATTCTAACATTTTACCTACCACAGACGTTAAACTAACCGGCCTATAATTCCCCGCCTTTTGCCTGGCACCCTTCTTAAACAACGGCGTAACATTAGCCGTTTTCCAATCTTCCGGCACTTCCCCGGAATCCAGCGACGTCTGGAAAATAACCACCAAGGCATCCACTATCACCTCCGCCATTTCTTTCAGAACCCTCGGATGCATTCCATCCGGTCCTGGGGACTTGTCCACAATCAGCCCCTCCAGTCTGTCGAGCACCACCTCTCTAGTAACAGTAATGTCATTAAGACCCTCCATTCCTACCACCTTTCCATCGCTAACAGCCGGCAAATTATTCACGTCCTCCTCCGTGAAGACAGAAACAAAAAAGTTATTCAAGACCTTAGCCATATCCCCATCCCCTACCACTAGCTCCCCTTTCTCATCCTCTAAAGGACCAACGTTCACCCTAGCCAGCCTCTTCCTTTTTATATATTTATAAAAACTCTTGCTATCCTTTTTTATATTAAGTGCTAGCCCAGCCTCATAGCTTCTCCTACCCTCCTTTATCAACTTCTTTGTCAATCTTTGTTGACATTTAAACCTTTCCCAATCCTCTTCTCGCCCACTACTCTTAGCTACTCTAAATTCCTCCGCTTTTAATTTAACACTTTCCTTCACCTCCTTCGTTATCCACGGCTTATTACCTCTCTTCCTACTGTCCTTTTTAACCATCGGAATAAATTTCTGCTGAGCACCAAGAAAGATCTCCTTAAAGATCCTCCACTGCTCCTCAGCAGACCTACCTTCCAACGCACTCCCCCAGTCCACATTCGCCAATTCTTCTCTCATCCTACCATACTCCCCTCTATTCAAACAAAGGACGCGTGTCCGGGAACCCACTTTCTCCTCCTCCATCTGCACCAGAAACTCCACCATACAATGATCACTCTCTCCAAGAGGATCCTTCACCGCAAGGTCCCTAATTCTACCCGCCTCATTACATAGCACCAGATCCAAGATAGCTCGCTCCCTCGTCGGCTCCAACACACACTGTTCAAGGAAATTATCCCGGCAGCATTCCAAGAACTCCTCCTCGAGCCCACCTCGTCCAACATGGGTCGACCAATCAATATGCAGATTGAAATCTCCCATAACTACTGCCGTCCCATTCCTGCACGCCGCACTTATTTGCGTGTTAACAGCCCGCCCCACCTCCAGATCATTATTCGGGGGCCTATAGACGACACCCACCAGCGTCTTCCTCCCTTTGCTGTTCCTAATCTCCACCCACAACGATTCCACGTTCTGCTCTTTGGCTCCGATATCATCCCTTGCTACCACCTTGATACTATCCTTAATCAGCAGAGCTACGCCACCCCCTCTTTCCTCCTGCCTATCCTTCCTAAACACTTGATAGCCCTGTACATTCATCTCCCAGTCCCTGTCACCTTGCAGCCACGTCTCTGTAATGGCCACCAGATCGTATCCATTTGTGTCGATCTGCGCCACCAGCTCATCCACTTTATTCCGAATGCTTCGTGCATTCAGATAAAGCGCTTTCATCCCAGCCTTCACCTGGACCCTATTTGCCGTAACGCCACCAATTGGGACATCCTTGGCCTCTTCCCTTACCTGTACCCTATCCTTAACTTTAGACCTCGTAGCGTCACCTACCCTCGCACCCTCCCCCCCCTAATTAGTTTAAAGCCCTGTCTACAGTCCTCTTTACTCGATTCGCCAACACTCTGGTCCCAGCACGATTCAGACCCACCCCATCCTGCCCGAACAAGTCCCACCTACCCCAATACTGGTGCCAATGCCCCATAAATTCGAACCCATTCCTCCCACACCAATCCCTGAGCCACCCATTCACTTCCTTTATCCTGTCAATCCTACGCCCGTCTGCACTCAGTTCAGGCAGTAGCCCAGAGACGACCACCTTGTCGGTTCTACTTTTTAATTCCATTCCCAGCTTCTCATACTCCCTCCCCAGATCCTCAGTCCGCACTTTGCCTACGTCGCTGGCACCCACATGTACTACAACGACCGGGTTCTCACCCTCCCACTCCAGGTTCCTCTGCAGCCCAGCTGCGACATCCCGTACCCGAGCACCAGGCAGACAACACACCCTTCTGTGCACTTTGTCATTGTGACAAAGGACAGTGTCAATACCCTTCACCCCACTATCTCCAATCACTACTACGTTCCTTTTCCCCTTCTCTTTGCCTATGTCCTGCTGCATCACTGTACCGTGTGCAGTTTGCTCACCAACCTCACCTGCCTCGTCCTCTTCCAGACTGGAAGCAAGAACCTCAAACCTGTTATGCAGATTAAGAGGCTGAGGCCTCCGCTCCTCACCCCCCTTCCTCCTCCTCCCAGCAGCCCCCTTTTGTCCCTGACCTTTAGATTTAGCCAGTCTAGGGGCACCCTCTCTCCCCCTGATGAGCCTCAGCGTCTGTAGCTCAGAGGCCAGCTCATCCACCTTGAGCTGGAGCTCCTCCAGCAACCTGCACTTACTGCAGACATGGTCACTGGGAAGGACCCTGGGGTCCGCCAGTTCCCACATCATACAGAAACCACACATCACATGCCCCTCCATTATTCACTGTAATTTTTTATGGGGAAAAAAAATTTTTTTCCTTGTTTCTTGCTGTAGTAGTTTTGAAAAAAATTTTTTTTCCTTGTTTTTTTTTCAAACAAACTCACCTGGCCTTTTTTCTTTCAAGCCCTTTTTGATATTAAGCCCTATTAACTCACTCTGCTTCCCCCTCACTCCGCTGCCCGCTCAGACGCTGCCCGCTGTCTACACCAGGCCTCCTTTTTAAACCTGGCGCTGATTTAAAGCAGGCTGGTCCACAAATGCCTTTTCACCACACCCTCAGAATTCTTAAAGCAGTAAATACAATAAATAAATGCTTTAAACAGTTCTACAAAGAGTAAAGTGCTTTAAACTTATTTTAAACAGGTTTTTAACAGGTAAAATCTTAGCTCTCTCTCTCTCTCATTGGGGTTCTTGAGAAGCATTAAGACAGACAAGTCCCCAGGGCTGAAGGGATATACCCCAGATTACTGAGAATGGCAAGGGAGGAAATTGCTGGAGTCTTGAGAGAAATCTTCGTATCCTCACTGGTTACAGGGGAGATTCCAGAGGGTTGGAGAATAGCCAATGTTCTTCCTTTGTTTAAGGAGCGTAGCAAGAATAATCCAGATAATTACAGACCGGTGAGCCTTACATCAGTGGCAGAAAAATTATTGGACAAGATTCTTTGAGACAGAATTTATTCCCACTTGGAAATAAGTGAACGCATTAGTGACTGGCAACATGGATTTGTGAAGGGGAGGTCGTGTCTCGCGAATTTAATCAAATTTTTTGAGGAAGTGACCAAGATGATTGATGAGGGTAGGGCAGTGGATGTTGTTTACATGGATTTCAGTAAGGCCTTTGACAAGGTCCCTCATGGCAGACTGGTGCAGAAGGTGAAGTCACGTGGGATCAGAGGTGAGCTGGCAAGATGAATACAAAACTGGCTCGGTCATAGAAAACAGAGGGTAGCAGTGGAAGGAAGCGTTTCTGAATGGAGGGCTGTGACAAATGGTGTTCTTCAGGTATCAGTGCTGGGACCTTTGCTGTTTGTAATATATATAAATGATTTGGAGGAAAACGTAACTGGATTGATTAGTAAGTTTGATGTCACAAAGATTGGTGGATTTGCGGTTGGCGATGAGGACCATCAGAGGTTACAACGTGGTATAGATCAGTTGGGGACTTAGGCAGAGAGATGGCAGATGGAGGTTAATCCGGACAAATGTGAGGTAATGCATTTTGGAAGGTCTAATACAGGTAGGAAATATACAGCAAATGGCAGAACGCTTAAGAGTATTGACGGGCAAAGGGATCTGGGTGTACAAAGAACAATACAGCACAGGAACAAGCCCTTCACCCTCCAAGCCTGCGCCCTCATGCGCCCAACTAGATCATTTGTTTGTATCCCTCTATTTCCAGTCTGTTCATGTGGCTATCTAGATAAATCTTAAACGATCCCAGCGTGTCCGCCTCAACCACCCTGCTTGGCAGTGCATTCCAGGCCCCCACCACCCTCTGTGTAAAATACGTCCCCCTGACATCTGTGTTGAACCTTGCCCCCCTCGCCTTGAACTTATGACCCCTCGTGTTCATCATCTCCGACCTGGGAAAAAGCTTCTCACTGTTCACCCGATCTATGCCCTTCATAATTTTATACACCTCTATTAGGTCTCCCCTCATCTCTGTCTTTCCAGGGTGAAACAACCCCAGTTTACCCAGTCTCTCCTCCTAGCTAAGATCCTCCATACCAGGCAACATCCTAGTAAACCTTTTCTGTACTCTCTCCAAAGCCTCCGCATCCTTCTGGTAGTGTGGCGACCAGCACTGGACGCAGTATTCCAAATATGGCCTAACCAACATTCTATATAGCTGCAACATCACATGCCAACTTTTATACTCTATGCCCCGTCCAATAAAGGCAAGCATGCCATATGCCTTCTTCACCACTCTCTCTACCTGTGCTGCCACCTTTAAGGATCTGTGGACTTGCACACCCAGGTCCTTCTGTGTGTCTGTACTCCTGATGGTTCTGCCATTTATTGTATAGCTCCCCCCGCTACATTAGATCTACCAAAATGCTTCACTTCGCATTTATCTGGATTAAATTCCATCTGCCATTTCTCCGTCCAATTTTCCAGCCTATCTATATCTGCTGTATTCGCTGACAATGTTCATCACTATCCGCAACTCCAGCAATCTTTGCGTCGTCCGCAAACTTACTGATCACACCAGTTACATCTTCTTTCAAACCACTTATATATATCACAAACAGCAGAGTTCCCAGTACAGAGCCCTGTGGAACACCAATATTCACAGACCTCCAACCGGAAAAAGACTCCTCCACTGCTACCCTCTGTCTTCTATGGCCAAGCCAGTCCTCCACCCATCTAGCTAGCTCACCTTTTATCCCGTGAGATTTAACCTTTTGCACCTGCCTGCCATGAGGGACCTTTACTAAAATCCATATAGACGACATCCACGGCCCTCCCCTCGTCAATCGTTTTGTCACCTCCTCAAAAAAAACTCAACCAAATTTGTGAGGCATGACCTCTGTCATATCGCTAATGAGATTATTCAGTTCTAAATGTGCATATATCCTACCTCTTAAGAATCTTCTCCAACAATTTCCCTACCATGGACGTCAAGCTCACCGGCCTATAATTACCCGGGTTATCCTTGCTACCCTTCTTAAGTAACAGGACCACATTTGCTATCCTCCAATCCTCTGGGACCTCACCTGTGTCCAGTGAAGAGATAAAGATTTCTGTTAGAGGCTCAGCAATTTCATCTCTTGTCTCCCTGAGCAGTCTAGGATAGATGCCATCAGGCCCTGGGGATTTGTCTGTCTTAATGTTTCCTAAAAAACCTAACACTTCCTCCCTTGTAATTGAGATTTTTTTCTAACGGGTCAACACATCCCTCTGAGACACTACCAGCCAACATGTCCCTCCTTTGTGAATACTGATGCAAAGTATTCGTTTAGGATCTCACCTACTTCCTTTGGTTCAAAGCATAATTCCCCTCCTTTGTCCCTGAGAGGTCCGATTCTTTCCCTGACAACCCTCTTGTTCCTAACGTATGTATAAAATGCCTTAGGATTCTCCTTAATCCTGTCTTCCAAGGACATTTCGTGATCCCTTTTTGCCCTTCTAACTCCCTGTTTGAGTTCTTTTCTACTTTCTCTGTATTCCTCCAGTGCTCCATCTGTTTTTAGCTGCCTGGACCCTACATATGCCTCTTTTCTCTTTTTGATTAGACCCACAATTTCACTGGTTATCCGTGGTTCTCAAATCCTACCTTTCCTATCCTTCCTTTTTATAGGCACATGCCTGTCCTGCAGCCCCATCAACTGCTCCTTAAAAGACTCCCACATGCCAGATGTAGATATACCCTTGAACAGCCTCTCCCAATCAACAGCCACCAGATCCTGCCTAATCCGGCTGTAGTTAGCCTTCCCCCAATTCAGCACCTTACCCATAGGACAACACTCATCTTTTTCCATTACTATCCTAAAGTTTAGAGAATTGTGGTCATCATTTGCCACATGCTCCCCTCCTGAAACTTCGATGACCTGACCGGGCTCATTCCCCAGTACCAGGGATAGCCTCCTCTCTAGTTGGACTATCGACATATTGTTCCAAAGAACCTTCCTGTATGCATTTTATAAATTCCTCCCTGTCCAGACCCCCAGTCCTAAGCGATTTCCAGTCTATACATGCAAAATTAAAGTCTTCCACCACAACAACCCTATTTTTTCTGCACCCATCCAGAATCTCCTTACATATCTGTTCCTCCACTTCCCATGGGCTGTTGGGAGGCCTGTAGTACACCCCCAGCATAGTGACTGTGCCCTTCCTGTTTCTGAGCTCCACCCACAGTGACTCATTACATGACCCCTCTAAATTGTCCACCCTCTGTACCACTGTAACATGCTCCCTAACCAGTATTGCTACTCCGCCTCCTCTTCCTCGCCTAAAACACTTATACCCTGGAATATTCAGCTGCCAGTCCTGTCCTTCTTTTAACCAAGTCTCCGTCACTGCAACCACATCCAAGTTCCGCATGAGCATTAAGGCTCTAAGTTTGCCTGTCTTGCCCGTTATGCTCCTTGCATTGAAGCAGACGCACTCCAGCCCTCCAGGCCCATTGAGATCATCCTCCTCCAGAATGCTCTTCCTCTTTAGAACATAGAATCCTACAGTGCAGAAACAGGCCCTTTGGCCCATCGAGTCTGCACCGACCACAATCCCACCCAGGCCCTACCCCCATATCCCTACACATTTACCCTCTAATCCCTCTAACCTACGCATCCCAGGACACTAAGGGGCAATTTTAGCATGGCCAATCAACCTAACCCGCACATCTTTGAACTGTGGGAGGAAACCGGAGCACCCAGAGGAAACCCACGCAGACACGAGGAGGATGTGCAAACTCCACACAGACAGTGACCCGGGCTGGGAATCGAACCCGGATTCCTGGAGCTGTGAAGCAACAGTGCTAATCGCTGTGCTACCGTGCCTTAGATAGCCTTGTCCTGGCCCCAAGCTTGTCCCCAGCCTTTATGCTTATTGACCTATTGTTTTGATCCCCACCCCCCTGCCACATTAGTTTAAACCATCCGAGCCACACTACCAAAACTCCCACCCAGGATATTTGTGCCCCTCCAGTTTAGGTGTAACCCATCCTTCTTGTACAGGTACCATCCTCTCTTGAAGACTTCCCAGTGATCCATGAATTTGAAACTCTCCCTCCTGCACGAGTCCTTTAGCCACACGTTCAGTTGTACAATCTCCCTGTTCCTAGCCTCACTAGCACTGGGAGTAGTCCAGAGATTGCTACCCTAGAGGCCCTGCTTTTTAGCTTACTACCCAACTCCCTGAATTGCTCTTGCAGGACCTCCCTGCTCTTTCTGTCTACGTCATTTGCACCAATGTGGACAATGACGTCTGTCTGATTATGCGCCTCTTTTAGGATGCTTCCTACCCACTCAGAGACATCCAGGACCCTAGCACCAGGGAGGCAGACTACTATCCTGGAGTCTCGCTCATGCCCACAGAACTGCCTGTCTGTGCCTCTAACTATTGCGTCCCCCTCTTTCCCTTCTGAGGCACAGAGCCTGACTCTGTGCCAGTGACCTGGTCACCATGGCTTACCCCTGGAGTGTCACCTCCACCGCCCCCCCCCCCCCCCACTCCAAAACGGTATACTTATTTTGGAGGGGGACAACCACAGGGATCCCTTCACTGACTGCCCTCTCCCCTCCCCTTTCCTGACTGTCACCCAGCCCTTACTGTTAAGGCGGACAGCCACCGGGGTACTCTCTGGTATATGACCCTTACCCTTCCTAATCGTGACCCACGTGACTTCCTCCTGTGGCCCCGGTGTGACTACCTGCCTGTAACTTCTCTCTATTAATTCCTCATTCTCCCTGACTAAACTAAGGTCATCGAGCCGCAGCTCCAGTTCTCTAACGCGGTCCCTCAGGAGCTGCAGTTTGACGCGCCTGGCGCAGGTATGAACTTATGGGAGGCTAGGCGACTCCATGAACTCTCACATCTGACACCGAAAGCAACAAACTGGCCTCTCACTCATAATTACCTCTTTCTTTAAATTACTGGAAGAACGAAGAACAGAACCTATCCTGCCTCTGCCTGATTACGCCTAAGCCCGTTCAGCCAAAGCCCTTCAGCCTTCACTCTGCTCTCTCTCACTCCATGCCTGCTCTCAATGCTGCCCACTGTATAGAGTGGTCTGCTCTTTATAGCTCCCGTTCACCACTGGCTGGCGTCAGGCACCTGCGCAGTTTTCCCAGTTAAAAAAAAACTTTTGCAAAGGGAAAAAGCTTGCGAAAAACCTTAATGGATAAATAAATAGCCAAACACTAACTGCCTTACCCTCAGCACAAATCTCTCTCCCTCAATCTTGCTCTGGTCGCACAATGAGGTCAATTCCCCAGGTAAGTGACTTTTATATTAAAATTTAAAAAACTCAAACTCCCAGACGAGCCCGCGGCCCACTTCCACTTTCCTAGTAAAAAAAACTTTTTAAGGGAAAAAGCCCATGAAAGACCTTAATGGATTAACAGATACACAGGTTACTGAAAGTGGTAATGCAGGTGGAGAAGGTAGTCAAGAAGGCATACAGCATGCTTGCCTTCATCGGCTGGGGCACTGAGTTTAAAAATTTGCAAGTCATGTTGCAGCTTTATTGAACCTTAGTTAGGCTGCACTTGGAATATAGTGTTCAGTTCTGGTCACCGCAGTACCGGAAGGATATGGAGGCTTTGGAGAGGGTACAGAAAAGATCTACCAGGATGTTGCCTGGTTTAGAGGGCATTAGCTACGAGGAGAGGTTGGAGAAATTTGGATTGTTCTCAATGGAACAACGGAGGCTGAGGGGCGACCTGACAGATGTCGACAAGATTATGAGGCATGGACAGTCAGAAGCTTTTTCCCAGAGTGGAAAAGTCAATTACTAGGAGGCACAAGTTTAAGGTACGAGGGGCAACGTTTAAAGGAAATGTATGAGGCTAATTTTTTATGATGTGGGTATGCCGGCGTTGGACTGGTGTAAACACAGTAAAAAGTCTGACACCAGGTTTTAGTCCAACCTATTTATTTGATAATATACTCGCAAGCTTTCGGGTTAGCCCCTTCGTCAGGTGAATTCACTTTTTGCTAATTTTTTACACAGAGGATGGTGGGTGCCTGGAATTTATTGCCAGAGAGGTAATGGAAGTAGATACGGTACTGACTTTTAAGGAGTGTCTTGACAAAAACATGAAAAGGATGGGAATAGAGGGATATGGTCCCCGGAAGGGTAAGTGGTTATAGTTAAGTCCGGCAGCATGGTCGATGCAGGCTTAGAGGGCTGAAGGGTCTGTTCCTGTGTTGTAATTTTCTTTATTCTTTATATATCAAAAAGTAGTCAAGTTCAAAAGACTAAATTCCTGTGACGATGATTTACTTTTAACAATGTAACAGAATGATTATATATATATTCACTATTTAGTTCTGATATGTGCCAATAAGCAACTATCCTTAGGAACATACAAATTAGGAGCAGGGATAGACCATTCAGCCCCATTCAATAAGCTCATGGTTGACTAGGCAGAGAAATCAAGGACCAGAGTCAGTTAAGGACCAAGTAAAAAATAGTAGGAAAGGGAAAGAAATGTTAAAAGTGCCCACCTGAAGGTTTTGTAGCTGAATGCTTGGAGTATCCAAAACAAAATGGATGAACTAGTTGCACAGATAGATATAAAGGGATATGGTACGGTTGGCATTAAGAAGATGTGGCTCCAAGGTGAGCAAGGATAGGAACTAAACATTGAAGGCTATTTGTTGTTTAGGAAGGACAGACAGAAAGGAAAAGGTGGTGGAGTTGCATTCTTGATCTAGACGATATGGATACGATATTGAGGAAAAATATTAGCATAGATGATATGGAATTTGTATTGGTCAAGTTAAGAAACATCAAGGGCAAAAAACACTGGCGAGGGCGGCACTGTAATGGTAATATTGGGAAAAACTTTAGACAGGGAATCAGAGATGCGTGCATTAAAAGAACGTCGGTGATTATGGGCGACTTTACTCTGCACATGGATTGGGAGAGCCAAATAAGTCAAACTACAATAGAGAAGGAATTTCTGGAGTGCATACAGGATGGTTTTCTGGAGCAATATGTTGAGGAACCAACAAGAGAGCAGGCCATTCTTGGACTGGGTGTTGCGCAATGAGATAAGATTAGTTGGCAATCTAGTTGTGAGAGAACCCTTGGGGACGAGTGACCATAACACAGTAGAATTCTTTGTCAAGGTAGATAGTCATCGAGTCATACAGATTTATAGCATTGAAAAATCCCTTTTGCCCAATTTAAAACAGCAGCAAAGACAAGTCAGGGAATTATAGGCAATGAGTCTGACATCAGTGGTGGTTAAGTTACTGCAGTGGATTATGAGGGACAAGATCTACCAACATTTGGATAGTTAAGGTCAGTTTAGAGATAGTCACCATGGTTTTGTGCATGAGAGGTGATGTTTGATGAATCTTTTAGAATTTCTCAAAGAGGTATTGATTGAATTTTCTGAGGAGGTGACCAGGTGTATAGATTAGGGTAATATAGTCAATGCAGTTTATACGGATTTCAGCAAAGCCTCTGACAAGGTCCTATTTGTTAAGAAGGTAAATTCACAAGGGATACAGGAAATTTGATGAAGTGGATTCAAAATTGGCATAGGTTAGGAGGCAGGGCAATGACAGAAGGGTACTAGAAGCCAGTGTCCAGTGGCACACCACAGGGATCTATGTCAGGCCCCCTGTTATTCGTCATTTAGATAAATGACATTCATGGCTATGTGGGGGATAGGATTAGTAAGTTTGCGGATGACATAAAGATTGGATGGGTGGTTAACAGTGAGGTGGAGTGTCTTGGGCTACAAGAAGTTAAAGACGGAATGGTCAAATGGGCAGATAAGTGGCAGATGGAACTTAACCCTGAAAAGTGAGCGGTGATACACTTTGGAAGAAGTAATTTGACAAGAAAGTATTCAATGAATGCTAGGACACTAAGAAGTTCTGTGGAACAAAGGGACCTTGGTGTGTTTGACTACAGATCACTGAAAGCGGAAGGGCATGTTAGTAGGGTGGTGAAAAAGGCATATGGGACACTTGCCTTTATCAATCGAGGCATAGATTACAAAAGCAGGGAAGTTATGTTGGAGTTATGTAGAACTTTGGTGAGGCCACAGTTGGAGTACTGTGTGAAGTTCCAGTTGCCATATTATCGGAAGAACGTCATTGCACTCTTCTTGTGGAAGGGGCGCAGAGGAGATTCGCCAGGAAGCAGCCTGGGAATGGAACATTTTAGTTATGAAGAGAGGTTGGATAGACTTGTGTTGTTTTTGTTGGACCAGACCAGACTGAGGGGCGACCTGATCGAGGTCTACAAGGTTATGAGAGACATGGACAGTGTGGATAAGGGGCAGCTATTCCCCTTAGTTGATGGGTCAGTCACATGGGGATATAGGTTCAAGGTAAGGGGCAGGAGATCTAGAGGGGATGTGAGGAAAAACTCTTTTATCTAGAGGGTGGTGACAGTCTGGAATGCACTGCTTGGGTGGGTATAGAGGCAGGTTGCCTCACATCCTTTAAAAATTATCTGGATGAACATTTGGCACATCATCACATTCAGGGCTATGGGCCAAGTGCTGGCAGATGGGATTACGTGAGGGTTTAAATGCTTCTAATATGTCAGTGCAGATTCGATGGGCCTCTCCTGTGCTGTATGATTTTTTGAGGATGAAACGAGGAAGTTAGATAAAGGAGAACCAGTGGACATTATTTATTTAGATTTCCAGAAGGCCTTTGACAAGGTGCTGCATAGGAGACTGTTAAGTAAGTTAAGAGCCCATGGTGTTAGTGGTAAGATCCTGGCATGGATAGAGGATTGACAGACTAGCAGAAGGCAGAAGAGAGTGGGGATAAAGGGGTCTTTTCAGGATGGCAGCTGGTGACTAGTGGTGTGCCTTAGGGGTTGGTGCATCTTTCCACAATATACATTAATAATTTGGAAGAAGGAACTGAAGGCACTGTTGCTAAGTAAAAGTAAAGTAGTTTATTTATTAGTCACAAGTAAGGCTTACATTAACACTACAATGAAGTAAGTGAAATTCTCCTAGGCATCACAGCCCAGCGCCTGTTCAGGTCAATGCACCTAACCAGTACGTCTTTCAGGATGTGGGAAGAAATCAGACCACCTGGAGGAAACCCACACAGACGTAGGGAGAACATGCAAACTCCACACAGGCAGTGACAGGCAGTGGGAATGCAGCCTCTCCTGATAACTCAAACCACCAAGTTCTGGTGGCATCCTAGTAAATCTTTCCTGCATTCTTTTCTACTTTTGTAATATCCTTTCTATAATAGTGACCAGAATAGTGATGTAGTTGATTCTGAGACCAGGGTCCTGAATCTCAATAAAGATAACTACGATGGTATGAGGCACGAATTGGCTATGGTGGATTGGGAAACATTACTAAAAGGGAAAAAAGTAGACAGGCATTTTTTTAAAGAACGAATAGGTGAACTACAAAAGTTGTTTATTCCTGTTTTGCACAAGAATGGTAAGGGAATTGTGGCCAAACCATGGATTTGGAGTATAACATTAGCCAATGTGAGGTTATCCACTTTGGTAGAAATAATAGTAGGAGAGATTATTATTTAAACGGTGAAAAGCTGCAGCATAAGAACATAAGAAATAGGAGCAGGAGTAGGCCATCTAGCCCTTCGAGCCTGCCCCGCCATTCAATAAGATCATGGCTGATCTGAAGTGGCTCAGTTCCACTTTCCTGCCTTCGCCCCATAACCCTTAATCCCCTTGCCTACCAAAAACCTATCTACCCGCGTCTTAAATATATTTAGCGAGGCAGCCTCCACCACTTCAATGGGCAGAGAATTCCAGAGATTCACCACCCTTTGAGTCAAGAAGTTCCTCCTCAACTCCGTTCTAAACTGCCCCCCCTTACCTTGAGGCTGTGCCCTCTAGTCCTGCTGTCCTTTCTGAGCAGGAAGAACCTCTCCACCTCTACCTTATCCATCCCTTTCATCATCTTGTACGTCTCAATAAGATCTCCCCTCATCCTTCTAAACTCTAACAAGTACAAGCCTAGTTTATCCAGCCTCTCCTCATAGCTCAACCCCCTCAACTCCGGTATCAGCCTAGTGAACCTCCTCTGCACTCCCTCCAAGGCCAAAATATCCTTGTGCAAGTGCGGCAACCAAAACTGCACATGCTACAGTGCAGAGGGACCTGGGGGTCCTTGTGCACGAATCACAAAAGCTCAGTCTGCAGGTGCAGCAGGTGATCAAGAAGGCGAATGGAATAAAGAACAAAGAACAAAGAACAAAAACAGCCCAGGAAACAGGCCCTTCGGCCCAACGAGCCTGCACCGCCATCTTAACACCACCAGTACCCCCCTCCACCCATGACCCTTGTCTAATGTTTTATGGCCATCCACATTGAGGGAAACTAATTTAGGGACAATTTATTACTGCCAATCAGCCTAACAGCACATCTTTGGGGTGTGGGAGGAAACCAGACATCAAGCCCCTCTCCTTCATGAATACCGACGCAAAGTATTCATTCAGGATCTCCCCCATTCCCTCTGCCTTTAAGCACAATTCCTCTCGTCTGTCCCTGAGAGGACCGATTTTACCCCTAGCCACCCTTTTGCTCTTAAGATGGGAGTAAAACGCCTTTGGATTCTCCTTAATCCTACCTGCCAAAGCCATCTCATGCCCCCTCTTTACTCTCCTAACTCCCCTTTTGAGATCCCTCCTACTCTGTCTGTAATCCTCCAACGCTCTCTCCGTTCCCAGCTGCTTAGACCTGACATATGCCTCTCGTTTCTTCCTAACCAGGTCTTCTATATCTCTAGTAATCCACGGATATCTAATCCTACCTAATGTGGGCCTTCATCGCGAGGGGAATAGAATATAAAAGCAGGGAGGTCTTGCTGCAACTGTACAAGGCACTGGTGAGGCCGCAACTGGAGTACTGTGTGCAGTTTTGGTCCCCTTATTTGCGAAAGGATATATTGGCCTTGGAGGGAGGACAGAGAAGGTTCACCAGGCTGATACCGGAGATGAAGAGGTTAGCTTATTAAGAGAGACTGAATAGACTGGGTCTGTACTCGTTAGAGTTTAGAAGGCTGAGGGACGATCTTATAGAGACTTACAAGACAATGAAGGGGCTAGATAGGGTAGAGGTAGAGAGATTCTTTCCGCCTTGAAAGGGAAACAGAACTAGAGGGCGCAGCCTCAAAATAAGGGGGAGGCAGTTTAGAATGGAGTTGAGGAGGAACTTCTTCACTCAAAGGGTGGTGAATCTCTGGAATTCTCTGCCCATTGAAGTGGTGGAGGCTACCTTGTTGAATATACTTACGTCAAGGGTAGATAGATTTCTGATAGACAAGGGAATTAAGTGTTATGGGGAGAAAGCAGGAAAGTGGAACCGATCCATTTCAGATCAGCCATGATCTTACTGAATGGAGGGGCAGGCTCAAAGGGTTAGGTGGCCTACTCCTGCTCCTATTTCTTATGTTTTATGTTCTTATGGATTACAAGGGAAATTAGAAATATTATCAGATTCAAGGAAAAAGCATTCAAATTGGCAAGAAAAAGCAGTATGCCTGAGGATTGGGAGCAGTTTAAAATTCAACAAAAGAGGACCAAGGGATTGATGAAGAAGGGAAAAATCAAGAATGAAAGTAAGCTAGCAGGGAACATAAAAACTGAATGTAAAAGATTCTATAGATATGTAAAAAAAACTGATAAAAGCTAATGTAGGCCCCTACAGTCAGAAACGGGAGAATTCATAACAGGGAATAAAGAAATGGCCAAGAAATTAAAATGGTACTTTGCTTCAGCCTTCACAAAGGAAGACATGAATAAAGTACCAGAAGTTTTGAGAGAAACATATGTTAGTGAGGAACTGAAGGGAACCAGTATTAATAAAGAAATGGTTTGGGGGAAATTGACGAGAATGAAGGTGTATAAATCTCCAGGTTCTTTTCAACTTCATCCCAGAGCACTTAAGAAAGTGGCCTTGGAAATAGTAGATTAATTGGGTGGTGTGACATTAGTATACCTTTAAGAGTTTTTTTTAAAAATCTGCAACTCTTACAGTCAGGGTTTCTCAGCCTTATCTGATATCATTATGTGATGAGTCCTTTTATTGCTACTTAAGTAGTTTAAATAGGGTTGTTTGTGATTGAAACACATTGGATATCTTTATTAAGGGTTATATGTTATAGTGGTTGTTTACTTTCTTGTTTGTAATTGATATAAGTTTTTGCTAATTTTCTTACTATACATGTCAACTGTATTCTTAAATGAACTTTGTTTGATAAAAGCTCCCTGGTGGGTCATTTGAATCATACCTGATTCAATACAAATGCAAGAAAAAAAGTTATGATCCATGTGGGCTCCATAGAACACTTTGGAGTTTCTGATCCGAACCATAACAGTGGTTATTTTCCAAAATTCTTTGGACTCTAGAACAGTTAGAACATAGAACGTAGAACACTATAGCACAAATAGGCTCTTCGGCCCACAAGTTGCGCTGATCATACACATACCTACTAGGTCTATCTATAACTCTCAATCCCATTAAATCCCATGTACTCATCTAGAAGTCTCTCAGAAGACCCCAGCGAGTTCGCCTCTACCACCACTGATGGCAGCCGATTCCACTCACTCACCACCCTCTAAGTGAAAAACTTACCCCTGACATCTCCTCTGTACCTGCTCCCCAGCACCTTAAACCTGTGTCCTCTCGTAGTGACCATTTTAGCCCTGGGAAGTAGCCTCCGAGAATCCACCCTATCTAGACCTCTCAACATCTTATAAACTTCTATCAGGTCGCCTTTCAACCTTTGTCTCTCCAGGGAGGAGACCTAGCTCCCTCAACCTATCTTCATAAGGCATGCCTCCCAATCCAGGCAACATCCTTGTGAATCTCCTCTGCACTCTCTCAGCGGCTTCCACATCCTTCTTGTAGTGAGGCGACTAGAACTGCGTACAGTACTCCAAGTGGGGTCTGACAAGGATCTTATAAAGTTGCAGCATTACCTCCCGACTCCTAAATTCAATCCCTCATAGAGATTGGCAGGTAGCTATTCAAAAAGGGAGGTAGAGGTAGAAGAGGGAAGTAAAGACCAGTGAGCTTAATGTTGCTATTGGGGAAGTTGCGAGAGTCCATTTTCAAGGATTTCATAACTCGGCATTTTGAAGGCAGTGGTATAATCAGACAAAATCAATATGGAATTGCGAAAGAAAATCACGCTTGGTGAATCTACTGGAATTCTTCAAAGATGTAACTAGTAGAATTGACCAAGGAGAACCAGTGGATGTGGTTTATTTAGTCTTACAGAAGGCTCTCGGCCAGATCCCACTTAACAGACTACGATGGAAAGTAAAAGAACATGGGATTGCAAGTAATGTCTTGAGATGGAAAGAACGCTGGTTAGCAGATAGGAAGCGAACAATTGGTATAATTTGTTGACAATTTACATAGATTATTGGAACTGGGGACCAAGTGTAGTGTGTCAAAGTTCGCAGATGACACCAAGATGAGTGACAGAGCTAAGTGTACAAAGGACACTGAACGTCTGCAAAGGGATATCGATAGATTAAGTAAGTAGGCAAGGGTCTAACAAATGGAGTACAATGTTGGTAAATGTGAGGTCAACTATTTTGGCAGGAATAACAGCAAAAAGGACGATTGTTTAAATGGCAAAAAATTGCAGCATGCTGCTGTGCAGAGGGACCAGGATGTCCTTGTGCATGACTGACAAAATGTTGGTTTGCAGGTGCAGCAGGTAATTAAGAAGGCAAATGGAAATTTGTTCTTCAGTGCTGGAGGGATGGAGCTTAAAAACAGGGAAGTTATGTTGCAGCTGTATAAGGTCTGCTGAGGCCACACCTGGATTTCTGTGTAGTTTTGGTCTCCTTGAGAAAGGATATACTGGCACTGGAGGGGTGCAGAGGCGATTCAATAGGTTGATTCCGGAGTTGAGAGGGTTGGTTTATGAGGAGAGACTGAGTAGATTGAAGTCATACTCATTGGAATTGAGAAAAATCGGCCGGGGGGGGGGGGGGGGGGGGTGCGTGGTGGGATCTTATAGAAACATATAAAATTAAGAAGGGGATAGAAAAGGTAGAAGCGGGGAGGTTTTTTCCACTGGTGGATGAAACCAAAACTAGGGGGCATAGCCTCAAAGTAAGGGGGAGCAGATTTAGGGCTGAGTTGAGGAGAAACTTCTTCACCCAAAGGATTGTTAAGCCATGGAACTCCCTGCCCAGTGAAGCAGTTGAGGCGGAAATTCCAGAAATGGAATTTGTCTGGACCATGATGGTCCTGGTCCTTCTCTCTCACCGCACTTTGCACCATCCATTGCAGAGAGTAATTACCCAAGTACACAAACTAAATTGGCTGAGATACATTATAATTCAAGTAAAATATTAGTCGTCATATACTAACTCACCAAAATGCAACTTAAATTCAGAAAATCAAAACAATGGGAACCAACGGTTATTGGGAGAAGGCTGGAAGGTGGAATTGAGGAATATAATTTCAATCAGTCGTGACTTCATTGAATGGCAGAGCAGCCTTGATGGGCCAAATGGCCTACTTCTGCCCTGACATCTTACGGCTTGGAATGGCTTTCTATCAAACGGCATCATAATAACTCCACTGTATTTTACTACTTACCTTTATAAACCAAACAGGAACAAAGGCTATGTAATATGCACTCAACATTGCATTGACCAGAACTTCCTTCATACGCCAGTTGAAATCCATTTTCAGATGTTCTACTTCGTTTCTAATCAAGTCTGGAGACAAGCAGCATGCATGCGTTGGCATAGTGCTTAGACTGTACATCTGGTTAGTATGATGTTTCCAAGTTTCCTTTAAAACTGTTAGATAGTCTTTACTTCTTCCAACAGCTGTTCCTGTGTCATTGGGACCAATGTTAGTCACAGATGTTGGGAGATTTGATTTCTTTGGATCATAATTCAGTCGAAAGAAAGGTATGTATATTCCAAACCTGCAAACACAGGAAATATTATAAGCCTGTTATCCCCCTATAAATTTTAGCACAATTTATTACCAGCAATTTTTTACCAACTTATCAAAGATGATCAGTTTATGGCAGAATTTGGTCACACCATGCAATGAGACAACAGTCAGAGATCTGTGCATTGGTGGATTAAATTATGACAATAGCAGGCTGTTTTATAGTCCAGTAGGGAATAACAGTGAGTCTAAGACAATAGAGAGAGAAAAGTAATAGATATGCGGAGTAGAAAAATCGGATGCAACAAAAGTGGAGTTGGAGATAAAGATGAAACAGGGAGGAAATGGGAAGGGAGGTAGAATTGCTTAGGTTCAGGACAGCAACTGCTATGTACACAGTGAAGCAGAAAACAACGATGGTCTCTTGTTGAAGAATTTGCAGTAATACAGGAAGCTCTCTCAGTATTCTGCACTCTAGGGATTCTATGATTCTATCCGGAACTGTACTGTCAAAATTAAACTAAATAAGCCTCACGGAAACACTATTACAAATCTGGATGTAAAAATATGAATGCAGATTAAGAATATCAAAATGAATATCTTTTGAGAAAATCTGGTAATTATTATAGATGTCACTCTCACCAACCTGAATCAGATTTGCATTGCATCAATTTAAGAAACTACATCAACTGGAAAGATGCGAGTAATTTTTCAGACAAAGTATTGCAATGACAACTTCAATTTGTGGAACCTCAAATTTGAAACATAGGTAAATGGAATTCTAGCACTTCAAGGGCAAAATCTTTTCCAATTATATTCTTAATGTGGTCACTATTATCTAAGCCCTTTTCATTCCAGATTCAATTACAAACATGCGCTACTGCTGGAAAGCTGAACATCACTTCTATTTCCATTATACAGCACATCACTGTCTAATTTATTTCTCAATTTTGCTGTACTTTTAAAAATGAAAACAAATTATATTACTTTGCATTACTACATTGCATTACTTCTTAAAACAAACATTCACATAAACTTTAACTATAGAATGTAATTCACCAATGTTTTTCAATTCATTTATAGAATGTGAGCAGTGCTGGCATTTATTGCCCATCCCTAATTGGCCTCAAGTGGTGGTGAGCTGCATTCTTGAACCGCTGCATTCCCTGAGGTGAAGGTACATCCACAGTGCTGTTATGGAGGGGGTTCCAAGATTTTGACCCAGTGACAGTGAAACATTAGCAATATATTTCCAAGTCAGGATGGTGAGTGGCTTGGAGGGGAACTTCCAGTGGTGATGTTCCCATGCGTCTGCTGCCCTTGTCCTTCTAGATAGTAGCGTTCATAGATTTGGAAGTTGTGGCCGAAAGGGCCTTGGTGAATTCTTTCTGTACATCTTATAGATGGGGCACACTGCCACCCGCGTTCATTGGTGCTGGAGGGAATTAATGTTTGTGGAAGGGGTACAAATCATATGGGCTGCTTTGTCCTAGATTGCATTGAGCATCTTGAGTGTTGTTGCTGCACTTATCCAGGCAAGTGGAGAATATCCCAGTACACTCCTGACTTGAGACGTGTAGATGGTAGACAGATTTTGGGGAGTCAGGAGATGAGGTACACTCTACATAATTCCGAGCCTCTGACCTGCTCTTGAAGTCACAGTATTTATATGGCTAGTCCAGTTGAGTTTCTGGTCAATGGAAACCTGCAGGATGTTCATAGTGGGAGGGTCAGTGATGGTGATGTCACTGAATATTAAGGGACAATGGTTAAATTCTGTAAGGAGATGGTCCTTGCCTAGCACTTGTGTGGCATGAATATTACCTGCTACTTGTCAGCCCAATCCTGGAAACTGTCCTGCTGCATTTGGATGACATAGACAGCTTCAGTATTTAAGGGATCACAAATGTGAACATTGTGCAGTCATCAGCGAATGTCCCCACTTCTGATATTATATTGGAAGGTACATCATTGACGAAGCAGCTGAAGATGTTTAGGCCTAGGATGTCGTGCAGCTCAGATGATTGTCCTCCAATCACCACAACCATAAGAACATAACATAAGAAATAGGAGCAGGAGTAGGCCATCTCGCCCTTTGAGCCTGCCCCGCCATTTAATAAGATCATGGCTGATCTGAAGTGGATCAGTTCCACCTTCCCGTTTTCTCCCCATAACCCTTTATTCCCTTGTCTATCAGAAACCTATCTACCCGTGACTTAAATATATTCAGCGAGGTAGCTTCCACCACTTCAACAGGCAGAGAGTTCCAGAGATTCACCATCCTTTGAGTAAAGAAGTTCCTCCTCAACTCTGATCTAAACTGCACCCCCCCACCTTATCTTGAGGCTGTGCCCTCTAGTCCTGCTATCCTTTCTAAGCAGGAAGAATCTCTCTACCTCTACCCTATCTATCCCCTTCATTATCTTATACGTCTCTGTAAGATCGTCCCTCAGCCTTCTAAACTCCAACGAGTACAGACGCAATCTATTCAGTCTCTCTGCATAGGCTAACCCCTCATCTCTGGTATCAGCCTAATGAACCTCCTCTGCACTCCCTCCAAGGCCAATATATCCTTCCACAAGTGCAGCCACCAAAACTGCACACACTACTCCAGCTGCGGCCTCACTAGCACCCTGTACAGTTGCAGCAAGACCTCCCTGCTTTTATATTCTATCCCCCTCGCTATAAAGGCCAACATTCCATTCGCCTTCTTGATCATCTGCAGACTGGGTTTTTGTGATTCGTGCACAAGGACCCCCAGGTCCCTCTGCACCGTAGCATGCTGTAGCTTTTCGCCTTTTAAATAATAATCCCTCCTACTATTATTTCTACCAAAGTGGATAACCTCGCACTTGCTAACATTATACTCCATCTGCCAGCTCCTCGCCCACTCACTCAGCGTATCCAGATCTCTCTGCAGACTTTCCACACCCTCCATGCAATTTGCTTTTCCACTCATCTTCGTGTCATCAGCAAATTTCGTCACCCTACACTCAGCCGCCTCCTCCAGATCATCTAGTAAATGGTAAACAGTTGAGGCCCCAGCACTGATCCCTGCGGCACTCCACTAGTTACCAACTGCCAACCAGAATAGCACCCATTGATTCCAACTCTCTGCTTCCTATTAGGCAACCAATCCTCTATCCACGCTAACACCTTACCCTCTACTCTGTGCACCCTAACCTTCTGCAACTATCTTTGTTTGAGCTAGGCATGATTGCAACGAGCTGAGAGTTTACCCTCAATTTCCATTATTCCAGTTTTTCTAGGGCTCCTTGATGCCATATTTGGTCAAATACTGCCTTGATGTCAAGGGGAGTCACTCTCAACCTCTGGATTTCACTCTTTTGTCCCTGTTTGAACCAAGACTGTAATGACGTCTGGAGCTGAGTGACCCTGGCTAAACACAAACCCTGGCTGAACAACATTGGGAAGGTTATTGTTAAGCAACTGCTGTTAATAGCACTGTTGATGAATGCTTCCATCACTTTGCTGATGACAGAAAGTAGATGAAATGGGTCGTAATTGGCCGAGTTAGATTTGTTCTGCTTTTTGTGTAAAGTATATACCTGGGCAATTTTCCATATTGCTGGTTAAATGCCAGTAGCTGTATTAGAAAGAGCTTTGCTAAGGGTGTACCAAGTTCTGGAGAACAAGTCTTCAGTACAATTGCAGGAATATTGTCAGGGCCCATTATCTTTGCAGTATCCAATGCACAGCCATATTTTGATATTACGTGGAGTGAATTGAATTGGCTGAAGACTGACATGTGTGATGCTGGAGACCTCTGAAGGAGGCCGAAATGAATAATCCCCATGGTACTTCTGGACAAAGATTGTTGCGAATGCTTCAGCATCTTTTAGACGGATGTACTGGGTATGGGGTAACGTCTGTAGTTGAAAAAATGCTTGAATCCGTCATCAAAGAAGAAATAGCGAGGCATCTAGAAAGGAATGGTTTGATAGAGCAGACGCAGCACGGGTTCGTTAAGGGGAAGTCGTGTTTGACGAATTTATTGGATTTCTATGAGGATATGACTCATGCGGTAGACAGAGGGGAACCGTGGATGTGGTGTTTCTAGATTTTCATAAGGCGTTTGATAAGGTGCCTCATAAAAGGTTGCTACAGAATGTTAGGGTGCACGGAGTTGGGGGTAAGGTGTTAGCGTGGATAGAGGATTGGTTGTCTAATAGGAAGCAGAGAGTTGGTATCAATGGGTGCTATTCTGATTGGCGGTTAGTGACTTGCGGAGTGCTGCAGGGATCGGTGCTGGGGCCTCAGCTATTTACCACTTATGTAGACGATCTGGAGGAGGGGGCTGAGTGCAGGGTGACGAAATTTGCTGATGACACGAAGATGAGTGGTAAAGCAAATTGCGTGGAGGATGTGGAAAGTCTGCAGAGGGATCTGGATAGGCTGAGCGAGTGGGTGAGGACCTGGCAGATGGAGTACAATGTTGGCAAGTGTGAGGTTATCCACTTTGGCAGAAATAATAGTAGGAGGGATTACTATTTAAAGGGCGAAAAGCTGCAGCATGCTAAGGTGCAGAGAGACCTGGCGGTCCTTGTGCATGAGTTGCAAAAACCCAGTCTGCAGGTGCAGCAGGTGATCAAGAAGGCAAATGGAATGCTGGCCTTTATAGCGAGGGGGGTAGAATATAAAAGCGGGGAGATCTTGCTGCAACTGTACAGGGTACTGGTGAGGCCGCAGCTGGAGTACTGTGTGCAGTTTTGGTCGCCGCACTTGCGCAAGGATATTTTGGCCTTGGAGGGAGTGCAGAGGAGGTTCACTAGGCTGATACCGGAGATGAGGGGGTTGGACTATAAAGAGAGACTAAATAGACTGGGTCTGTACTTGTTGGAGTTTAGAAGGCTGAGGGGGGATCTTATAGAGACGTATAAGATAATGAAAGGGATGAACAGGGTAGAGGTAGAGAGATTCTTCCCGCTTAGAAAGGATAGCAGGACTCGAGGGCACAGCCTCAAGATAAGGGGGGAGCAGTTTAGATCGGAGTTGAGGAGGAACTTCTTCACTCAAAGGGTGGTGAATCTCTGGAATTCTCTGCCCGTTGAAGTGGTGGAGGCTACCTCGCTAAATATATTTAAGTCACAGGTAGATAGGTTTTTGACAGACAAGGGAATTAAGGGTTATGGGGAGAAAGCGGGAAAGTGGAACTGATCCACTTCAGATCAGCCATGATCTTATTGAATGGCGGGGCAGGCTCGAAGGGCTAGATGGCCTACTCCTGCTCCTATTTCTTATGTTCTTATATTTGTGGAGTCTTCGCTTCCAGCAAGTTGTTTAATTGTCCACCACCATTCATAACTGGATGTCGCAGGACTGCAGAGCATAGATCTGATCCATTCGTTGTAGAATAGCTCAGTTCTGAACGTTAGTTGCTGATACTGTTTGTCATGTAAATAGTCGTGTTGTAGTTTTACCAGGTTGATAACTCATTTTTCGGGAGGCCTGGTGTTGCTCCTGCCATGTCCTCCTGCATTCTTGTTTGAATCGTGGTTGATCCACTTGCCACGTGGAAAGGATAAGGTGGGATATTTGCCAGTCCATGAGTTTACAGATGGTGGTTGGGTACAATTCTGCTGTTTATGATGGCCCACAGTACCTAATGGATGTCCAATGCTAGATCTGCTTGAAATTTATCCTATTTAGTACAGTGGTAATGCCACATAACATGAAAATGAGGATGGAACTTTGTCCCCACTAGGATTGTTTCTCTCTCTTGTTGGTTCCCTCACTGCCTGCTGCGGAGCCAGTCCGTTAGGATTTGGCCAGCTTGCTCTGTGATAGCGTTTCCAAGCCAGTCTTAATGCTAGACACTGAAATTTCTCACCCACAGTACATTCCTTTGCCATTCTCAATGTTTCTTCCAAGTGGTGTTCAACATGGAGGTGTACTGATACATCGGCTGAGGTGATACGGTACATGATAATCAGCAAGGGGTTTCCTTGCCATGTTTGACCTGATGCCATAAGACTTCAAGACGTAGAATCATAAAAACCCTACAGTGCAGAAAGAGGCCATCTGGCCCACTGAATCTGCACCGATCACAATTCCACCCAGGCCCTACCCCCACATCCCTACATATTTATCCCTCTAACCTATGCAACTCAGGACTCTAAGAGGCAATTTTTAGCATAACCAATCAACATAATCCACACATCTTTGGACTGTCGGAGGAAACCCACGCAGACACAAGGAAAATGTGCAAACTCCACACAGACAGTGACCCAATCCAGGAATCGAACCCAGATCCCTGGAGCTGTGAAGCAGCAGTGCTAACCACTGTGCTATTGTGCTATCCACAGCCTTTGTTGAGAACTCACAGGGCAAGTCCCTCCTGATTGCATAACATTGTGCCACCACCTCTGTTGGGTCTGTCCTGCTGGTGGGCCAGGTATACTCAAAGATGATAATGGTGGTGACTAGGGCATTATTTCGAAGTTATAATTCTGTGAGTACCATTATGCCAGGCTGTTATTTGACTAGTCTATGAGTCAGCTCTCTCAATTTTGGCACAAGACCCCAGTTGTTTCCGGTTGATGCTGGGTGGTCTATACGGTTTAATTCCTTTTTGTTAACTTTGTGGTAGCTTAATGCAAACATGGCTAGCATGTAGCACAACGCTTAGAACTGCTGCTTCTCAGTGTTAAGGAGCCTGGTTCGATTCTAACCTTGGGTGACTGGCTGTGTGGAGTTTGCACATTCTCACCATGTCTGCATTGGTTTCCTCCATGTAATCCAGCTTTTCCCATAGTGCAAACATGTGGTTAGGTGACTGGCCATGAATAATGCATGGGGTCACAGGGTAAGGGTGGGAGATTGGGCCTGGGTAGGGTGCCCTTTTGTAGGGTTGGTACAGATTCGAATGGCTGAATGACCTCTTCTGCACTATAGAGATTCTATGACACAACTGAGTGGCTCGATAGGCCTTTCAGCAGGTATTTAAGATTCAACCACATTATGTGATAACACTGTCATAAAACATCTATATTATAGATATTATATAAATACAAGCGTGCTGAAAATAAAAGTAGGTTTATCGTAACAAATATGTTTTCCTATCTCATGAAAGTCCAATTATTCTTTTCAACCTCTATTTTAGTCTCATGCATGTAACTTCATTGTAACTATTTTTATTTTAAAAATCTTATTGTCTGTTTCATATTCCAATTTTGTTCTTGCACTGGGAGGTCTTTCCAACGTGGCAAATGCTATATCAATGTTCTATGATACTAAATGGGTTACTTTTTTGTGAAATAACATTAAATCTTCAGAAGACAGCGACTTACGGATAACATAGGAACAATAAATTCAAAAAAGAATATGTTCTGAAAAGGTAAATGAGTGATCGGCACAGACTCCATCCTGTTCCAGTCAGAACTACGAATCGAGTGGTCACAAAAATGACAGACTGTGGTACTGAGATTTTACCACCATGAGAGGCCTGAGGAATAAAACAGAAATAAGCAGTGAAGCAAGAATTTAAAAGTAGAACATTAGTTGGATTTTGCCCCTACTGATGACAACTTTATTGAAACCATAACCGTGGATCAAGACTGACATGTGCATCATCAATTTAAAATTCAAAACTGTTGCTCACTATTCAATTCGCTAATATGCTATAAATCTTAAACTGTACCTTTATTTTTAGAATATCCATTTCTACATTGGCTGTGCTCATGGCCAAATGAAGTCTCGAATTTAGAGCAGATAGTATCCAATTATATAAGGATGATAGAATCATAGAACCCTCCAGTGCAGAACGGGGCCCTTCGGCCCATCCAGTCTGTACCAAACACAATCCCACCCAGGCCTACCCCTTATCCCTACATATTATACCCACTAATCCCTCTAACCTACGCATCCCTGGATACTAAGGGGCAATTCCTTAGCATGGCCAATCAACCTAACCCGCACATCTTTGGACATAGCTTTATGTTGCCTTCAAAGGCGATGAAGACTGATCCACCTCATTTTATTAGTCAAGCGGTGATTGCGAGATTGAAGGAAATTGTTTGCATCCACTTGACGATGTCGCCTGATGAAGGCATTTTGAATACAAGTAATTTATGCTGCAAGTTGTAGAACTTTCGTCAAATTCTATTTAATATATTCAATAGATCAAAATGGTAAGATTTTACACTAGCCAAAAGGAGCTCTTCTGGAAAAGTGAAAATTAGGCAAAGGTTGCATGTAACTGTTATATATTTAAAGAGGTTGCTTTAAGAGCTGATCACATTATTTAATGATGATGTCATTAGGATATTCGCAGAGTCTGCTGTTTTACTTTCAGTTTGTATTTGATGCAGTGAAGACAATATCTGGAATAAATCTGTTGTTGTTACTTTCAATCCACGTGTGCAAACCACATCTTTTCTTTTTCTGTTAAAACCCACAACCCCTAACATGGTTACAGCATTACAGAAAGAAAATTGGTGACGTCAGGATTTTCCTTTATCAAGAACATAAAGTTGGGCGGCGTGGTGGAACAGTGGTTAGCACTGCTATCTCACAGCGCCAGGGACCCGGGTTCAATTCTGGCCTCGGGTCACTGTCTGTGAGAAATTTGCACTTTCTCCCCACGTCTGTGTGAGTTTCCTCTGGGTGCTCCAGTTTCTTCTCACACTCCAAAGAGGTGCGGGTCAGGTTGATTGACCAATCTAAATTGCCCCTTAGTGTTGGGGGGACTAGAAAGTAAATCCATGGGGTTACATGAATAGGGCCTGGGTGGGATTGTTGTCAGTGAAAGTTTGATGGGCCAGATGGGCTCCTTTTGCACTATAGAATTCTATGATTCTATGTCATTAGGGTGTTTGCAGAAGCTACTGTTTTATGTTCGGTTTGTACGTGGTACAGTGCAGGGGACATCTCCTAGAATAAATCTCTGGTTGTTACTTTGAATCCGCATGTGCAAACCATGTCTTTCCTTTTTCAGTTAAAACCCACGACCCATAACAGTTAGAACGTTACAGGAACTTACCTCTTTTACAACTGCAATTATAAGACGACGTGCCAACACAATAATAGTGAGGACTAATAAATTGTAGTCAATCAGATGGAAATTCTAAAGATAGAGAGAAAAGAAGTACTTTAACATTATCTAATGTTCTGCTGTGGTCATGGAGTTTTATAGCACAGAACAAGGCTCTCCAACCCATCATATCTGTGCCAGCTGTCAAACATTTATTTATTTTAATCCTATTTTCCTATCCTTGATCTGTAATCTTCTATGCTATAGTGTTTCAAGTGCTCATCTAAATGCTTCTTAAATGTTGTGAAGGTTCCTGCCTCTACCATCCTTTCAGGCAGTGAGTTTCAGATTCCAACCACCCTCTGGGTGAAAAGGTTTCTCCTCAAATTCTCTCTAAATCTTCTGCTCCTTACCTTAAATCTATGTCCCTTAGTTATCGACCCCTCCACTAAGGGAAACTTTTCTTTCTGTCTACATCCTTCATAATTTTGATGAGATTTCTCCTCAACCTTCTTGCTCTAAGGAAAACATCCTCAGCCTATCCATCCCCCCTTCATAGTTGAAGCTCTTCAGCCCAGACAAAATTCTGGTGAATCTCCTCTGCTCCCTTTCTAATGCAAACACTAGTGCAACCAGAATTTCATGCACTATTCTAGCTGTGGTCTAACAAGTGTTTTATACATCTCCACTATAACCTCCCTGACCTTATATTCTACTCCATGGCTAATAAAGACAAGTATTCTATGTGCTTTCTTAACCACTTTGCCTGCCAGTCCTGCTACCTTCACTGGGGCAGCACGGTGGCACAGTGGTTAGTAATGCTGCCTCACAGCACCAGGGACCAGGGTTTGATTCCCATCTTGTGTCACTGCCTATGTGAAGTTTGCCCCGTTTCTGTATGGATTTCCTCTGGTGCTCTGTTTTCTTCCACTCCAAAGATGTGTGGGTTGACCATGCTAAATTGCTCCTTAGTATCCGGGGGACTAGCTAGGGTAAAATGCATGGGATTACAGGGATAGGGCCTGGGTGCGATTGTTGTCAGTGCTGATTCGATGGGTTGAATGGCCTCCTTCTGCACTGTAGGGATTCTGTGAATCTATGAGTACAATCCCAGCAACGTGATTGCACCCTTTTTGTTTTTAACTTATAAGTGCGAGATGATTCATTTTGGTAGGACAAACTTGAGTGCAGATTACAGGGTCAATGGCAGGGTTCTGAGGAATGTGGAGGAACAGAGAGATCTCAACAGCAAAAATATCATAATCCCATGTGTTAATCGATGCCCACCCTCAGTTCATCGGACATACCCGTAAGATAGATCCTGCTCTTCAATTTGCTACTTAGCTCCCTAAATTCTAGCTGCAGGACCTCATTCCCTTTTCTACCTATGTTGGTACCAATATGAAACATAACCTCTGATTTTTCAACCTCCCCTTTCAGAATGCCCTGCAGCCATTCAGTGATATCTTTGACCCTGACACCAGGAAGACAACACATCATCTTGGAGTCACATCTGTGGCCAAAGAAATGTCTGTCTGCACCTCTCACTACTGACTCTCCTACCACTATTTCTCTTCCACTCTTATTACCCCTTCCTTGTGCAGCTGAGTCACCCAGAATGCAGTGAACTTGGCTCTGGCTGCACTCCCCAGAGAAACCGCCGCTCTTATTATATCCCAATACAGAAAAATGGTTCTTGTATGAGATACACTCTGGGGCTTTCCAAACTACCTGCCTGCCCCACTTCTTTTAACCGGTGGTCACCCATTCCCTCTCTGACTATACTTCCTTAAGCCGTGGGGTGACCATGTCTAAAAGCATGCTATCCACAAACCTATGAAGACAGGTTGGAGAAACTTGGTTTGTTCTCACTAGAGCGACGGAGGTTGAGACGAGACCTGATAGAAGACTACAAGATTATGAGAGGCATGGACAGAGTGGATAGTCAGAAGCTTTTTCCCAGGGTGGATGAGTCAATTACTAGGATTACGGTTAGGGTTAGGTGCGAGGAGCAAAGTTTGAAGGAGATGTACGAGGCAGATTTTTTTTTACACAGAGTGTAGTGGGTGCCTGGAACTCATTGCCGGGGGAGGTAGTGGAAGCGGATACGGTAGTGACTTTTAAGGGGCGTCTTGATAAGTACATGAATAGGATGGGAATAGAGGGATACGGTCCCCGGAAGGTAGGGGGTTTAGTTCAGTCGCGCAGCATGGTCGGTGCAGGCTTGGAGGGCCGAAGGGCCTGTTCCTGTGCTGTAATTTTCTTTGTTCTTTGTTTCAGGTGTGAGGGGCAAGGTTTAAAGGAGATGTACGAAGCAAGTTCTTTTTTTACGTATAGGGTGGTGGGTACCTGGAACTCGTTGCCGGGGGAGGTAGTGGAAGCAGATATGATAGTGAATTTTAAGGGGTAGCTTGACAAATACATGAATAGGATAGGAATAGAGGGATATGGTCCCCAGAAGGGTAGGGGGCTTTAGTTCAGTCAAGTAGCATGGTCTGCGCATGCTCGGAGGGCTGTTCTTGTGCTATAATTTTCCTTGTTCTTTGTTGAGAGCAATGCATTTTCTACAGAAAAGTCCAAGATTTTAGCTTCATTTTTCTCAGGTGTTGTTTGGATATCAGACAGAAAGCAGCACCTCTTGTTTACCCCCTTTCTGGAGTTGAAAATTCTGCTGTCTGTTAGTTGTTAGCTATAAGGTGGTGGTGGGAGGCAATGTTTCTGTCTCTCTCTTTCCAGAGATGTGCTGAAAGTTCTGGGACTTGGATGCTTCAGCGTATCAATCCACCAGTCAAAGGACCAATTCACGGCAGGGATAAAAAATTGCAAAATCCTGCATCACTTGAGCATTCTTGGTTGACCCATGTTGGACGTGGTGGGCTTGAGGAGGAGTTCTTGGAATGCTGCCGGGATAGTTTCCGCGAACAGTGTGTGTTGGAGCCGACGAGGGAGCGAGCTATCTTGGATCTGGTGTTATGTAATGAGGTAGGTAGAATTAGGGACCTTGTAGTGAAGGATCCTCTTGGGAAGAGTGATCATTGTACGGTGGAGTTTCTAATGCAGATGGAGGAGGAGAAAGTGGGTTCCCGGACATGTGTCCTTTGTTTGAACAGAGGGGAGTATGGTAGGATGAGAGGATTGGGGGAGTGTGTTGGAAGGTAGGTCTGCTGAGGAACAGTGGAGGATCTTTAAGGAGATCTTTCTTGGTGCTCAGCAGAAATTTATTCCGATGGTTCAAAAGGATCGGAGGAGGAGAGGTAATCAGCCGTGGATAACGAAGGAGGTGAAGGAAAGTGTTAAATTAAAAGTGGATGCGTTTAGAGTAGCTAAGAGTAGTGGGCAAGAAGAGGATTGGGAGAGGTTTAAATGTCAGCAAAGAATGACAAAGAAATTGATAAAGAAGGGTAGGATAAACTATGAAGCTGGGCTAGCGCTTAATATAAAAGAAAAGGATAGCAAGAGTTTTTATAAATACATAAAAAGGAAGAGGCTGGCTAGGGTGAACATTGGACCCTTAGAGGATGAGAGGGGGGACTTAGTGGTAGGGGATGGGGAAATGGCTGAGGCCGTGAATAACTTTTTTGTTTCGGTCTTCACGGAGGAGGACGTGAATAATTTGCCGGGTGTTAGCGATGGAAAGACGGTAGAAGTGGAGGGCCTGAATGAAATTATTGTTACTAGAGAGGCGGTGCTCGACAGACTGGACGGACTGATTGTGGACAAGACCCCAGGACCGGATGGAATGCATCCAAGGGTTCTGAAGGAAATGGCGGAGGTGATAGTGGATGCCTTGGTGATTATTTTCCAAACGTCGCTGGATTCCGGGGAAGTGCCGGAAGATTGGAAAACGGCTAATGTTACGCCGTTGTTTAAGAAGGGTGGCAGGCAAAAGGCGGGGAATTATAGGCCGGTTAGTTTAACGTCTGTTGTAGGAAAAATGTTAGAATCCGTGATCAAAGAGAAAATAGCGAGGCATCTTGAGGAGAATTGTTTGGTAGAGCAGACGCAGCACGGTTTCGTTAAGGGGAAGTCGTGTCTGACGAATTTATTGGAGTTCTATGAGGATGTGTCTAGGGCGGTGGATAGAGGAGAGCCGGTGGATGTGGTCTTTCTTGATTTTCAGAAGGCGTTTGACAAGGTGCCTCACAAGAGGTTATTGCAGAAGGTCAGGGGGCATGGAGTTGGGGGTAGGGTGTTAGCATGGATAGAGGATTGGCTGTAAAATAGGAGGCAGAGAGTGGGGGTCAATGGGTGCTATTCGGATTGGCGGTTGGTGACTAGTGGAGTGCCCCAGGGGTCGGTGCTGGGGCCTCAGGAATTCAGCATTTATATAGATGATCTGGAGGAGGGAACCGAGTGTATGGTGTCGAAATTTGCTGATGACACCAAGATTGGTGGAACGGCAAATTGTGCGGAGGGTGTGGAGAATCTGCAGAAGGATCTAGATAGGCTGGGCGAATGGGCCAGGAAATGGCAAATGGAATTTAATGTTGGCAAATGTGAGGTTGTCCACTTTGGTAGGAATAATGGTAGGAAGGACTATTACTTACGTGGTGAAAAACTGCAGCATGTGACGGTGCAGAGGGACCTCGGGGTCCTTGTGCATGAGTCGCAAAAACCCAGCCTGCAGGTGCAGCAGGTAGTCAGGAAGGCGAATGGGATGCTGGCCTTCATCGCGAGGGGGATTGAATATAAAAGTAGGGAGGTCTTGCTGCAGCTGTATAGGGCACTGGTGAGGCCGCAGCTGGAGTACTGTGTGCAGTTTTGGTCGCCGTACTTACGCAAGGATATTTTGGCTTTGGAGGGAGTGCAGAGGAGGTTTACTAGGCTGATACCAGAGTTGACGGGGTTGAACTACGAGGAGAGGCTGAATAAACTAGGCTTGTACTCGTTAGAGTTTAGAAGAATGAGGGGAGATCTCATTGAGACGTATAAGATGTTGAATGGGATGGATAGGATAGAGGTGGAGAGGCTCTTCCCGCTCAGAAAGGACAGTAGGACTAGAGGGCACAGCCTCAGGATAAAGGGGGGGCGGTTTAGAACGGAGTTGAGGAGGAACTTCTTCGCTCAAAGGGTGGTGAATCTCTGGAATTCTCTGCCTGTTGAAGTGGTGGAGGCTGCCTCGCTCAATATTTTTAAGACGCGGGTTGATGGGTTTTTGATAGGCAAGGGGATTAAGGGTTATGGGGAGAGGGCGGGAATGTGGAACTGAGCCACGACAGATCAGCCATGATCTTATTGAATGGCGGGGCAGACTCGAGGGGCTAGATGGCCTCCTCCTGCTCCTATTTTCTTATGTTCTTTTTTGTGGCGAGTCTAGGAGGAGTGGTATGTTTGTTGGGTGTTGTTTGACTTGGAACATCATTGCTAGCTGTTAAAGTTTATGCTATATCATGATTGTTTTTTTATAACTGGTAAAAGTTGTACTAATTTTTCTTATTATATGTTAACTGTGTTCTTAAATAAACTTTGATGTGGAGTTGCTGCCGTTGGACTGGGATAGGCACAGTAAGAAGTCTCATAACACCAGGTTAAAGTCCAACAGGTTTATTTGGTAGCACAAGCTTTTGGAACACTGCCCCTTCATCAGGTGAATGAACAGTTGGATTCACAAACATGGCATATGTAGACACAAACTCAATTACAAGATAATGGTTGGAATACAAGTCAACGCGTACGGAGTGTCGGCGAGGGATAGTACCTCTGGTGGGGGAACATGTCACGGCCTTTCGGGGTGGTTTGTCCACCCTTTGTCCCCACCTGGCACTCAGTTCTCACCTGTGGCTCCTTGTAGCTGTTTGTATGCGACAGCGGCCACACCTCGGGCAACGGCTTCAACAAGCCGGCTAAACCAGGTGAGGGTAGCCGACGGGTCTCAACCCTCGGTGAGACAGGGAGATGTCTATCCCAGCATGTGACAGACAGACTCCGGCGCATTGAGTGCATGAACATAGAACATTACAGCGCAGAACAGGCCCTTCGGCCCACGATGTTGCGCCGACCAGTTTTTTAAAAAAAAACACTGACCCACTAATCTAAACCAATCCCTTTTCGTCCATAAACCTATCCACAGATCTCTTAAACGCCCCCAAACTAGGCGCATTTACAACTGCAGCAGGCAGGGCATTCCAGTCCCTCACCACCCTCTGGGTAAAGAACCTACCCCTGACATCCGTCCTATAACTACCCCCCCCTTAATTTAAAGCCATGCCCCCTCGTGCTAGCTTTCTCCATCCGAGGAAAAAGGCTATCACTGTCCACCCTATCTAAACCTCTAATCATCTTATACGTTTCAATAAGATCCCCTCTTAGCCTCCTTCTTTCCAGCGAAAACAACCCCAAATCCCTCAGTCTCTCCTCATAGGACCTCCCCTCCATACCAGGCAACATCCTGGTAAACCTCCTCTGCACCCTCTCCAAAGCCTCTACGTCCTTCCTGTAATGTGGGGACCAGAACTGCACACAGTACTCCAAGTGCGGCCGCACCAGAGTTGTGTACAGCTGCAACACGACGCTGCGACTCCTAAATTCAATCTCCCTACCAATAAACGCCAAGACACCGTATGCCTTCTTAACAACCTTATCTACTTGATTCCCAACTTTCAGGGATCTATGTACACATACACCTAGATCCCTCTGCTCCTGCACACTATTCAAAGTCCTCCCGTTAGCCCTATACTCAACACATCTGTTACTCCTACCAAAATGAATTACCTCACACTTCTCCGCATTAAACTCCATCCGCCACCTCGCGGCCCAGTTCTGCAACCTGTCTAAGTCACCCTGCAAACTATGACACCCTTCCTCACAATCTACCACACCTCCGACTTTGGTGTCATCAGCAAACTTACTAATCCACCCAACTATACCCTCATCCAGATCATTAATAAAAATTACAAACAGCAGTGGCCCCAAAACAGATCCCTGAGGCACACCACTCGTAACCGAACTCCATGACGAATATTTACCATCAACCACCACCCTCTGTCTCCTATCTGCTAGCCAATTCCTGATCCAAGTACCTAGATTACCCCCAATCCCATACATCTGCATTTTCTGCAGAAGCCTACCATGGTGAACCTTATCAAACGCCTTACTAAAATCCATATATACCACGTCAACTGCCTTACCCCTATCCACCTCTTTGGTCACTTTCTCAAAGAACTCAATAAGGTTAGTAAGGCACGACCTACCTGCTACAAAACCATGCTGACTGTCTCTAATCAATTCATTACTCTCCAAATAACTATAAATCCTATCCCTAATAATTCTTTCTAAAACCTTGCCCACAACAGAAGTAAGACTCACCGGTCTATAATTCCCGGGGAAGTCTCTGTTCCCCTTCTTAAACAACGGGACAACATTCGCTGTCCTCCAATCTTCCGGTACTGTACCAGAGACCAACGATGACCTGAAGATCAGAGCCAGAGGCTCTGCAATCACCTCTCTTGTCTCCCAGAGAATCCTAGGGTAAATCCCATCCGGACCAGGGGACTTATCTATTTTCAAGCCCTCTAGAATATCCAGCACATCCCCGGTATCAACTGCAATACTGTTTATTTTACACCCATGAGACCAATGAAAGGTCCAACGGTCAAGATGGCGGTCTCTGCAAGCGCCGTGGAATGCGAAAAGCAAGATAAGACACAGAAGACGTCCTGGTCATCCATTGCGCCTAGTCCCATCTCCAGCCGTCTTGACTCTTGTCTTGACACTGGATCTAGATGGGAATTGGGAAGAGAGAGTGAGGCTGATGCTGCACAACTCTCCCTCACTTTAATCCAAATCAAGCACTAGTTTCAACACTGTCATCATCATCAGTGTCCTGTTCAACCCTTGAAGTCCTGTGGCGATGGGCGAGCGACGAAGCAGCAGGTGTGGACACACTGGGAGCTGTAGTCACGGACCTGCACATAGGCGACTCAGGTCTAATGGTCATTTTCTGCTGACCGAAGCAGCAGTGAAACTCGGTGTCTACCTGGGCGACCGAGCAGTCCTCTTCAGGAACGCACTGCTCACCTCTGTAGAATGAGGAAGGGGCTAGAAAAGGTGCCCTAAACATTCCCTGCTTCACTACACCCTGGCCAGTTTACTGTGGCTGGCGGGGATCCCCTTCCGGTCGAACAAACAAAATAAAACACAAGGTGACACCGCTCACACTGGCACTTGGAACGTGCGCAGGCTTTTGGACAACCCTACAGCAGACAGACCAGAGACAAGAACAGCCTTAGTTGCCAATGAGCTTGCAAAATACAACATTGACATTGCAGCCCTGAGCGAAACTCGTCTTGCCAACGTAGGTCAGTTGACTGAAACTGGAGGTGGATACACTTTTTTCTGGAGCGGTCGTGGCAGTGATGAGCGTTGTGATGCTGGAGTTGGATTTGCCATCAGGGGTCACCTTGTTCAGAAACTTGATATCTACCCAAAGGTGTGAACGGCTGGCTTATGACATTACATCTTCCGCTACAGAACAGAAGTCAAGCCACCCTGATCAGCGCCTATGCCCCCACAATGAACAACCTGGATGAGATGAAAGACAAGTTCTACGAAGAAGGGTGGTGAATCTCTGGAATTCTCTGCCCAATGAAGTGGTGGAGGCTACCTCGTTGAATATATTTAAGTCATGGGTAGATAGATTTCTGATAGATGAGGGAATTAAGGGTTATGGGGAGAAAACGGGAAAGTGGAACTGATCCACTTCAGATCAGCCATGATCTTATTGAATGGTGGGGCAGGCTCGAAAGGCTAGATGGCCTACTCCTGCTCCTATTTCTTATGTCCTTATGACTGGCTGCAGCCTTAGAAATCAAGCTTGCTGATCTACACCTCGCAGGCAACGCTGAGGACAATGGGAATGCTTCAGGGATGATGTCCATACATCTGCACTGAAGATGCTCGGGCCCTCCATCCACCAGCAGCATGATTGGTTTGATGAGAATGATGAGGAGATATAGGCTGTACTTGTTGAAAAGCACCGTCTTCATTGGGCCTGTCAGAACGAACCATCTTCAGCTGCCAAGAAAAATGCTTTTACCAGTGTTCGCAGGACTGTCCAGAATAAACTGCGTAAAATGCAGGATGCCTGGCTGAGCGCCAAGATGAAATGCAGGGATACGCTGACAGAAACAAATTGAAACAGTTCTATGAAGCCCACAATACTCTCTACGGACCTCAATCTCTCGGGAGTTCCCCCTCCTGAGTACAGATGGTACAACTCTCATTACAGAGAGGGCTCAGATCCTGCAGAGATGGGCTGAACACTTTCGAGTCCGTCCTCAACCGACCGTCATCTATTAACGATGAGGCAATTGACAGGATTCCCCAGGTTGATGTCAACAGCGCCATGGATGACCCACCGGTAGTAGCCGAAGTCACGAAAGCTGTCAGCCAGCTATCCAGTGGCAAATCCCCAAGGGTAGATGCCAGACCCACAGAAATCTACAAAGCTGCTGGTCCTGTACTTATCGAGAAGCTCACTGAGTTGTTCTAGTCCTTTTGGAAGCAAGGATCCATTACTCAGTAACTTAAAGATGCTTCCATCATACACCTCTACAAGAGGAAGGGCAATCGGCAAGTATACGACAACCACCGAGTAATCTTGCTGCTCTCCATCCCAGGAAAACCCTTGCAAGAGTCCTGCTAAATCGTCTGGTCACTCATCTGGAGCTGGGCCTGTTTCCAGAGTCACAGTGTGGCTTCTGCAAAGGTTGCGGGACTATTGATATGACTTTTGCTGCGTGCCAAGTTCAGGAGAAGTGTCAGGAGCAGAATCGCGAGCTCTACACAACCTTTGTTGACCTTGCGAAAGCCTTCAACACTGTCAGCCGACAAGGCGTGTGGAGGATCATGTCAAAGTTCAGCTGCCCACCCCCAAATTCATTCAGATGGTACGCCAGTTCCATGATGGCAGAGAATCCTCTGAGGCATTCCCAGTCACCAATGGTCAAACAGGGCTGTGTGCTCGCACCCACACTGTTCAGCATGATGTTTACTGCCATGCTGAATGATGCCTTCTAGGACAGTGTTGCTGGAATTAGCCTCAAGTACAGAGTGGATGGGAAGCTCTTCAACCTGAGGAGACTTCAAGCTATTACCAAAGTGAAAGAGACTGTTCTGAGAGATTTCCTCTTTGCTGTTGACTGCACCTTGTATACTGGCTCACAGCCAGAGATGCAAGTCAGTATGGACAAATTTGCCACAACTTGTGACAACTTTGGACTCACCATCAACATTAAAAAGACCGAAGTCATGCACCAGCCTGTTCCTCATGCATCGTACACAGAACCCATAATCACAATCCAAGAGCAGAAACTACAGGCAGTGGACCAGTTCACTTATCTTGGCAGCACCCTCTCCCAAGCAGTAACTATTGATACAGAAGTTGGCTGCAGAATAGAAAAGGCAAGTTCTGCTTTTGTTAGACTGCGCTCCATTGTATGGGTCAAGAATTCAGCCCAGCAACAAAACTGAAGGTCTACAGCACCGCAGTACTCACTACCCTCCTGTATGCCTGTGAAATGTGTACTGTGTATTGAAGGCATGCAAGACAGCTCAATTATTTCCACATGACTTGTCTTCGCTGAATATTATGCATCAGATGGCAAGACAAAGTACCAGACACTGAAGTTCTCTCTAGAGCAAGTCTACCATCAGTCTACACACTGCTGATGAGAGCGCAGACCTGGTGGGCTGGTCATGTCATCCGTATGTCAGACAAGGGCATACCCAAGCAGCTCCTTTTTGGGGAATTCTCTGCTGGAAGATGCTCGCATGGAGGGCAGAAGAAATGTTTCAAAGACACAGTCAAGGCCTCCCTGAAGTCGCTTGACATAGACACAACCACCTGGGAAACGCTGGCACAAAATCACCCTACCTGGCGCTGCCTCATCCACAAAGACTGTCAAGCTTACAAAGCGAGGTATATTGCAGAAGCACAACTTAAGCGCGAGCTGCGCAAGTCCAGAGCCACCAGCGCAACAACTACAGTGTCTACACAAGTCTATCCAATATGTGCCAGGACATTCTATGCCCGAACTGCCTGATCAGTCATCTTTCGGACACCCTGCAACCAGCCTCAAAATGACTACTAGTGTCAAGGTCCTCATCGATGACAATGGACGAACATATATGCCCTGTTTGTGAACCCAACTCTTCACTCACCTGGCAAGGGAGCAGTGCTCTGAAAACTTATGCTACCAAATAAACCTGTTGGACTTTAACCTGGTGTTGTGAGACTACTTACTGTAAATGAATTTTGTTTGATAAAAGCTTCCCAGTGGATCACTTGAATCATACCTGGAGTGAAACATCTTATGCTCACCCGTGCCAAATTCAAATATAAAAACTTAGGACTTAGGTATAAAACACCTTGGAGTTTTTGGTCTGGGTTATAGGAAGCCTCAGGCTTCAAAAGTTAAATGAAATGTTTAATGTCATTTTAATAAGAGTCTGAGAATTTAGAGTTAAAGCTAATATGAAACATTTGAACAGTGGTCAAGGTGGTTGGTTGAAATGCTGGACAGGATTCCCTGTTAAAAGTGGAGGAGGAGCTTTGTTCAGAAATGTCATTTGGAAAACTTGGTCTGGATATCAAAATGGAAATCACTAAGAGAAAGCATGAGAACGAGAGAAGATTTTAAAGATGTTTTTGGGAGTGGAGGTTGGAAATGCTAATATGTAAATCATCTGAGAGGATTCTGAGGAGACAGCCAAATAAAGACACCAAAACTGCACATAATACTTTAGGTGTGGCCTCACCAACGCCCTGTACAATTGCAACAAAACATCCCTATCCCTATAGTCAAATCCTCTCGCTTTGAAGGCTAACATACCATTTGCCTTCTTTACTGCCAAATATGCCTGCGCGCTTACTTTCAGCGACTGATGCACAAGGACATCAAGGTCTCGTTGAGTATCCACCACGCTCAATTTACACCCATTCAAGTAATAATCATTCTTTAAAGGGCATCAGTTATCCCGATGAGTTTTTAGCTCAATCACCAATGTGATTTAATTCCAGATTTTTACTGAATTCAAATTTCACCACAGCATTTACCAGGATCATTCAATTACTAGTCCAGTGACATTACCACAATGCTACAGCATTCCCCTGGTTGCACTACAACAGTAACCATACTTCCAACCATATGACCAAAACCTCTACTTTCTCAGAAGACTAAGGAAATTCAGCATGTGCTGCAATTCTCACCAACTTTTACAGATACACTATGGAAAGCATTCTTTCTGGTTGCCTCACAGCTTGGTATGGCTCCTGCCCTGTACAAGACCACAAGAAACTGCAAAATGTTGTGAATGATGCCCAGTCCATCATGCAAACCATCCTCCCAACCACTGACTCTGTTTACACTTCCCGCTGTTTTGGAAAAGCAGCCAGCATAATTCAGGACTCTGCATACCCCAGACATTCTCTCTTCTATCTTCCGTCTGGAAAAATATACAAAAGTCTGAGATCCCACACCAACTGACTCACGAACAGCTTCTTCCCTGCTGCCATCAGACTTTTTGGATGGACCTACCTCACATTAAGTTCATCTTTCGCTATGCCCTAGCTATGACTGTAACACTACATTCCGCACTCTCTCATTTCCTTCCCTATGAACAGTATGCTTTGTCTGTATAGCGCAAGGAACAATACTTTTCACTGTATACTA
The DNA here is from genome assembly GCF_965287045.1 of Carcharhinus amblyrhynchos. Taxonomy (NCBI): domain Eukaryota; kingdom Metazoa; phylum Chordata; class Chondrichthyes; order Carcharhiniformes; family Carcharhinidae; genus Carcharhinus; species Carcharhinus amblyrhynchos. Next base: position 46,422,883 of record NC_137347.1, read on the forward strand.
ATATATGTGACAATAATAAATCAAAACAACTTCAAAAACTCTTAATTGGCTATGAAGGACTGAGACAATTTGAGGTACTGAAAGAAACTATATAAGAAACTATATAAGACGAAGGTTGAGAGGCGACCTGATAGAAGTTTATAAAATGTTGAGAGGAATAGATAGGGTGGATTCTCAGAGGCTATTTCCCCAAGTTGAAATGGTCGCTACGAGAGGACACAGATTGAAGGTGCAGGGAGGCAAGTACAGAAGTGATGTTAGGGGTAAGTTTTTCACTCAGAGGGTGGTGAGTGAATGGAATCGGCTGCCGTCAGTGGTGGTGGAGGCGAACTCGCTGGGGTCTTTTAAAAGACTTCTGGATGAGTATATGGGATTTAATGGGATTGGGGGTTATAGATAGGTCTATAGATTGGTAGGTGTTGATGTGGTCGGCGCAACTCGTGGGCCGAAGGGCCTGTTTGTGCTGTAGTGTTCTATGTTCTAAGTGCAAATCTTTTTTACCACTCTAATGTTGCCAAATCATAATTCCATTTCCTATGCTAAATTATAGGGCTGTTCTGATGGTCAGTGGTAAAATCCTAGCTATACAAAACAGGAAGATGCTGGCTGTGATTCCCCAGTATGAGTTAAATGCTCTTAAATATTAGAGGTAGTAAGGATGCTTCAACTGACCCTCAAACTCAAAGCAGGGAGAGAGGTCTCATAAAAGGATTAGGTTTACAGACTGGAATTGGAACATTGTTGAAAGAGTAAACTTGATTGAAAAATCAATATTCTAACATCAGCTCCTTTGAAGACACTTGCTGTCACACCATCTCAAATGATGGCTGTGAAGACAGTAAGATACCCCTCAAAGTCATGCTGTGATGAACTTCTGAGCTTTGTACATTAGACTGCCTCATACCTTCATACACATAATTATTACAGCGCAGGAGAACATAAGAACAGAACATAAGAACATAAGAAATAGGAGCAAGAGTAGGCCATCTAGCCCTTTGAGCCTGCCCAGCCATTCAATATGATCATGGCTGATCTGAAGTGGATCAGTTCCACTTTCCTGCTGTCTCCCCATAACCCTTAATTCCCTTGTCTATCAAAAACCTAACTACCCATGACTTAAACATATTTAGCGATGTAGCCTCCACCAATTCAACGGGCAGAAAATTCCAGATACTCACCACCCTTTGAGCGAAGATGATCTAAACTGCACCCCCCCCTTATCTTGAGGCTGAGCCCTTGAGTCCGGCTCTCCTTTCTAAGCGGGAAGAATCTCTCTACCTCTACCCTATCCATCCCCTTCATTATCTTATACGTCTCTATAAGATCCCGCCTCATCCTTCTAAACTCCAACGAGTACAGACTCAGTCTATTTAGTCTCTCTTCATAGTCCAACCCCCTCATCTCCAGTATCAGTCTAGTGAACCTCCTCTGCACTCCCTCCAATGCCAATATATCCTTCCGCAAGCATGGCGACCAAAACTGCACACAGTACTCCAGCTGCGGCCTCACCAGTACCCTGCACAATTGCAGCAAGATTTCCCTACTTTTATATTCTATCCCCCTCGCTATAAAGGCCAACATTCCATTCGCCTTCTTGATCACCTGCTGCACCTGCAGACTAGGTTTTTGCGACTCATTCACAAGGACCGCCAGGTCTCTCTGCACCTTAACATGCTGCAGCTTTTCGCCTTTTAAATAATAATCCCTCCTACTATTATTTCTGCCACAGTGGATAGCCTTACACTTGCCAACATTATACTCCATCTGCCAGGTCCTCGCCCACTCGCTCAGCCTATCCAGATCCCTCTGCAGACTCTCCACACCCTCCATGCAATTTGCTTTTCCACTCACCTTCGTGTCATCAGCAAATTTCGTCACCCTACACTCAGCCCCCTCCTCCAGATCGTCTATAGGTAGAGGCGAACTCGCTGGGGTCTTTTAAAAGACTTCTGGATGAGTATATGGGATCTAATGGCACTGGAAGTTACAGATAGTTCTATGGCTTGGTAGGTATAGATGTGATCGGCGCAACTTGTGGGCCGAAGGGTCTGTTTGTGCTGTAGTGTACTATGTTCTATATAAATGGTAAATAGCTGAGGCCCCAGCACCGATCCCTGTGGCACTCAACTAGTCACCAACCGCCAATCAGAATAGCACCCATTGATACCAACTCTCTGCTTCCTATTAGACAGCCAATGCTCTATCCACGCTAACACCTTACCCCCAACTCCGTGCACCCTAACCTTCTGAGGCATCTTATCAAACGCCTTCTGGAAATCTAAAAACACCACATCTACCGATTCCCCTCTGTCTACCGCACTAGTCGCATCCTCATAGAAATCCAATAAATTCCCCTTAACGAATCCGTGCTGCGTCTGCTCGATCAAACCATTCTTTTCTAGGTGCCTCGCTATTTCTTCTTTGATGACGGATTCAAGCATTTTTCCAACTACAGACGTTAAACTAACCAGCCTATAATTCCCTGCCTTTTGTCTGCTACCTTTTTTAAACAGCAGTGTAACATTAGCCATTTTCCAATCTTCCGGCACTTCCCCGGAACCCAGCGAATTTTGGTAAATAATTACTAAGGCATCCACTATCACCGCTGCCTTTTCTTTCAGAACCCTGGGATGCATTCCATCCGGTCCTGGGGACTTGTCCACCTTCAGTCCCATTAGTCTATCAAGCACTACCTCTCTAGTGACAGTAATCGCATTCAGGCCCTGAACTCCTACCATCCTTCTATCTTTAAGATCCGGCAAACTATTCACGTCCTCCTCCGTGAAGACGGAGGCAAAAAACTTATTCAAAGCCTCCGCCATTTCCTCATCTCCCACCGCTAATCCCCCCTCATCCTCTAAGCATCCAACATTCACTCTAGCCAGCCTCCTCTTCTTTATATATTTGTAAAAACTTTTACTGTCCTTTTTTATATTTAGTGCTAGTTTAGCTTCATAGTCTATCTTTCCTTTCTTTATCACCTTCTTAGTCATTCTTTGTTGATTTTTAAATTTTTCCCAATCTTCTAATCGCCCACTACTTTTAGCCACTCTGAATGCATCGCCTTTTAATTTAGTACTCTTTTTTATTTCCTTCGATAACCACGGCTGGTTCTCCCTTCTCCTACATTCCTTCTTTACCATCGGAATATATTTCTGCCGAATACCGAAAAAGATCTCCTTAAAAATCCTCCACTGTTCCTCAGCCGTTCTACCAACTAATCTGCGCCCCCAATCTACATTCGAGGAGGCTAGTGCAATTAAGGGTAGAAACAAAGGATAGCCTTGTTAGCAATGCTCATTTGCTATGAATGAATAGAAAAATTGATTCCTTCTCAATTACTAAAAATCTGTACCTTCAGGCTTGTACTGGGAGCAGCAAACTTCATCAAAACAGTCAAAGGTGCGAAGGAAAACATTTCAAAATGGGACCTATCAGAAATCTCATTTTTTTCTGTAAAACAGAATACTGGTGTGTGCCAGTACAACAGTACTGGTATGAAGAATAATTCATGATCCATGCTATCAAAAAGAGGATTGAGGATGGTAGAAGCATTTTAACATAGAACATAGAACACTATAGCACAAACAGGCCCTTCGGCCCACAAGTTGCACCGATCATATCCATACCTACCAGGCCATAGAATTATCTATAACTCTCAATCCCATTAAATCCCGTGTACTCATCCAGAAGTCTTTTAAAAGACGGCAACAAGTTTGCGTCTACCACCACCGATGGCAGCCGATTCCACTCACTCACCACCCTCTGAGTGAAAAACTTACCCCTGACATCTCCTCTGTACTTGCTCCCCAGCATCTTAAACCTGTGTCCTCTCGTAGCAACCATTTCAGCCCTGGGAAATAGCCTCTGAGAATCCACCCTACCTATACCTCTCAATATTTTATAAACTTCTATCAGGTCGCCTCTCAACCTTCGTCCCTCCAGGGAGAAGACACCTAGCTCCCTCAACCTATCTTCATAAGGCATGCCTCCCAATCTAGGAGGTAAATCTCCTCTGCACCCGCTCAATAGCTTCCACATCCTTCCTGTAGTGAGGCGACCAGAACTGTGCACAGTACTCCAAGTGGGGTCTGACAAGGGTCTTACAAAGTTGCAGCATTACCTCCCGACTCCTAAACTCAATCCCTCGATTAACGAAGGCGATTTGATTCACCTAAGAGTTCTGATAAGTGTGCAGAAAACTTGCAAGGTTACCAAGTTTCTGATTGTATAGATTTTGCATGGATCGTTGTAGAAGTGTGTTTGATAGTGAAAAGATTATTCTTGTTTTAAGTTTGTGTTCTTAAGCCCTGAGCAAGGATGTTCAATGCCAGAGCACAACAGGAGCTGAATAGAAACTCATTTGGTGCACAGAATGCATACAGCATAACATTTTGCCATCACAATACCATGAATTTCACAGTGCAGTAAACATGAACATGCACGTATTCTCTCATATCAACATTAAGTCTCACTGGCATTTTAGACAGTCAAACAGAAAGTTGGATTCCACTGACCCATTAGGCAAAATATCTCTCAAATACTGGATCACAAGGAGTAATAAAATGATACTCACCAGTGATGTAAGTGCAGGTGGATGAGTAGGAGGATACCACCATACAGTTTTATAGATGTTGATGTAATGAACAAACAAAGCTACGAGGTGGCAGAAGAGTAGGTGAACTTCGAACAGAATGCCTTTCTCAAGAGGTAATTCAGGGATCTTATTGTGTTTCAGAGGGATCACAGTCTGGGTTGCAAGGGGAGGGCTTGTCAAGCCAGTTCCTGAGCCACTCCTAATGACAAACAACAAATAAATTGCAGTTGATCAGGAGTCAAAGCATAACGTTTCTTCATATCTTGATGTAAAAGCAAATTAATGAAAAAATTCTTCCACAAATATCATAAACCAAATGGGTTTTTGGAGTTAATATGTTGGAAGAGGAACACAGAGGATTCTTGCATTAATCAAACCATTAAATGAGGAAAATGCTTTGGCTCTGTTACATTTTAATCCTAATCTAGAGTCCTAACATCCATGCAGGTAAATGAAACACCACTCCAATTGGATATCCACAATTGGCAAACATTCTAATGTTAGGCTACTGTCAAATTCTCACTGCTTTGTCCTAATGTTTTTAACCCCTTCTTTCCCTGAGTGAGTGGGTGATGACCTGGCAGATGGAGTATAACATTAGCAAATGTGAAGTTATCCACTTTGGTAGAAATAATAGTAGGAAGGAATATCATTTAAAGGGTGAAAAGCTGCAGCATGCTACTGTGCGGAGGGACCCGGGGGTCCTTGTGCACGAATCGCAAAAACTCAGTCTGCCGGTGCAGCAGGTGATCAAGAAGGCAAATGGAATGTTGGCCTTCATCGTGAGGGGGATAGAATATAAAAGCAGGGAGGTCTTGCTGCAACTGTACAAGGCACTGGTGAGGCCACAACTGGAGCATTGTGCGCAGTTTTGGTCCCCTTATTTGCGAAAGGATATATTGGCCTTGAAGGGAGTGCAGAGAAGGTTCACTAGGCTGATACCGGGGATGAGGGGGTTAGCTTATGAGGAGAGATTAAATAGACTGGGCCTGTACTCATTGGAGTTTAGAAGGCTGAGGGGGGATCTTATAGAGATTTACAAGATAATGAAGGAGCTAGATAGAGTAGAGGTAGAGAGATTCTTTCCACTTAGAAAGGAAAACCGAACTAGAGGGCACAGTCTCAAAATAGGGGGGCGGGTGCAGTTTAGAACAGAGTTGAGGAGGAACTTCTTCACTCAAAGGGCGGTGAATCTCTGGAATTCTCTGCCCATTGAAGTGGTGGAAGCTACCTCGTTGAATATATTTAAGTCATGGGTAGATAGATTTCTGATAGACAAGGGAATTAAGGGTTATGGGGAGAAAGCAGGAAAGTGGAACTGATCCACTTCAGATCAGCCATGATCTTATTGAATAGCAGGGCAGCCTTGAAGGGCTAGATGGCCTACTCCTGCTCCTATTTCTTATGTTCTTATGTTCCCCATCATGCCACTCGAGGGCACAAATGGTAATGTTTTCATTTTCCACATCAACTATTTCTTCTCTCCCAATGAAGAGCAAACTGGAAACATATGGAACTTAATAACGGCTGCTCCAATTTATTTCATGTAGCATCAGTACACCAATACAGACAAATCTTTCATGTTAGCAGATTTGATCCTAACTTTCTGAAGTCAAAGAATTAAACCAATATGCTTCCAAAGTCCCAACTGTCTAATATTAATAAACATGACATTACACCTCTCTTGGCTACATCCAAATAAATGCTACTATTTTATGGAAATAACCAAAAACACAAAGCTCTGCAAAAATACAATGCTCCTCCTGCATAATGAAATGAACAAAGAACAAAGAAAAGTACAGCATAGGAACAGGCCCTTCAGCCCTCCAAGCCTGTGCCAATCACGATGCCCTAACTTAAAAAACCTTCTGCCTTTACTTAGTCTGTATCCCTCTATTTCTTCTCCATTCATGTACCCATCCAGTTTCCTCTTAAATGTTGCTAATGTGCCTGCTTCCACCATATCCTCTGGCAGCGTGTTCCAGGCACCCATCAAAACTGCCCGCACATCTCCCTTAAACATTTCCCCTCTCACCTTGAACCTGTGCCCTCTTGTAATTGACACTTCCATCCTTGGAAAAAGCCTCTAATAATAGACCTCATCTATGCCTCTCATAATTTTTGTAGGCCTCTATCAGGTCTCCACTCAGTCTTTGTCTTTCCAGTGAAAACAATCCCAGTTTATTCAACCTCTCTGAAGGACACTGATGACCATGTGTGCAGAAGGTGTATCCAAATGAAGCTCCTAGGTAACTGGATTTCAGAGCTGGAGCTGCACGTGGTCTCACTGTGGAGCATCAATGACGTTGAGCAAGTCATGGATAGCATATTTAGTGAAGTGATCATACCGCAGGTGAAGACTGCACAGGCAGAAATAGGTGACCATCAAGAACAGTAAAAGACTCAGGAAGGGAGTGCAGGAGTCTCCTATGGTCATCCCCCTTTCAAATAAATATACAGCTTTGGATACTGTTGGCGGGGGGCGGGGGGAAGGGGGAATGGCCTCTCAAGGGAAAGCAGCAGCAGCCAGGTTCATGGCACCATTGTTGGCTCTGCTGCTCAAAGGGATGGGAGGAAAAATGGCAAGGCTGTAGTGATAGGGGATTCAATATTTATGAGCACAGACAGACTTCTGTGGTCGCGAACATGAATGAAGGATGGTATGTTGCCTCCCTGGTCCTGGGATCTGTGATGTCATGGAGCAGCTGCTGGGCATTCTGGGGAGGGAAGGTGAACAGCCAGTGGTTGTGGTACACACTGGTACCAATGACAGAGATAAACTAAGGGATGAGAACCTGCAAGCTGAGTACAGGAAGTTAAGCGATAAATTAAAATGCAGGACCTCAAACGTAGTAATTTTAGGATTACTCCCAGTGCCACATGCTAGTGAAAGCAGAAATAAGAGGATAGACCAAATAAACACATGGCTGGAGAGCCTGTATAGCCAGGAACGATTCAGATTCTTGAGGCAGTGGGACTGGCTCTGGAGAAGGTGAGACCTGTACAAACCGGACCCTCCTCTACTACTACCACCTCTGGCAGTTTGTTCCAGACACTCACCACCCTCTGTGTGAAAAAATTGCCCCTCTGGGCACTTTTGTATCTCTCCCCTCTCACCTTAAACCTATGCCCTCTAGTTTTAGATTCCCCTACCTTTGGGAAAAGATATTCTTGTCTATGCCCCTCATTATTCTACAGATCTCTATAAGGTCACCCCTCAGCCTCCTATGCTCCAGAGAAAAAAGTCCCAGTTTATTCAGCCTCTCCTTAAAACTCAATCCATCAAGTCCCGGTAGCATCCTAGTAAATCTTTTCTGCACTCTTTCTAGTTTAATGTCTTGTACAACTTCAACAAGATGTCCCAACTCCTGTAACTCAATGTTCTGACCGATGAAACCAAGCATGCCGAATGCCTTCTTCACCACTCTGTCCACTTGCAACTCCACTTTCAAGGAGCTATGAACATGTAGCCCTAGATCTCTTTGTTCTGTAACTCTCCCCAGCGCCCTACATTAACTGAGTAAATCCTGCCCTGTTCAATCTACCAAAACGCATCACCTAGCATTTGCCGAAATTAAACTCCCTTTGCCATTTGTCAGCCCACTGGCCCAATTGATCAAGATCCTGCTGCAATTGGAGATAACCTTCCTCACTGTCCACCACACCACCAATCTTGGTGTCATCTGCAAACTTACTAACCATGCCCACATATTCTCATCCAAATCATTAATATAAATGACAAATAATTGATTTTCTAATCCTCACTAAATACAGGAGAGGTACCAGAGGATTGGTGAAATGCAAATGTAGTTCCATTGTTTAAAAAGAGCTTGAAGTAAATGCCAAACAATTATAGGCCAGTTATTCTTACTCCAGTGGTAAGCAAATTAGTAGAATCAATCCTGAGGTATAGGATTAACTGTCACATAGAAGTGGGTGAGCGTTCTCCAAGGCAGCCATCATGACCAATGACAACACAGAATCGCTGAGCAGAAACTGATAGCCAAGTTCCGCATGCATGAGGATGGCCTCAACCGGCTTCTTGGGTTCATATGCACATCGGTTAGCACTGCTTCTTCACAGCTCCAGGGTCCTGGGTTCGATTCCCGGCTCGAGTCACTGTCTCTGTGGAGTTTGCACGTTCTCCTCGTGGCTGCGTGGGTTTCCTCCGGGTGCTCCGGTTTCCTCCCACAGTCCAAAGATGTGCGGGATAGGTTGACTGGCCATGCTAAGAAATTGCCCCTTAGTGCCTAGGTTAGAAGGATTAGTGAGTATAATATGCAGGGATATGGGGGTGGGGCCTGGGTGGGATTGTGTTCGGTGCAGACTCGATGGGCCAAAGGGCCTCTTTCTGCACTGTAGTGTGTTATGATTCTATCTGTAACCCCCACGGCTTGCCTGGCTTTGCAAAATCTCACTAAAGTCTTGGCTGGAGACAATTCACATATTTTTAACCTGTGCTTAACCCTCTCTCCACTCACATTGTTTGCATCTACATAAGATAAAGGTGCATGGTGTTACGGGTAATGTATTAGCATGGATAGAGGATTGGTGAACTAACAGAAAGCAAAGAGCAGGGGTATATGGGTGTTTTTCTGCTTGGCGATCAGTGACTAGTGGTGTACCTTAGGGATCAGTGTTGGGACCACAATTGTTTACAATTTAAATAGATGATTTGGAGTTGGGGACCAAGTGTAGTATGTCAAAATTCGCAGATTACACAAAGATGAGTGGCACAGCAAAGTGTGCAGAGGATGCTGAAAGTCTGCAAAGGAATATAGATAATCTAAGTGAGTGGACGAGGGTCTGGCAGATGGAGTACAATGTTGGTAAATGTGAGGTCATCCATTTTGGTAGGAATAACTGCAAAATGGGCTGTTTAATGGTAAAAAAATTGCAACATGCTGCAGTGCAGAGAGACCTGGGTGTCCTTATGCAAGAATCACAAGGAGTTGGTTTGCAGGTGCAGCAGGTAAATGGAAGGCAAATGGAATTTTGTCCTTCATTGTTAAAGGGATGGAGTTTAAAAACAGCGAGGTTATGTGCAGCTGTATAAGGTGCTGGTGAGGCCTCACCTTGAGTACTGTGTACAGTTTTGGTCTCCTTGGGAAAGGATATACTGACACTGGAGGGAGTGCAGAGGAGATTCACTAGGTTGATTCAGAGTTGAGAGGGTTGGCTTATGAGGAGAGACTGAGTAGACTGGGGCTATACTCATTGGAATTCAGAAGAATGAGGGGAGATCTAATAGAAACATATAAGATTATGAAGGGAATAGATAAGATAGAAGTAGGGAAGTTGTTTCCACTGCTCGGTGAGACTAGAACTAGGGGGCATGGCCTCAAAATAAGGGGAAGCAGATTTAGAACTGAATTGAGGAGGAACTTCTTCACACAAAGGGTTGTGAATCTATGAAACTTTCTGCCAGTGAAGCAGTTGAGGCTACCTCACTGAATGTTTTTAAGGCAAGGGTCGATAAACTTTTGAACAGTAAAGGAATTAAGGATTCTGGTGTGCGAACGAGTAAGTGGAGCTGAGCCCATGAAAAGATCAGCCATAATCTTATGGAATGGCAGAGCAGGCTGGAGGTGCCAGAAGGCTTCTCCTGCTCCTAGTTCTTTTGTTCACCTGTAAAGACTTGATTATCTGTTAAGACTCGCATTCCAACCATTATCTTGTAATTGAGTTTGTGTCTATATAATATGCCCTGTTTGTGAACCAATCCTGCACTCACCTGATGAAGGGGCAGTACACTGAAGGCTCATGCGACCAAATAAACCTGTTGGACTTTAACCTGGTGTTGTGAGACCACTTACTGTGGTAGTTATAGGACGGATGTCAGAGGTAGGTTCTTTACCCAGAGGGTGGTGAGGGATTGGAATGCCCTGCCTGCTGCAGTTGTAAATGCGCCTAGTTTGGGGGCGTTTAAGAGATCCGTGGATAGATTTGTGGATGGAAAGGGTTTGGTTTAGGTTAGAGGGTCATTGCTTTTTAACTGGTCACGCAACATCGTGGGCCGAAGGGCCTGTTCTACGCTGTAATGTTCTATGTTCTACTCCAGTCCAACGTTGGCAACTCCCCATCATGTCACATAGAAAGACATGGGCCTATCAGCGATGGTCAGCATAGATTTGTTAAAGGAAGGTTTTGTTTTACGAACTTGACAAAATTCTTTCAGGAAGTGACAAGGTAGCTTGATGAAGGTGGTGCAGTGGATGTTGAGTCCATGGATTTTAGCAAGGCATCTGACAAGGTCCCACATGGCACATTGGTCAAAAAAAAAGCCCTTGGGAAACAGGAGAGTGTGGCAAATTGGATCAAAGTTGGCTTAATAACAGGAAACAAAGAGTAATGGTTGATAATGCTCTTGTGAATGGAAAGCTGTTTAAAGTTGTGTTCCACAGGGTTCGGCGTTGGCACCCTTGCTGTTTGTGTTATTTATTAATGATTTGGGCGTGAACATGGTGCAGGATTGGAAAATTTGCAAATGACACAAAGATGGCCAAATAATATCAATGGGTTAGTGGAGTGGGCAATCAAGTAGCACATGGATTTTTAACATAGAGAAGCATGAGATAATGCACTTAAGGAGGTCAAACAATTATAGAGAATACACAATAAGTGGAGTGAGAGATCTTGACGTACAAGTACACAGGTCCCTAAAGGCAATAGCTCCAAACAGACAAGGTTATAAGGAAGGCATATGGAATGCTCTCCTTCATTGGCAAAGGAATATAGCATAAAAATAAGGATGCTGGAATTGTATAAAACACTGGTGAGGCCACAACCGGAGTATTGTGTACAGTTCTGGTCATATTACAGGAAGAACATAACTGCTCTGGAGAGAGTGCAGAGGAAGTTTACAAGAATGTTGCCAGGGTTAGAAATGTGTAGCTGTGAGGAGAGATTGAAGAGGTTGGGGTTATTTTCCTTGGAACAAAGGTGGCTGATGGGTGACTTCATAGAGGTGTACAAAATTATGAGGGGAAGAGATAGAGTGGATGCAAACAAATTATTTCCCTTCATGGAGAATTCTAGAACCAGGGGACATAGATTCAATACAAGTGGCAGTAGGTGCAGAGGGGACATGAGGAAGAACTTTTATACACAAAGTGTGGTGGATATCTGGAATTCATGGTCCACCTTGATGGTGGAGACAAAGACTAAACTCTTTTTAAAAAAGCACAGGGCTATGAGCTGGTGCAGAAAGGTAGGAATAGAAAGGGCACCTGGGTGTTCTTGGGCTGCCATGGACAAATGGGCCATTAGGCTCACCAATCTGTAGTTCCCAAGCTTTTCCCTGCAGCCCTTCTTAAACAAAGGCACACTCCAATCTTCAGTCACCTCACCTCTGGCTGTCGATGATTTAATTATCTCTGCTAGGGAACACATAACCTCCTCCGTACCCTCCCAGAATGTTCTGGGATACACTTCATTAGGTCCCCAGGATTTATCTACCTTGATGCGCTTTAAGAATTCCAGAATTTCCTTCTCAGTTATATATACACTTGTCAACACATCTCTATTTATTTCCCAAGTTCCCTAACATCTGTGCCTTTCTCAACAGTAAATACTGATGAGAAATATTCATTTAGGATCTCATCTATCTCTTGTGGATCCACACATTGATGACCCTGTTGATCCTTACGAGGCCCTACTCTCTCACTAGTTATTCATTTCCCCTTTATGTATTTGTAGAATTTCTTTAGATTCTTCTTTGCCTTATCTGCCAAAACAATCTCATATCCCCTTTTTGCCCTCTTGATTTCTCTCTTAACTCTACTCCTACACTCTCTATACTCTTCAAAGGATCCATATGATCCCAGCTGCCGATGCATGTCATATGCTTCCTTCTTCTTCTTGACCAGGGCATCGATAACCTGAGTTATCCAGAGTTCCCTAATTCTACCAGCCTTGTCCTACATTCTAAGAGCAATTTGCTTACCTTGAATCCTGATAATACATTCTTGGAAGCCTCCCATTTACCAGATGTCCCTTTGCTTGCCAACAGATTCTCCCTATTAACTTTTGAAAGTTCCTGTCTGATACCATCAAAATTGGCCTTGCCTGAATTTAGAATTTTAACTTTTGGGCCAGACCTATCATTCTTCATAGCCATCTTAAACTAATGGAATTATGGTCACTGGTCCCAAAACGATCCCTCACTAACACCTCTGTCATCTGCCTTTCCTTATTTCCCAACAGGAGGTCAAGTTTTGCTTCCTCTCTAGTCAGGTCATCAACATACTGAATGAGAAATTCCTCCTGAATACACTCAACAAATTTCTCTCCATCCAAGCCTCTAATACTATGGTTGTTCCAGTCAATGTTGGGAAAGTTAAAATCCCCTACTACGACCACCTTATTTTTCTTGGAGCTATCTTTAATCTCCTTATATTTTTGCTCCTCAATTTCCCACTGACTAAACCTCTGACTGGCAGACCAAATGCAAATTGGGTGATTGCTTTTTGAAGCACCTTGGTTTTATCCACATTGTCCCAAGCTTCCAGTGGCCTGTCATTTTTATTCTTGACCTTACTTTCATGCTGACATCTCTGTCTTTGGTCTGCTGTACTGTTCCAATAAGGTTCAACCTGCATTTCAGAAACTGCATTTCAAAAGAAAATAGAGCTTCAAAGAAAATTACAGCACAGGAATACGGCCTTTGGCCCTCCGAGCCCGTGTCAACCATGATGACCTAACTAAAGAAAAAACTTTCTGTCCTTCCTCGGTCCATATCTCTCTATTCCCTCCCTACTCGTGTACCCTTCCAGATGTCTACTAAATGTTGCTAATGTGCCTGCTTCCATCACCTCCTCTAGCAGTGCGTTCCAGGCGCCCACCATTTTCTGCGTGAAACTTCCTCCGCACATCTCCCTTAAACTTTCCCCTTTTCACCTTGAATCCGTGTGCCCTTGTAATTGACACTTCAACCCTGGGAAAAAGCCTCTGACTATCCTCTTGGAATTTTGTAACCCTCTATTAGGTCTCCCCTCAGCCTCCATCTTTCCAGGGAAAACAATTCTAGTTTATTCAACCTCTCCTCATAATCAACACCCTTGAGACCAGGCAACATCCTGGTGAACCTTCTTTGCACTCTCTTCAAAGCTTTCACGTCCTTATGGTAATATGGTGACCAGAACTGTATGCAATACTCCAAATGCAACCTAACCAAGATTTTATGTAGCTGCAATATGATTTTAACATAAGTAAGAACATAAGAAATAGGAGCAGGAGTAGGCCATCTAGTCCCTCCAGCCTGCCCCGCCATTCAATAAGATCATGGCTGATCTGATAGTGGTTCAGTTCCACTTATCCACCTGCTCCCCATAACCCTTAATAGAACACAGAACATAGAACACTACAGCACAAACAGACCCTTCGGCCCACAAGTTGCGCTGATCGTGTCCCTACCCACCAGGCCTATCTATAACCCTCAATCCCATTAAATCCCATGTAATCATCCAGAAGTCTTTTAAAAGACCCCAACGAGTTCGCCTTCACCACCACCGACGGCAGCTGATTCCACTCACTCACCACCCTCTGAGTGAAAAACTTACCCCTGACATCTCCTCTGTACCTGCTCCCCAGCACCTCAAACCTGTGTCCTCTCGTAGCAACCATTTCAGCCCTGGGAAATAGCCTCCAAAAATCCACCCTATCAATACCTCTCAACATCTTATATATCTCTATCAGGTCACCACTCAACCTACGTCTCTCCAGGGAGAAAAGACCTAGCTCCCTCAACCTATCCTCATAAGGCATGCCTCCCAATCCAGGCAACATCCTTGTAAATCTCCTCTGTACCCTTTCAATAGCTTCCACATCCTTCTTGTAGTGACGCGACCAGAACTGCGCACAGTACTCCAAGTGGGGTCTGACAAAGGTCTTATAAAGTTGCAGCATTATCTCCCGACTCCTAAATTCAATCCCTCGATTAATGAAGGCCAGTAAACCATATGCCTTCTTGACCACATCCTCCACCTGCAGGGCCGATTTAAGAGTCCTATGAACCCGGACCCCAAGGTCCTTCTGCTCCTCAACACGGCTAAGAGTCCTACCCTTGATATTGTATTCCTTCATCCCATTGGTCCTGCCAAAATGGTCCACTACACGTTTATCCGCATTGAAGTCCATCTGCCACTTCTCCGCCCAGTCTTGCATCCTATCTATGTCTCGCTGCAACTTCTGACATCCCTCCAGACAATCCACAACACCGCCAACCTTCGTGTCATCAGCAAACTTACCAACCCATCCCTCCACTTCCTCATCCAGATCATTTATGAAAATGACAAACAGATCCCTGGGGCACTCCACTGGTGACCGACCTCCATGCAGAAAAAGACCCATCCACAACCACTCTCTGCCTTCTGCAGTCTGGATCCACAAGGCCAAAGTCCCTTGGATCCCATGCCCTCTCACTTTCTCAAGAAGTCTTGCATGGGGAACCTTATCAAACGCCTTGCTGAAGTCCATGTAAACCACATCCACCGCTCTTCTTTCGTCAATGCGTTCAGTCACATTTTCAAAGAACTCAACTAGGCTCGTAAGGCACGACCTGCCTGCTGTGCCTTACGACAAAGCCGTGCTGATTATTTTTGATCGCTCTAAACTTCTCTAAATGTTCATAAATCCTGTCCGTCAGTATCCCCTCCATCAACTTACCAAACACTGAGGTCAGACTCACTGGTCGGTAATTTCTCGGGCTATCCCTATTCCCTTTCTTGAAAATAGGAAACACATCCGCAATCCTCCAATCCTCTGGAACCTCTCCCGTCTCCAGAGATGACGCAAAGATCATCACCAGAGGGTCTGCAATCTCTTCCCTCACCTCCCACAGTAACCAGGGGTACATCCCATCCGGTCTTGGCGACTTATCTATCATGATAGAATTTCAAAGTTCCAACACATCCTCTTTCTTAACGTCCACATACTCAATCTTTCCAGCCCGCCGCAAACCTGCAATACAACCTCCCTGATCATTTTCCACCGTGAATACCGAGGCAAAGCATTCATTAAGCACCTCTGCCATTTCTTCCGGTTCCGCACAGACTTTTCCTCCTTCACCTTTTATAGATCCTATTCCTTCATTGGTCAAAAATCTATCTATCTGTGACTTAAACACATTTAATGAGGTAGCCTCCACTGCCTCAATGGGCAGAGAATTCCAAAGATTCACTACTCTCTGGGAGAAGAAGTTCCTCCTCTACTCTGCTCTAAATTGACTCCCCCTTATTTTGAGGCTGTGCCCTCTAGTTCTTGTTTCCATTCTAAGTGGAGATAATCTCTCTGCTCTTACTCTGTCTAGCCCCTTCATTATCTTATATGTCTCTATACGATCTCCCCTCAGCTTTCTAAACTCCAGTGAGTGCAGGCCCAGTCTACTCAATCTCTCCTCATAAGCTAACTCCCTCATCTCCGGAATCAACCTGGTAAACCTTTGCTGCACTCCCTCCAAAGCCAATATATCCTTTCCCAAATAAGGGGACCAAAACTGCACACAGTACTCCAGTTGCGGCCTCACCAGTACCTTGTACAGTTGCAGCAAGACCTCCCTGTTTTTATATTCCATCCCTCTTGCGATAAAGGCCAACATTCCATTTGCCTTACTGATCATCTGTTACACCTGCAGACTGGTTTTTGTGATTCATGCACAAGGACCCCCAGGTCCCTCTGCACAGTAGCATGTTGTAATTTTTCACTGTTTAAATAATAATCCATTTTACTATTATTCCTTCCAAAGTGGATAACCTCACACTTACCAACGTTATACTCCATCTGCCAGATCCTTGCCCCCTCACTAAGCCTATCTAATCTCTCTGCAGACTTTCTGCATCCTCTATGTAATTTGCTTTCCCACTCATCCGCAAACTTTGTTACCCTACACTCGGTCCCCTCCTCCAGATCATCTATGTATGTGGTGAACAGTTGAGGCCCCAGCACCGATCCCTGCGGCACGCCACTCGTCACCAACTGCCAAACGGAAAAGCACCCATTTATTCCAACTCTCTGCTTTCTGTTACATAGCCGATCTTCAATCCACGCTAACACTTTACCCCCAACTCCGTGTACCTTAATCTTATGCAGCAACCTTTTGTGAGGCACCTTATCGGACACCTTCTGGAAATCTAAAAACACCATATCCGCTGGTTCCCCTCTGTCAACTGCACTCATTACATCTTCATAAAAATCCAGTAATTTCGTCAAACATGACTTCCCTTCAGGAATCCTGAGATTATTATCCTAGAGACTTTTAGCTCCCTACCTAACTCCCGGAATTGTCTTTGCAGAACCTCTTTCCCTTTTCCTGCCTATGTCATTAGTGCCAATGTGGACAATGACATCTGTCTGTTTACCTACCCGTTTCAGGATGCCCTGTAACCCAGAGGCATCCAGGACCTTGGCACCAGGAATGTAACACACCATCCTAGAATCTCGTTTGTGGACACAGAAGCACCCGACTGTCGAGCCTCCTAGTACTATCACTTGCTTGGACTTAGCCCGACCGTGCTCTACAGTAGAATTGGTTGTAGTGCCACAGGCCTGGTTGCTGCTGGTATTTTCCCCTAAGAAGCTATCACCGCACCCCCCCCCCCCCCCCCCCCCCCCCAAAACAGGATCCAAAACAGTATCCCTATTTGAAAGGGGATTAATCACAGGAGAGTCCTGCTTTACCCACCTGCCTCACCTGGCAGTCACTCATCTACCCGTCTGGACCTGTGGTGTGACCAGCTCCCTGAAGCTAGTATCTATCACACTCGCTGCTACCTGTATGCTCTGCAGTGTGTCTAGCTGCTCTCCAACTGAATCACAAGGTCTGTGAGGAGCTGCAGCTAGTCACACTTTCCATAGACATAGTCGTCAGGGACACTTGATAGCTCCCTGATTGCCCACATCTGGCAGGAGGAGCATATCACTGCCTCATGTCTCATCTTTCAATTGGACACAGCCTTCCAGGCTCAACACTGAGTTCAACAATTTCAGACTATAATTTCTGTCCACCATTTTGTTTCCTTTTTTTTCTTGTTTTTTTCAGTCAGTAGCACACCTGCTCTGGTTACATCTTTTTTCTTTGTTAATGATGGTAGGAAGGACTATTACTTACGGGGTGAAAAACTGCAGAGGGAGCTCAGGGTCCTTGTGCATGAGTCGCAAAAACCCAGCCTGCAGGTGCAGCAGGTGGTCAGGAAGGCTAATGGGATGCTGGCCTTCATAGCGAGGGGGATTGAATATAAAAGTAGGGAGGTCTTGCTGCAGCTGTATAGGGCATTGGTGAGGCCGCAGCTGGAGTACTGTGTGCAGTTTTGGTCGCCGTACTTACGCAAGGATATTTTGGCCTTGGAGGGAGTGCAGAGGAGGTTTACTAGGCTGATTCCGGAGTTGAGGGGGTTGAGCTATGAGGAGAGGCTGAATAAACTAGGCTTGTACTCGTTACAGTTTAGAAGAATGAGGGGAGATCTCATTGAGACATATAAGATGATGAATGGGATAGAGGTGGAGAGGCTCTTCCCGCTCAGAAAGGACAGTAGGACTAGGGGGCACAGCCTCAAGATAAAGGGGGGTGCGGTTTAGAACGGAGTTGAGGAGGAGCTTCTTCACTCAAAGGGTGGTGAATCTCTGGAATTCACTGCCTGTTGAGGTGGTGGAGGCTGCCTCGCTAAATATTTTTAAGACACGGGTTGATGGGTTTTTGATAAGCGAGGGGATTAAGGGTTATGGGGAGAGGGCGGGAATGTGGAACTGAGCCACGACAGATCAGCCATGATCTTATTGAATGACGGGGCAGGCTCGAAGGGCTGGATGGCCTACTCCTGCTCCTATTTCTTATGTTCTTATGTACTTTTCTTGCCACATCACCAATTCCTATTTCAAGTGAAAGCAAGTGTCCAGGTGAGAGCAGCAGAGTGGCAAAGGTGATTGGTAGTTGCAGGTCACATTTGCATAAGTGTAGTCACTGCAACCAGAAGGTGGGTTTCCGGGAGACTCATGCACAAGGACCCCCAGGTCCCTCTGCACCGTAGCATGCTGCAGCTTTTCACCCTTTAAATAGTAATAGACACTGTAATTTGGACAGATCTGCAAACATGTTTTGATTTCGCATTATCTTGCTACTCAAAGCCCTGTACAATGTAATAGATTACTTGAGATTTTTATGAATAAAGTATATTTTTGGAAAAAAAAATCCCTCCTACTCTCCGAAATCAGTTGCATTCTTGGACACATGCATTTTCATCAAGGACTGCCACCTCAGCACCTCACTGTACCACGTGCCCACGGATAACCTCACGATACTCCACTTCTCCAGCTTCCACCCTAAACACATTAAAGAAGCCATTCCCTACAGACAAGCCCTCCATATATACAGGATCTGCTCAGGTGAGGAGGATTGCAACAGACACCTCCAGACACTGAAAGATGCCCTCATAAGAATAGGATATGGTGCTCGACTCATCGATCGACAATTCCGACGCGCCACAGCCAAAAACCGCACCAACCTCCTCAGAAGACAAACACGGGACACGGTGGACAGAGTACCCTTCGTCGTCCAATATTTCCCCGGAGCGGAGAAGCTACGACATCTTCTCTGGAGTCCTCAATATGTCTTTGAAGACGAACATCTCACCAAGGCCATCCCCACACCCCCACTCCTTGCCTTCAAACAACTGCACAACCTCAAATAGACCATTGTCTGCAGCAAACTACTCAGCCTTCAGGAGAATAGTGACCACGACACCACACAACCCTGCCACAGCAACCTTGCAAGACATACTGGATCATCATCATCTCACGGGGGAACACCATACACCAGGTACACACGCTTGCAACCCGGCCAACGTTGTCTACCTGATACGCTGAGGAAAGGATATCCCGAGGCATGGTACATTGGGGAGCTCACCAGAACAGATGAATGAATGAACACCGCTCGACAATCACCAGGCAAGACTGTTCTTTTCCTGCTGGTCAACACTTCAGAGGTCACGGGCATTCGGCCTCTGATCTTCAGGTAAACGTTTTCCAAGGTGACCTTCATGACACACGACAGCGTAGTGTCGCTGAGCAGAGACTGATAGCCAAGTTCCACACACATGAGGACAGCCTCAACTGGGATCTTGGGTTCATGTCACACTATTTGTAATCCCCATGACTTGCCTGGGCTTGCAAAATCTCAGTTACCATCCTGTCTGGAGACAATACACATCTCTTTAACCTATGCTTAATGCTATCTCCACTCACATTGTCTACACCTTTAAGACTTGATTAGCTGTAAGGACTTGCTTTCTAATCAGTATTCTGTAAACGGAGTGTGTGTCTTTATATGCCCTGTTTGCGATCAGAGCTCCCCACTCACCTGACGAAAGGGCAAAGCTCCGAAAGTTAGTGGTGTTTGCTACCAAATAAACCTGTTGGACTTTAACCTGGTGTTGTGAGACTTCTTACTGCGTTTACCCCAGTCCAACGCCAGCATCTCCACGTCATGACTACAGGGGAGGTCCCAGAGGATTGGAGTTACAATATGTCTCAATCCCATACATCTGGAGGGCATTAGCTATGAAGACAGGTTGGAGAAACTTGGTTTGTTCTCACTGGAGCAATGAAGGTTGTGGGGAGACCTGATAGAAGTCAGAAAGATTATGAGAGGCACGGACAGAGTAGACAGTCAGAAGCTTTTTCCCAGGGTGGAAGAGTCAATTACAAGAGGGCATAGGTTTAAGGTGTGAGGGGCAAGTTTTAAATAAGACGTACGAGGCAGATTTTCTAAATAGAGAGTGGTGGGTGCCTGGAACTTGTTGCCCGGGGAGGTAGTAGAAGCGGATATGGTAGTGACTTTTAAGGGGCTTCTTGACAACTACATGAATGAGATGGGAATAGAGGATATGGTCCCCGGAAGCGTACGGGGTTTTAGTTAAGTTGGGCAGCATGGTCGGTGCGGCTTGGAGGGCCGAAGGGCCTGTTCCTGTGCTGTAATGTTCTTTGAGGGCAGCCGAGCAGCAAAGGTGATTACAGGTCACATTTGCATAAGTGCAGTCACTGCGACCAGAAGGTGGGTTTGCGGAGGAGCTGCTGAGAAGGGACAGTTAAACCCCGAACACTACTTCAGTGTTTCCCTCTCTACCTCCTCTAACCAAAAGAAAAGTTGGTAGGAGGACCCACAAGCAAGGGAAAGGTGAGTTGAGATTCTTTTATCCTTTTGCCTGCGTAGGGGCAGTGATATGCTTCTGCTGCCAGATGTGGGCAATTACGGAGCAATCATGTTTCCCTGACAACTTCGTCTGCAGGAAGTGTGTCCAGTTGCATATAGGAGGCAGAGAGTGTGATAGACACTAGTTGCAGGGAGGTTATCACACCATAGGTTCAGACAGGTAGGTGGGTGACTGCCAGGAGAGGCAGGCAGATAGTGCAGGAGTCTCCTGTGCCTATTCCCCTTTCAAACAGGTATATTGCTTTGGATGCTGTTGAGGAGGATAGCCTGTCAGGGGGAAATACCAGCAGCAGCCTGGCCTGTGACATCATGCTGGTTCTGCTGTGGGACAGGGTCAGGCAAAGAGCAAGCAAGCAGTAGTAATAGGGAACTCACTAGTTAGAGGCACGGATAGGCATTTCTGTGACTGCAATCGAGACTCCAGGATGGTGTGTTGTCTCCCTGATGCCAGGGTCAAGGATGTCTCTGAGGATTGCAGGACATTCTTAAAGGGGAGGCTGAGCAGCCACAGGTCGTTGTACATATTACTGCCAACGACATAGGTAGGAAAAGGGATGAAGTCTGAAATGAGAATATAGAGTTATGATGTGGAGATGCCGGCGTTGGACTGGGGTAAACACAGTAAGTCGTCTGACAACACCAGGTTTAAGTCCAACCGATTTATTTGATAGTAAACTCGCAAGCTTTCGGGGTTTGCCCCTTCATCAGGTGAATGGAGAGTTCTGGCTTCAGACAGAGCATATAACAGCACAGATGGTAACTGTTGGACTTAAACCTGGTGTTGTCAGACTTCTTACAATATAGACTTAGGCAGAAAGCTGAAGTGCAGGACTTCGAAGATTTCAGGACTACTACCGCTGCCACGTGCTAATAAGAGTAGGAATAGGGGGATTAGACAAATGAATGCCTGGTTTGAGAACTGGTGCAGGGGGCAGGGATTTAGATTTTTGGATTACTGGGATCTTTTCTTGGGAAGGGCTGACCTGTTCAAGAGGGGTGGATTACATCTGAACTGGAGGGGGCTAACATTCTGGTGGGGAGATTTGCTAGAGCCGCTTGGGAGGGTTTGGCAGGGAGTTGGGATCCACAGCAGTAGGGAGATAGAAGAGAAGTTTGAAGACAGCACAGAAATTAGATAGCACATTGAGTAGTAAAGGGAGTGTCAGTAATTTTAGTATCAGACAGATCAGGCAAAAGCAAGACAGAAAGCAAAGGATTTCCAGATTTCAATGCATGAGGCCTGACAGGAAAGGCAGATGAACTCAGGGCATGGATGGATACGTGGGACTGGGATATTATAGCAATTACTGAAATATGGCTAAGGAATGGACAGGACTGGCAGCTCAATATTCCAGGGTACAGATGCTATAGGAAAGATAGAACAGGAAGTAAGAGAAGAGCGGGAATTGCACTTTTGATCAGGGAAAGTATCACGGCTGCACTGAGAGGAGATATATTCAAGGGTTTGGCCACTGAGTCTATATGGGTAGAACTGAGAAATAAGAAGGGGGCAATCACTTTGACAGGGTTGTACTATAGGCCCCCAAATAGTTGACGGGAAATTGAGGAGCATTTACGTAAGGAGATTACCGGTAGCTCCAAGAAAAATAGAATGGTAATAGTCGGAGAATTTAACTTTCCCAACATGGACTGGGACAGCCATTGTATTAGAGGGTTGGATGGAGAGAAATTTGTTGTGTATTCAGGAGGAATTTCTCATTCAGTATGTGGATGGCTAGACTTGAGAGGGGCCAAAACTTGACCACCTCTTGGTAAATAAGGAAGGGCAGGTGACAGAAGTATTAGCGAGGGATCACTTTGGGCCCAGTGACCATAATCCTATTGGTTTTAAGATAGCTATAGGGAATGATAGGTCTGGCTCAAAAGTTAAAATTCTAAATTGAGGCAAAGCCAATTTTGATGGTATCAGGCAGGAACTTTCAAAAGTTAATTAGGGGACTCTGTGAGAAGGCAAAGGGACATCTGGTAAGTGGCACGCTTTCAGAAGTGTGTTAACCGGGGTTCAGGGTAAACATATCCCTCTTACAGTGAAGGGCAAGGCTGGCAGAAATAGGGAACCCTGGATGACTCGGGATATAGAGGCCCTGGTCAAGAAAAAGAAAGAGGCACATGACATGCACAGGCAGCTGGGATCAAGCTAATCCCCTGAAGAGGGACTGTAGGAGTAGAGTTAAGAGAGAAATCAGGAGGGCAAAAAGGGGATACGAGATTGTTTTAGCAGATTAAGGCAACGGAGAATCCAAAGAGCTTCTACAAATACATAAAGGACAAAAGAGTAACAAGGGAGAGAGTAGGGCCTCTTAAGGATCAACAAGGTCATCTATGTGCAGATCCACAAGAGATGGATGAGATCCTAAATGAATATTTCTCATCAGTATTTACTGTTGAAAAAAGCAATAATGTTAGGGAACTTGGGGAAATAAATAGTGATGTCTTGGTAAGTGTACATATTACAGAGAAAGAGGTGCTGGAAGTCTTAAAGCGCATCAAAGCAGATAAATCCCCAGGATCTGATCAAGTGTATCCCAGGACGTTGTGGGAGGCTAGAGAGGAATTTGCATAAATTTAATCAATACATATGATGCTCTGGAATTATTTGTCCAAAATGATGATAAAAGCAAATTCAAATGTACCTTCAAAAGGGAAGTGGATGTATTCTGCAAACAAAGAAACATTCTCAGGATTGTGAGGAAAGAGCATGAAATGGAACTAACTGCACAGTTCTTTCAAAGGGGCAGATTGGCACAATGACCTCCTTGTATTCTGAATGATGCAATGACCACAAGTTCATCAAGAAATGCAGCAGAAGGGATTCCCTTTTTCGGGATTTCTGACGAAAGAGGTTTACAGGAACATAGCACAAAAAGAGGAGCCTATGCTCCCAGGGAAGTTTACCAGCCTTCAGAAGGGCAAAAATGGATTGCCAAAGGAGGGTGGGCCAGAATAGGAAAGCGATTTTCAACATCCAAATCCAAGGTTTATTTCAATGAATAAGTTAGTGAAGAACTGTTCTGTATATTTGTTCTATTTTACATGTCCAACAGCAGATTTCAATAATAGTAGGTGAGTACTTTAAAATCATTTAAACATAATTAAAAATTAAGGAGTTATCAGACCTTCTGCATTGCTCACATATAAAATCAGCAAGGAGTCACGAGATGAAGTAATTTTTATAAAAGTAGATTTTGCTTTATAAACAATGAAATTGTACTGAAACTCTACTTCTGTAAGTTAAAGATAAGATTTTGTAAGTGTTTCACTTCCTGACAGACAATCAAAATCTGTAAAGAAGAAATTAGATGAGTCAGTTGCTACTCACTAGATATGTTTTCAGGAATAACATACTATTTTCCCTCCTTCAGGAAGCTCTTTACCTTGTCCTTGATCGCACTCCTGTAATGGGTGAGCTGGTGGAATAGCTAGAGCCCCCTAATGTTCCAGATTCATTGAGTGGTGTTCTGCAGTAGGATGCTCGGCTGGGCCCTCTTCGACCCCCTGCCATACCAGAGAAAGGCACTTTTTCAGCTTTGGCGCTTACCTTTGGTATGAGGGCTTGCTGTAATTAAATAAAACAACATAAGTGCTACACCACCATTTGTGTAACATTTTAAAAAATGGATAGTAAATTCACCTTTACATGTGAAACAATTGTAACCATAGATACACCACATTTTAACATTGTATATTTTGCTTTGGCAAAGTGCTCCCCTACTAGTCTACCTGTCCACTATTTGTCCAATACAAGTTCAATTCAACGATGTAGAATCAAAACGTAGAATGGAGAATTGCTATTACAAACCTGTTGAAGGTCCAAGATCAGTCCCTACTGATGTGCAATGTACTTTGAACTATTCTGCTAATTATCTCAATTACTCTTGTAGAATCACGTTATGCTTTGTAAAATTTTAGTCAGGATTCTTTCGAAGACTTGGGGAGTCCATGGACCATGTCCTTGTTCAGTGTTACAGGCTGCACTCCCTTTTCAATTACCTTAAAGACCTTTTATTGATGCTTTGTTTGCACTTCAGTCCCATGCTCCTGATCTACGGGCACCTGTGCGGAGGGGGTGGGGGCAGGGAAGGCAGAGGACCTCTTCGTGATTCTGCTCCTGGGTCTGGCCAAACTTGCCACCAACAGGTCCAGGCAGTGAGCAGCCGAAGGGGTCATCCGATCCAATTGTCTGCTTCTACTGCAACTATATTCACAGTTGGGTGTTCCTAGAGAGGGAGCGTACGATGTTCGATAATGTTAGCAAGTGTGAGGTTATCCACTTTGGCAGAAATAATAGTAGGAGGGATTACTATTTAAAGGGCGAAAAGCTGCAGCATGCTACGGTGCGGAGGGACCTGGGGGTCCTTGTGCACGAGTCGCAAAAACCCAGTCTGCAGGTGCAGCAGGTGATCAAGAAGGCGAATGGAATGCTGGCCTTTATAACGAGGGGGATAGAATATAAAAGTAGGGAGATCTTGCTGCAACTGTACAGGATACTGGTGAGGCCGCAGCTGGAGTACTGTGTGCAGTTTTGGTCGCCGCACTTGCGGAAGGATACATTGGCCTTGGAGGGAGTGCAGAGGAGGTTCACTAGGCTGATACCGGAGATGAGGGGGTTGGACTATGAAGAGAGACTAAATAGACTGGGTCTGTACTCGTTGGAGTTTAGAAGGATGAGGGGGGATCTTATAGAGACGTGTAAGATAATGAAAGGGATGGATAGGGTAGAGGTAGAGAGATTCTTCCCGCTTAGAAAGGATAGCAGGACTAGAGGGCACAGCCTCAAGATAAGGTGGGGGTGCAGTTTAGATCAGAGTTGAGGAGGAACTTCTTCACTCAAAGGGTGGTGAATCTCTGGAATTCTCTGCCCATTGAAGTGGTGGAGGCTACCTCGCTAAATATATTTAAGTCACGGGTAGATAGGTTTTTGATAGACAAGGGAATTAAGGGTTATGGGGGGAAAGCGAGAAAGTGGAACTGATCCACTTCAGATCAGCCATGATCTTATCGAATGGCAGGGCAAGCTGAAAGGGCTAGATGGCCTACTCCTGTTCCTATTTCTTATGTTCTTATGAGGGCACCGTTGAGGCCTTCCATGCTTGTTGGGCACTGCAGGGGCTAGTGTGTATTACTGACCCTATTAACCACATTTTGGTTTCATGTCTTAAGTTTCTTTTCTGATTTGTTTTTAGTTTTGGATGGTTCCCTTCTTTTTGGGAGCTGCTCTTTTTCATTTGTCCCTCAGTTAATTTGACTTAGTTTATTTGTTCAGTCAAAAAGATTGACACTTTGGAAGATAATTTATAGTATACTTTGGGCCTTTAAATTGCATTACAATTGAAATTTTAATTTTGCCAGTTCTCCTTACAAGTTGCAAACTACAGTGGCATTTTAATTGAAGTTCTGTGCAAGTTTTTTTGTTCTACAATATTCTGTATTCTAATAAAATTCTTCAGATTAAATAAATTATAGAATTTTTGCAGCACAGAAATATGCTGTGACAAATAGTGTTCCAAAGGTGCTAAGACCTTTGCTGTTTGTAATATATATAAATGATTTGGAAGAAAATGTAACTGGATTGATTAGTAAGTTTGCGGATGACATAAAGGTTGGTGGATTTATGGATAGCGATGACGATCATCAGAGGATACAGCAGGATATGGATGAGTTGGAGACTTGGGCGGAGAGATGGCCGGTGGAGTTTTATCCAGACAAATTTGTGGTAATGCATTTTGGAAGGTCTAATAAAGATAGGAAATATACCATAAATGGCAGAACCCTTAAGAGTATTAATAGAACATAGAACATTACAGCGCAGAACAGGCCCTTCGGCCCACGATGTTGCGCCGACCAGTTAAAAAACAATGACCCTCTAACCTAAACCAATCCCTTTCCATCCATAAACCTATCCACGGATCTCTTAAACGCCCCCAAACTAGGCGCATTTACAACTGCAGCAGGCAGGGCATTCCAATCCCTCACCACCCTCTGGGTAAAGAACCTACCCCTGACATCCGTCCTATAACTACCCCCCCCTTAATTTAAAGCCATGCCCCCTCGTGCTAGCTTTCTCCATCCGAGGAAAAAGGCTATCACTGTCCACCCTATCTAAACCTCTAATCACCTTATATGTTTCAATAAGATCCCCTCTTAGCCACCTTCTTTCTAACGAAAACAACCCCAAATCCCTCAGTCTCTCCTCATAGGACCTCCCCTCCATACCAGGCAACATCCTGGTAAACCTCCTCTGCACCCTCTCCAAAGCCTCCACATCCTTCCTATAATGTGGGGACCAGGACTGCACACAATACTCCAAGTGCGGCCGCACCAGAGTTGTGTACAGTTGCAACATGAATAGGCAGAGGGATCTGGCTGTACAGATACACAGTTCACTGAAAGTGGCAACGCAGGTGGCAAAGATAGTCAAGAAGGCATAGGGCATGCTTGCCTTCATCAGCTGGGGCACTGAATTTAAAAACTGGCAGCTTTACAGAACCTTAGGTCACATTTGGAATATAGTGTTCAATTCTAGTCACCACAGAAGGATGGGGAGGCTTTGGAGAGGGTACAGAAAAGATTTACCAGGCTGTTGCCTTGTTTGGAGGGCATTAGCTATGAGGAGAGGTGGGAGAAACTTTGTTCTCACTGGAACGATGGAGGTTGAGGGGAAACCTGATAGAAGTCTACAAGATTATGAGGGGCATGGACAGAGTGGATAGTCAGAAGATTTTTCCCAGGGTAGAAGAGTCAATTACTAGGGGGCATAGGTTTAAGGTTTGAGGGGCGAGGTTTAAAGGAGATGTACAAAATAAATTTTTTACACAGAGGGTGGTGGGTGCCTGGAACTCGCTGCCGGGGATGGCAGTGGAAGCAGATATGATAGTGAGTTTTAAGGGGCATCTGGACAAACACATGAATAGGATGGGAATAGAGGAATATGGTCCCCGGAAAGGGAAGGTTTTAGTTCAGTCGGGCACCATGGTTGGTGCAGGCTTGGAGGCCGAAGGACCTGTTCCTGTGCTGTAATTTTCTTTGTTCTTTAGGCCAATCGTATAACTGTTGAGGATGGAGAGGGGTGTGGGCGTGAGTAGGAATAAGATGAAGGGGGATTTCGAAGTCTGAAGAGAAAAAAAGTGCAGCCAACAAATCAATGTAGAGACTTGGATAAAGACAAAGTGGGACAGGAATAGGATGTAGGAGCAGAAATAGGCAATTCAGCCCTTTGCGCCTGCTCCACCATATCCCTTTAGCCTGTTTTTTAATCAAAAATATATCTATCTACTTCATAATTCAGACTCCACCATGCTATGGGGCAGCAAATTCTACAAATTCACCACCCTCTGCAAGAAGTAGTTCCTCCTCATCTCAGTTTTAAATCTATCACCTGAGTTTATACCTGTGACCTCTTGTTCCAGATTGCCCTATAAGAGGAAACATTTGGTTTATGTTTACGTTATCAATCCCTTTTAGTATTTTATATACCGCTATCAGATCCCCTCTCATCCTTCTAAATTTCAGCGAGTATAAGCCGAACTGTCTAATCTCTCCTCATACGTCAACTCCTTCAGCCCTGGAATCAATCTGGTGAACCTCCCGTGAACTGCCTCCAGTGTCACCACATCCTTCTTCAAATAAGGAGATCAAAACTGCATACAATACGTCAGATGTGGGCTCAGCAACAGCCTATACAATTGCAACAACACTTCTCTACTTTTATACTTGTGTTTTTGCATTAAATGCAATACATTTGCTTTTTTTATTACGTGTTGCACCTGCGTATCGACTTCCTGCTATTCATGAATAAAGACACCCAGATCCCTCTGCCCAGAAGCATTTTGAATCTACTCTCCATTTAGGTACTAATTTGCCTTTCTACATTTTCAAACTGGATAACGTCCACATTAAACTCCATCTGCCAAATTTTGGCCTATTCTACCCTTTCTATATTTGTCTGTAAAATCTTTATCCCAACTTCACTGCCTGCTTTCCCACCTATTTTAGTATCATTTGCAAAGTTTGCTATGTTACATTCTGTCCCTGCTTGCAGGTCATTTATATAGATTGTAAACAATTGAGGTCAAGGACTGACCCCTGTGGTACCCCACTAGTCAGTTCAGCAACCAGAGAAGGATCCATTTTCCTGACCCTCTGCTTTCTGCCAGTCAGCCAATCCTCAATCCAATCTAGTATTCTACCCCAATATCCTGCAATCTCACTTTCTGGATCAGCCTTTTATGTGGCACCTAGTCAAACACCTTCTGGAAGTCCAGATGTACCACATCCAAAGGTTCCCCATTATCTGCCTGTGCTGTTAGCAAGCTACCTTAAAAATAATGCTATTTAGGACAAAGCAATCAAATTTAAGAACAAACAATCAAAATAGATATGAAGGTGGGGAACGAACACCTCACAGTTCTGCAAGATGAAGAAAAGCTGGACAAGATAAAGGAGGCTGCAAAGTGTCAGACTTCTCAAAAGGACCAGGTATAATCCAACAACAATGGAATTGAGACAGAAATAATGTCATGGAAGACTGAAGTTAAGGAAACAGAGACCAAGAAACTGAACAACATACTGTTCTGGAAAATTCAAGGGAAAATCAGATATAGTACTCAGATAAAGAGACAGCTGCAGTAATTTGGGAAAGCAGACTCTAGAGGTAAGTCGAAGTTTGGTGCCATCTTAATACACCTAGGAATCAATACTTAAAACAATTGTGAAGGGGAGGTGATGGCCCAGTGTTATTATCACTAGACTATTAATCCAGAGACTCAGCTAATGTTCTGGGCACCCGGGTTCGAATCCCACCGAGGCAGATGGTGTAAGTTGAATTCCATAAAAAAAGTCTAGAATGAAGGTACTACTGGTGACCATGAAACCATTATTGATTGTCAGAAAAAAAACTGTTTCACTAACATCCCTTAGGGAAGGTAATCTGCCACCCATAAGAACATAAGAAATAGGAGCAGGAGTAGGCCATCTAGCCCCCTCTCAACATCTTATACACCTCTATCAGGTCACCTCTCATCCTTCATCTCCCCAACGAGAAAAGACCGAGCTCCCTCAACCTATCCTATATCTGAGTGCAGGAGCAAGGATGTTTTACTGCAGCAACACAGGGCCATGTTGAGACCACATCTGGGACAATCTTTGTAGTTTGGTCTCCTTTGCAAGGGTTCAGAGCAGGGGAAATTCAGGACAAGAGAAAAAGACAATAGGTAGAATAAGGAAAGTGATAGGCAAAGAAGTCAAGGACAGAGTAAAAACTCATAGGAACGGGACAAGAAACATTAAAAGAGATCACCTTACAGTTTTGTAACTTAATGCTTGGAGCATTCAAAACAGTTACACAGGTAGATGTAAAGGGGTATGGTATGGTTGGCTTTACGGAGACGTGGCTCCAAGGTGATTAAAGATTGGAACTAAAGATTAAGGATTATCCAGTGTTTAAGAAGGACAGACATAAAGGAAAACATGGTGGAGTTGCATTGTTGATTAAAGAAGATATTGAGTTAAGAAACAACAAGGGGCAAAAAACCTTGGTATACAGACCACCAAACTGTAGTGGTAATGTTGGGTAAAGCCTTCGACAAGAAATCAAAGATGCATGTGTTAAAGGCACTGCTGTGATTATAGGCACCTTTAATCTGCACATAGATTGGGAGAGTCAAATGAGTCACAGTACAATAGAGGAGGAATTTCTGGAGTGCGTACGGAACGATTTTCTGGAATCCGTACGGGAACAGGCTATCTTCAACTGGGTGTTGTGCAATCAAAAAGGTTTAATTGGCACTCTAGTTTTGTGAGAGAACCGTGGGGGACAACTTTAAGGGCGTTCAAATGGTCAGTGGATAGGCATATGGATAACATTGGAATAGTTTAGGTTCGAGGGTCATTAGATTGGTTCCACTGGTCGGCGCAACATCGAGGGCCGAAGGGCCTGTACTACGCTGTGATGTTCTATGACAAGTGATCATAATATGGTAGAATTCTTTGTCAAGGTGCATAAGTTGATTCTGAGACCAAAGTCCTGAATCTCAATAAAGGTAACTATAATGGTATGGGAAATGAAAATTTTTTTAAGTTTAATGTTTCTTTATTTGTGTCACAAGCAGGCTTACTTAAACACTGCAATGAAATTAATGTGAAAATGCCCTAGTCACCACACTCCGGTGCCTGTTCAGGTGTACTGAGGGAGAATTTAGCATGGCCAATGCACCAAACCAGCATATCTTTTGACTGAAATTAGATAAATCTTTGATTTGATTTATTATTGTCACATGTATTAGCAAACAGTGAAAAGTATTGTTTCTTGCATGCTATACAGGCAAAGCATACCATTCATAGAGAAGGAAGCAAGAGAGTGCAGAATATAGCGTTATAATCATAGCTAGGGTGCAGAGAAAGATCATCTCCAGGGCCTTTTAATCTTCATCCCAGAGTACTTAAGGAAGTGGCTCTGGAAATTGTAGATCCATTGGTGATTATTTTCAAAAATTCTTTGGACTCTGGACTGGTTCCTACAGATTGGAGGGTAGTTAATGTTAGGCCTCTATTCAAAAAGGGTGGTAGAGAGGAAACAGAGAACTATAGAACAGCAAGCCTAACATCAGTACTAGGGAAGTCATATCCATTATCAAAATTTCCATAACTCAGCATTTGGAAAGCAATGGTATAATCAGACAAGTCAGCATGAATATACAAAAGGGAAATCACGCTTGACAAATCTATTGGAATTCTTTGCGAATATAAATAATAGAGTTGACTGAGGAGGACCAATAGATGTGGTTTATTTAGACTTTCGGAAGGCTTTCGACATGGTCTCACATAATAAACTACAATATAAAGTTAAAGCACATGGGATTGCAGGTAATGTCTTGAGATGGATAAAAAGCTGGTTAGCAGTTAGGAAGCAAAGAGTGGGCATAAATTAGTCTTTTTCTGATTGGCAGTCAGTGACTAGTGAGGTTCCACATGAATCTGTGCTGGGACTCCAACTGTTCACATTATATATTAATGATTTGGAAGAAGGAACTGAATATTATCTCCAAATGTGCAAATGATACAAAGTTGGGTGGAAGGGTGAGCTGCGAGGAGGATGCAGAGATGCTTCAGCATGATTTAGATAGGCAGATGCAATATAATGTGGATAAATGTGAGATTATCCACTTTGGTAACATAATAGAAAAACAGATTATTATTTGAATGGGTGTAAATTGAGAGAAGTGGATACTCAGCAAGACGCTGGTGTCCTCATGCATCAGTTGTTGAAAGCAAGCGCGCAGGTACAGAAGGCAGTAAAGATGGCAAATGATATGTTGGACTTCATAGCGAGAAGATTTGAGTATAGGGATGTTTTGCTGCAATTGTGAACAGTGAGAAGGTTTTTTAGGGTGAACAGTGGGAAGCTTTTTCGCAGGTCGGAGGTGACGATCACGAGCTCAAGGTGAGAGGAGCGAGGTATCACTCAGATATCAGAGGGACGTATTTTTACACAGAGGGTGGTGGGGGCCTGGAATGCACTGCCAAGTAGGGTGGTGGAGGCAGACACACTGGCATCATTTAAGACTTACCTGAATAGTCACATGAGCAGATTGGGATTGGAGAGATACAAATGGAATGGTCTAGTTGGACCAATGAGCGACACAGGCTTGGAGGGCCGAAGGGCCTGTTTCCTGTGCTGTATTGTTCTTTGTTTGTTGTATAGGGTATTAGTGAGGCCACACCTGAAGTATTGTATGCAGTTTTGGGTCCTTAACAGAGGAAGAATATCCTTGCGATAGAGGGAGTATAGCAAAGGTTTACCAGGCTGAATCCTGAGTTGGCAAGTCTTACATATGGGGACAGACTAAATCAGTTAGGATCGTATTCACAGGAGGTTAGAAGATGAGGGAGGATCTCATAGAAACTTATAAAATTCTCAAAGGGTTAGATAGGGTAGATTCAGAGAGAATGTTCCCAATGGTGGGGTGTCCAGAACTAGGGGTTATAGTTTGAGGATAAGGGGGTAAACTTTTCAAACTGAAGTGAGGAGAAATTTCTTCACGCAGAGGGTGGGGTGAATATTTGGAATTCACTACCACAGAATGCAGTTCAGGCCAAAACGTTGTCTGATTTCAGGAAGAAATTAAATATAGCTCTTTGTGCTAAACGCATCACGGAATATGGGGTGAAGGCCGGATCAGGATATTGATTTTGATGCTCAGCCATGATCAAAATGAATGGTGGAATTGAAGAGCCACGTGGCCTGATCTTGCTTCTATTTTCAATGTTTCTACGGGCTCTTATCTTATTAATAGCCTTTTATGCAGTAACTTATTGAACATTTTTTGAAAATCCAAGTACATTATATCTACTGATTCTCCTTTATCTATCTTCTTGATATCACCATGGCCAGGGGCTGGAAGGGAGCATCCAGTCGGGCTGAGCCTGGGATGTTGTGTTGAGTTGGGATGGGTGGTTCTATCTTGCCACGTGGATTGGGAGGGGGCAGGGTCGCAGCCAAGTTTGGCAGTCAATTCTGTTAAATTTTTCAGGCATGATTTCTCCATCATGAGTCTATGCTGGTTATGCTTGATTATATTGTGCATTTCTAAATGTTCTGCTATTTCATCCTCTATAATGGACTCTAACATTTTCCCAATTACAGAAGTTAACTGGCCTATAGTTACTTGTTTTTTTGTCTCTCTCCTTTTTTGAGTAATTAATGTCTCAGTTAGGGATCCGCTCAGGAGTGATCACAGTATGGTTGAATTTAAAATGCAGATGGAGGGTGAGAAGGTAAAATCCAATACCAGTGTCTTATGCTTAAACAAAGGGGACCACAATTGGATGAGGGAGGAGTTGGCTAGGTAAACTGGGAGCAAAGACTTTATGATGGGACAATTAAGAAACAGTGGGGAACTTCCATAACAATTTTTCACAGTGCTCAGCAAAAGTATATACCATCGATAAAGAAGGACTGTAGGAAAAGGAATAATCAGCCATGGATATCTAAGGAAATAAAGGAAGGTACTAAATTGAAAGAAAATGCATACAAAGTGGCAAAGATTAGTGGGAATCTAGAGGATTGGGAAATCTTTAAAGGTTAACAAACAAAGGAAAGTAAGGTAGCCGAGAGTAAAGTAGCTCACAATATAAAAACAGATAGCAAAAGTTTCTACAAATACATAAAATGAAAAAGAGTGGCTCAGGTAAACATTGGTCCTTTAGAGGATGAGAAAGGGGACTTAATAATGGGAAATGTGGAAATGGCCAAGACATTGAACAGGTTTTTTGTTGGTCTTCACAGTGGAAGAGACAAATAAATGCTAAAAATAGATGATAAGAAGGCTATGGCAGGTGAGGACCTAGAAATGGTCATTATCACTAACGTAGTAGTGTTGGGCAAGCTAATGGAGCTAAGGTAAACAAGTCTCCTGGCCCTGATGGAATGCATCCCAGGGTCTTAAAAGAAATGGCTGGGGAAATAGCAAATGCACATGTGGCAATTAACCAAAATTCGCTGGACTCTGGAAGATTGAAAAACAGCAAATGTGACGCCACTGTTTAAAAGGCAGACAGAGGTGGGTAATTATAGGCCAGTTAACTTCTGTAGTCGTGAAAATGCTTGAATCTATCATCAAGGAAGAAATAGCGAGACATAGAACATAGAACACTGCAGCACAAACAGGCCCTTCGGCCCACTAGTTGCACCGATCACTTCTATACCTACCAAGCCATAGACCTATCTATAACCCCCAATCCCATTAGATCCCATATACTCATCCAGAAGTCTTTTAAAAGATCCCAGCGAGTTTGCCTCCACCACCACCGACAGCAGCCGATTCCATTCACTCACCACCCTCTGAGTGAAAAACTTATCCCTAACATCTCCTCTGTACTTGCTTCCCTGCACCTTAAATCTGTGTCCTCTCGTAGCAACCATTTCAGCCCGGGGAAATAGCCTCTGAGAATCCACCCTATCTATTCCTCTCAACATCTTATAAACCTCTATCAGGTCGCCTCCCAACCTTCGTCTCTCCAGGGAGAAGAGTCCCAGCTCCCTCAACCTATCTTCATAAGGCATGCCTCTCAATCCAGGCAACGTCCTTGTAAATCTCCTCTGCACCCTTTCAATAGCTTCCACGTCCTTCCTATAGTGAGGCGACCAGAACTGCGCACAGTACTCCAAGTGGGGTCTGACAAGGGTCTTATAAAGTTGCAGCATTACCTCCCGACTCAAACTCAATCCCTCGATTAATGAAGGCCAGTACACCATACGCCTTCTTGACCACATCCTCCACCTGCGAGGCTGATTTAAGAGTCCTATGGACCCGGACCCCAAGATCCCTCTGCTCTTCAACACAGGACATCTGGATAGAAATTGTTCCACTGAGCAAATGCAGCATGGGATCATGAAAGGCAGGTCATGTTTAACTTATTTACAGGAATTCTTTGAGGACATTATGAGCACAGTGGACAACAGGGAATTGATGGATGTGGTGATCCAGATTTCCAGAAGGCATTCAACAAGGTGCCGCACAAAAGGCTGCTACATAAGATAAAGGTGCACAGTATTACGGGTAATGTATTAGCATGGATAGAGGATTGGTTAAACAACAGAAAGCGAAGAGTGGGGATAAATGGGCGTTTTTCTGGTTGGCGATCAGTTGCTAGTAGTGTGCCTCAGGGATCAATGTTGGGACCGCAGTTGTTTACAATTTACATAAATGATTTGGGGACTAAGTATAATGTGTCAAAGTTTGCAGACTACACTAAGATGAGTAGTACAGCAAAGTGCGCAGAGGACGCTGAAGGTCTGCAGAGGGATATAGATAGTTTAATAGAGTCGGCAAGAATCTGGCAGATTGAGTACAACGTTGGTAAATGTGAGGTCATCCATTCTGGTAGGAAAAACAGCAA
This sequence comes from Carcharhinus amblyrhynchos, assembly GCF_965287045.1. Taxonomy (NCBI): domain Eukaryota; kingdom Metazoa; phylum Chordata; class Chondrichthyes; order Carcharhiniformes; family Carcharhinidae; genus Carcharhinus; species Carcharhinus amblyrhynchos. The sequence goes on from NC_137347.1 coordinate 46,458,597, forward strand.
AATGGACTATTATTTAAATGGTAAAAAAATTGCAGCATGCTGTTATGCAGACGGATTTGGGTGTCCTTGTGCATGAATCGCAAGAAGTTGGTTTACTGGCACAGCAAGCAAATAAGAAGGCAAATGGAATTTTGTCCTTTATTGCTAGAGGGGTGCAGTTTAAAAACAGGGAGGTTATGTTGCAACTGAATGAGGTGCTGGAGAGGCCACACCTGGAGTAATGTGCACAGTTTTGGTCTGCTTACTTGAGAAAGGATATACTGGTACTGGAGAAGTGGGGAGGAAATTCATTAGGTTGTTTCCTGAGTTGAGAGGGTTGACTTATGAGGGGAGACCAAGTAGTCTGAGACTATATTCATTGGCATATAGAAGAATGAGGGGGAATCTTATAGAAACATATAAAATTATGAAGGGAATAGATAAGATAGAAGCAGGGAGGTTGTTTCCACTGGTGGGTGAAACCAGAACTAGGGGGCATAGCCTCAAAATAAAGGGTAGCAGATTTAGGACTGAGTTGAGGAGGAACTTCTTCACCCAAAGGATGTGAATCTGTTGAATTCCCTGGTCAGTGAAGTAGTTGAGGCTACCTCATTGAACATTTTTAAGGCAAAGATAGATAGATTTTTTCAACAGTAAAGGAATTAAGGGTTATGGTGAGGGGGCGGGTAAGTGGAGCTGAGTCACAAAAAGATCAGCCATGATTTTATTGAATGGCAGAGCAGGCTCGAGGGGCTAGGTGGCCTATTACTACTCCTAGTTCTTATGTTCTGATATGGCACATTGACGATTTTCCAATCCTCTGGGACTTTGAAAATTTAAGGACTCTTGGAAGATTATGACCACTGTACCCATTATCTCTGTAGCTATTTCCTTTGCTATCCTGGGATGAATTATTCAGGTAAATGGGATTTAATCGGCCTTTGGCCCCATTAGTTTCCTTAGTACTTTTTCTCTAGTGATTGTCATTATATTTACTTCCTACCCGACTCTGCCCCTTGATTTAGTATTTTTGGAATGTTATTAGTATCATCCATCATGCAGACTAAAGTGAAGTTCTTTTTTAACTCCTCTGCTACTTCCTGATTCTCCATTATTATTTCTCGTTCTCTAAGGGGCCTATGTTCACTTTGGCCTCTCACTCAAGAGTCATAGAGAGCCATAGAGGATTACGGTATGGAAACAGGCTCTTTGACCCGGCTTGTCCATGCCAACTTTTTTTAAAATCCCAATTGTCCGCATTTGGCCCACATCCCTCTATACCCATCTTACCAATGTAACTGTCTAAATGCTTTTTAAATGACAAAATTGTATCTGCCTCTACTCTAACTCTGGGAACTTGTTCTAGACACTCACCACCCCCTGTGTAAAAAATTACCCCGCTGGACAATTTTGTATCTCTCCCCTTAAACCTATGCCCTCTAGTTTTAGACTTCACTACCTTTGGGAAAAAATATTGACTAGCTGATCTGTGCCCTCATTATTTTACAGATTTCTATAAGGTCACCCCTCAGCCTTCTATGCTCCAGAGAAAAAAGTCCCAGTCTATCCAGCCTCTCTTTATAATGCAAACTATCAAGTTCTGGTGGCATCCCTGTAAATCTTTCCTGCACTCTTTTTAGTTTAATAATATCCTTTCTATAATAGGGTGACCAGAACTGTGCACAGTATTCCAAGTGTGGCCATACTAATGTCTTGTACAACTTCAACAAGACATCTCAACTCCTGTATTCAATGTTCCGACCAATGAAACCAAGCATACTGAATGCCTTCTTCACCACTCTGTCCACCTGTGACTCCACTTTCAAGGAACTATGAACATGTACCCCTAGATCTCTTTGTTCTCTAACTCTCTTTTGTTATGTAACTTCCTTTTTATATATTTAAATAAACTCTTGCTGTCCATTTTTATATTACTTGCTAATTAATACTCATAGTTCATCTTCTCCCTCTTTCTTTTTTGGTCATCGTTTGTTGTTTTTTTAAAACTTTCTCAATCCTCTGGCTTTCCATCAAACTTTGCCACATTCTATGTTTTTGCTTTCAGTTTAATACTATCCTTAATTTACATGGTTGATTTATCCCCTTCCTACAATCCTTCTTTCTCACTGGGGTATATTTTTATTGAGCCATGACTATTTTCAAAAATATCCCCCATTGCTAATCAACTGTCTTTTTAGCTAAACCCCTTTCCCAGTCCAGTCCAGCCAATACTGCCTTCATTCCATTATAATTACCCTTATTTAAACACAGTTGTTTCTGAACCATGTTTTTCACGATCAAACTGAATGCTAAATTCTACCATGCTATGGTCACTGCTTCCTCGGGAATCTTTTACTCTGAGATTGTTTAGCAAACCTGTCTCATAACACAACCAAATCTAAAAAAGCCTGACCCCTGGTTGGATCCACAACATATTGCTCTATGAAACCGAACCGAATACACTCTGGGCAGCATGATGGCACAGTGGTTAGCACTGCAGCCTCGCAGCTCCAGAGATCTGGGTTCAATTCCTGGCTTGGGTCACTCATTGCCTGTGAGGAGTTTATATATTCTCCCTGTGTCCGCGTGGCTTTCCTTAGGATGCTCTGGTTTCCTCCCACAGTTCAAAGATGTGTGGTTTAGGTGCATTGGCCACGCTAAATTGCCCCTTATTCTCCCGCGATGTGTAGGTTAGAGGGATTAGCAGAGTGAACATGTGGAGTTATGGGGATAGGATTGTTGTTGGTGCAGGCTTGATGGACCGAATGGCTCCTTCTGCACCGTAGGTATTCTATGATTATATAAGTTCTTCCTCATGGCTACCTCTGCCAATTTGTTTTTCCCAATCTACATGAAAATTAAAATCACCCACAATTAGTGGGTGATTTTACATGTCCTTATTATCTCCAGATTTACTCTCCATCCTACAGTACTGTTACAGTTAGGGCCCTACAGACTCCCACCAATGTCTTCTTCCTTTTGTTATTTTTTTACCTCCATCCATATGGATTTTACATCTTACAATGTCAAGAGTCAGGCAATGAAAATCTCCAACAAGACAGAATCTAATATTTCCCTTGGCATTCAATGATATTATGATTGTTGAATCCCAAGAACAACATCCTGGGGATTACTATTGATCAGAAATTGAACTGGACCAGCACCATAAATAGTGTGGCAACAAAAGTAGTAGTTATTTATATAACAAGACCCAAACTTACAATGCATCCTGCTCACACATGACGCCCAAGCAAATCCCTCCATAAACATCTTACTCCCAGTTGACAGATCCCAACTCCACCATGACCGCCAGACCCGGCTGCCCCCTCCATCCACCTGGCCAGACAGAACCACCCACCCCTCCCCTCTGCTAATGACAGTATTGGTTTTAAATTTAGCGATTTTTGTTATTTCTGCTATGTTTGGTGCAGTATTTCAACTTGAACATTTTCTTTTCCAGGTGAAAAATGTCCAAAAGAACAAATGTCTAAAAGAACCTAACTCCAGTTTTAACAGTGATTCCCATGTGAATCTATGATTTATTTACATTTATTCACTTCAAGTCATGATCTTAAGAATGCAACCACAACTTTAAGCAAAGAGACATCAAGCCATCATCTGAATAGTGTTTGTGAAGACAACTTAGACAGCAGTAGTCTACCAAATAAGTTAAAGAAACAAGCAATATTATACAAGAAAAATGATATACATGTGATATTCAATTTTGCCACCTTTGTTTAATATGTTTCATCTAATTCCATGCAGACATTATCATTAGGTGGTTCTTCACGACCACCAACATCCTTCCTGAAATCACTCCATTTTCCCATCCCCCAATTAAAAAAAAAAGCTCTGAAAACAAAATACAGCCATTAGGAACATAGGAATTAGAAGCAGAAGTCGGCAAATTCAGCCCTTCGAGCCTGCTCCGCCATTCAATCAGATCATAGCTGATCTCTCCCTGGTCTCAAATCCACCTCTCCACCAGTTCCCCTTCTCCTTTTTTTATATAAGAAATATATCTATCTCCTTCTTGAAATCATTCAATGATTCAGACTCCACCATGTTATGGGGCAGCGAATTGCACAAATTCACCACTCTCTACAAGAAATAGTTCCTCCACACCTCAGTTTTAAATCTGCCACCTCTGAACCTATACCTGTGACCTCTTGTTCTAGATTGCCCCATCTGGGGAAACATTTGGTCTACATTTACTTTATCAATCCCTTTTAAAATGTTATATACTTTGATCAGATCCCCTCTCATCCTTCTGAACTCCAGCGAGTACAAGCCCAAACTGTTTAATCTCACCTCATACATCAATCTCTTCATCCCTAGAATCAATCTGCTGGACCTTCTCTGAACTGCTTCCAATGCCACCAGAACCTTCCTCAAATAAGGAGACCAAAACTAGACACAAAAGTCTAAATGTGGGCTCACCAACACCTTATATAACTGCAACAACACTTCTCTACTTTTGCAATAAATGCGAACATTCCATTTGCCTTTTTTATTACATGCTGTATCTGCATACCAATTCATGAACACAGACACCCAGATCCCTCTGCCGAGATGCGTTTTGAATCAGTTCTCCATTTAGGTGATAATTTCCCTTGCTATTTTTTCTGCCAAAATGGATAACCTCAAACTTATCCACACTAAACTCCATCTGCCAAATTTTGGCCCATTCTCCTACCCTATCTACATCCATCTATACATTCTCTCCCTGCTTGTAAGTAGATTGTAAATAGTTGAGGTCCAAAGACTGACCCCCTGCGGCACCCCACTAGTTACATTTTGCCAGCCAGCGGAGGACACATTTATCCTGACCCTCTGTTTTCTGTCAGTCAGCCAATCCTTAATCCATTCTAGTACTCCTACCCCAATCACCTGCGATCTCACCTTCTGGATCAGTCTTTTATGTAGCCCAAACACCTAACTGGATCAAACACATTCTGGAAGTCTAGATATAGCACATTGACAGGTTCCCCATGATCCACTTCACTGGTTTTGTCCTCAAAGAACTCAAGCAAGTTTGTCAAGCATGACCTACCCTTCATAAAACCATGCTGACAATGGTGGATTGAGCTTTGTCTTTCCAAATGCTCATTCATCTCATCCTTCATGATTCCAGCAACTCCCTCACCAAAGAGGTCAAGCTAACCAGCCTATAGTTTCCTACTTTTTGCCTTTCTCCCATTTTCCAATCCACTTGAACCATACCAGAATCCAATGAATTCTTACCAGAATCCAAGGAACCATTATTCTTACCAAACTCATCTCCAAACTCTGTGGCCTGGGGCTCAGCTCCCCCCTCTGCGACTGGATCCTACACTTCCTAACCCATAGACCGCAGCCAATAAGGATAGGCAGCAACATCTCCTCCATGATCAATGGCTTTTTTAAATCACCGTCATCGTGCTCATCATACATCAAATGAATCCCACCTTTAACTCTGTCCTGCTCACCTATCAGATCTCCTATGACGACTCTTCTGTTATGACTCTACTTTCTCAGGACGCTAAGGAAATTCAGCATGTCCACTATGACTCTCACCAATGTTTATAGATGCACCATAGAAAGCATTCTTTCTGGATGTATCACAACTTGGTATGGCTCCAGCTCTGACCAAAACAGCAAGAAACTACAAAGGATTGTGAACAAAGCTCAGTCCATCACGCAAACCAGCCACCCCTCCAATGATTCCGTCTACATTTCCCACTGCCTCGGAAAAGCAGCCAACATAATCAAGGACCCCACGCACCCCAGCCATTAATCAAATCAAAAGAATTCTGAAATATCACAACCAATGCATCCACTATCTCAGCTGTCACCTCTTTTAATACTCTAGGTGCAGGCCATCAGGTTCTGGAGACTTATCTGCCTTTAATCCCATTAGTTTATTCAATAGCCTCTCCCGAGTGATAGTTATTACAACAAGTTGCTCTGCATTAATTACAGTTTTTGGAAAATCTTCATTATTCTCTATCATGTGTTGGAACTTTTAATTTCTATCAAGATAGATAAGTCGCCGGGACCGGATGGGATGTACCCCAGGTTACCGTGGGGGGTGAGAGAAGCGATTGCAGAGCCCCGGCGATGATCTTTGCATCGTCAACGGAGACGGGAGAGGTTCCGGAGGATTGCGGATGTGGTTCCTAATTTCAAGAAAGGGAACAGGGATAGCCCGGGAAATTACCAACCAGTGAGTCTGACCTCAGTGATTGGTAAGTTGATGGAGAGGATTCTGAGGGACAAGATTTATGAGCATTTAGAGAAGTTTAGAATGATCAGAAATAGTCAGCACGGCTTTGTCAAGGCAGGTCGTGCCTTACGAGCCTAAAATGTGACTGAACACATTGATGAAGGAAGAGCGGTGGACGTGGTTTACATGGACTTCAGCAAGGCACTTGATAAGGTCCCCCATGCAAGGCTTCTTGAGAAGGTGAGAGGGCATGGGATCCAAGGGGCTTTGGCCTTGTAGATCCAGAACTGGCTTGCCTGCAGAAGGCAGAGAGTGGTTGCGGATGGGTCTTTTTCTGCATGGAGGTCGATCACCAGTGGAGTGCCCCAGGGATCTGTTCTAGGACCCTTGCTGTTTGTCATTTTCGTAAATGACCTGGATGAGGAAGTGGAGGGATGTGTTAGTAAGTTTGCCGATGATACAAAGGTTGGTGGTGTGGTGGATAGTCTGGAGAGATGTCAGAAGTTGCAGCGTGACATAGATAGGATGCAAGACTGGGCAGAGAAGTGGCAGATGGGCTTCAATGCGGATAAATGCGAAGTGGTCTATTTTGGCAGGACCAATGGGATGCAGGAGTACAATATCAAGGGTAGGAGTCTTAGCAGTATTGAGGAGCTGAAGGATCTTGGGGTCCTGGTCCTTAGGACTCTTAAATCGGCCTCGCAGGCGGAGGATGTGGTCAAGAAGGCATATGGTGTACTGGCCTTCATTAATCGAGGGATTGAGTTTAGGAGTCAAGAGGTAATGCTGCAACTTTATACAGACCCCACTTGGAGTACTGTGTGCAGTTCTGGTCGCCTCACTACAGGAAGGATGTGGAAGCTATTGAGAGGGTGCAGAGATTTACAAGGATGTTGCCTGGATTGGGAGGCATGCCTTATGAAGATAGGTTGAGGGAGCTAGGTCTCTTCACCCTGGAGAGACGAAGGTTGAGAGGTGACCTGATAGAGGTTTGTAAAATGTTGAGAGGAATAGATAGGGTGGATTCTCGGAGGCTGTTTCTGAAATGGTTGCTACGAGAGGACACAGGTTTAAGGTGCTGGGGAGCAAGTATAGACGAGATGTTAGGGATAAGTTTTTCACTCAGAGGGTGGTGAGTGAGTGGAATCGGCTGCCGTCGATGGTGGTAGAGGCGAACTTGCTGGGGTCTTTTAAAAGATTTCTGGATGAGTATATGGGATCTAATGGGATTGGGAGTTACAGATAGTTCTATGGCTTGGTAGGTATAGATGTGATCGGCACAACTTGTGGGCCGAAGGGCCTGTTTGTGCTGTAGTGTTTATGTTCTATGAAGATAGAGACAAAATATTGGTTTAGTGTCTCTGCCATCTCTATGTTCCCCATTAATACCTCACCAGAATCATCCTCTAAAGGGCCAATATTTACTTTATCTCTCTTCCTCTTTATATACTTATAGAAGCTTTTGGTATCTGTGTTTATGTTTTCTGCGAGTTTATCTTAGCTCTTTTGATTCTACTTTTAGTAGTCTTTTGCTGAACGTTAAAGTTCTCCCAGTCCTCCAGCTTACTGCTATCTTTTGCAGTTTGGTATGCTCTAGTTTTTGTCTTTGTGTCCTCTTTGGCTTCCTTATCTAGCCATGGAACGTTCTTCTTCATTTTACAATTCCTCTTCCTCAGGAATATACTTTAATTGAAGGGTATTCAATATCTCACTGAATATCCACCATTGTTCCTCAAATGTCCTGCCCTTAATTATTTGTGCTCAGTTTACTTAGGCCAACTCTTTCCTCAAGCTTGTATAATTACCTGTCCCCACTGCTGAAACTCTAGTATGGCACTCTGAAATTCTAGCATGCTGTGATCGCTCTTTCCGAGAGGATCTGTAACAACGAGACTACTTATCATAATACTTCATTACATAATACTAAATCTAAAATAGTCTGCTCCCTGGTTGGTTCCCTAACATATTACTCCAAGAAACAATCCCTCATACACTCTGTAAAATCTCCCTCAAGGCTACCTTTGCCAATTTGATTAATCCAGTCAATATGCATACTAAAATCAGCCACGATTCCGATGTGCCCTTCTCACAAGCTCTCATTATTTTGTGGTTTAAACTATGTCCCACTTTGGAAGTACTGCTTTGGGGCCTGTAAGTTACTTCTACCAAGATGTTTTTCTTTTGCTTTTTTATTTCCACCCAGATCGATTCAACATGTTGGCCCTTAATGCCACTGTCATTTCTTAATACAGCCTTAATGTCATCTTTAACCAATAAAGCAATTCCACTTCCATCTTGTCTATCCTTTCGGAATACTGAGTATCCTTGGACATTCAACTCCAGTCTGTATCTCCCGTAACAATGTTTCAGAAATCCCCGCCAAATCAAATCCATTTGTGCCATCAGCTCATTGACCTTATTCCGAATACTGTGTGAATTTAGGTGCAGGATTTTTAAATATGTCCTATGGTTGGTCTTTCCCTTGCAGAATTTTCTTGTGCGCCACACCTTCCACACATTTTGACCTCCTTTATTAATCTCTGATGATCATTAGACTGGACCTGCTCATCCTATTAATCTTTATCCTCTCCTTACATGCTAACTGATGCTTTGGTTCTCATTAATCATTATACTTCTTGTAGTTTTACCCTTCCTTTCCCCTTTAACAAAATTAAACTGGGTAGTTTTTTTTGCTCAAAATGAGTCCTGAAAGAAAATAAATTATTCTGATCATGAATGCCACAGAGACATTGAAAAGTTATACCAACAGCAGCAATATCAATCTTAGAGCACTCATTACAAATTCACAGTGAAGGGGTTGCAAATATTTTACAAGACCCAAGTATCAATACTTGCTTGTACCAATGTCCCTGTACAGATGTTACAATTAGAATGCATTATATCTAATGGATGCAAGGGATAGGGATAAATTATTGGAAGGAATTGATCAAACATTCTGCAGCTTCATACCAATATGTTATAGTTTATATCGCATTGGGGTGTCTGGTTTTCGGTCGGGGGTGGGGGTTTGAAGTTTTGCGGTGGGTTTTGGATGTGGGAGTGGGTTGGGTGTCCAGTGATTTGGATTTGTGGAGGGGTTGGGTGCAGTTGGGTTTTGGATGTAGGGAGTCCGGTGTTGGGGAGGGGTTGGGTGCAGTTGGGTTTTGGATGCAGGGGGCTTGGGTTTTAGGTGCAGAGGTATGAGGGGCTTGGGAGTGGGATGGGTTTCAGGTTTGTGGGTGGGGTGGGAAGTGGGTGTAGAGGGTTTAGGGATGAGAGGTGTTGGTGATCGGAGGGGCGGGAATGGGTTTCAGTTTGAGGGGGATTGGGTTTTGGGTGTGGTGGTATCGGGGTTTGGGGGGGACACGGGCCCGACGCGACGCCTTACGGCCGATCAGGCGGCTGTCCGCTTCTCACAAACTCCGAGGCCCCAAACCGAGCGCCGCAAAACTCACCGTCCGCCCGCGCGCCGCCTCCTGTCGCCGACTGGAGAAACGCTGGGCGTGAGCGAGTGCGTCGCCGCCGGGCCCGGCACTCGGGAGCGCGCTGGGCCACGGGAGCGCGCCGCCGCTGGGCCCGGGACTCGGGCGGTGTTGATTTGTGAGAAGCTGCCGTGGAGAGCGCGCGGCCTTGGGTTCACCTCTCCTCAGGCCCCGGCTTTTGGTTCCAGTGGCGGGCAGCAAGGCCTCACATCCCCACGGGCTCCCTCAGGGCAGAATCGGGCCCTCGCTGCTGCTTCAATAACCCGCCATCCATCAGGTCAGAAATGGGGAGGGTCTTTGAAGCAATCCAGTTATAGCGAGGCTGTGCTAACTCCAGGCAATAACCATCTCCAAGAGAGAATTTAACTATCTTCACATTCAATGGCATTTCCATAGCTGAATGCCCCATAAACAATATCCTTGGGGGGGGGGGGGGGGTGGCGGTAGTATCATCAAACAGAAACTGAACGGGAGGGACCCAGACATATAAACACTGTGGCTGACAGAGCACAGAGACCTGTCTGGAGACTACAGACATCTCTCTAACCTGTGCTTAATGCTCTTTCCACTCACATTGTCTGTACCTTTGAGACTTGATTATCTGTAAAGACTCGCATTCCAATTATTACTCTGTAAATTGAGTTTGTATCTTTATATGCTCTGTTTGTGAACAGAACTCCCACTTACCTGACAAAGGAGCAGCACTCCAAACCCTAGTGGCTTTTGCTACCAAATAAATCTGTTGGTCTTTAACCTGTTGTTGTGAGACTTCGCACTATGTTTATCCCAGTCCAAAGCCAGCATCTCCACATCATGGCTCACAGAGCAGTCAGATGCTGGGAGTCCAGCCTAAAGTAACTCACCTCCTGACTCCCCAAAGTCTGTCCACCATCCACAACAAAGAACAAAGAAAATTACAGCTCAGGAATAGGCCCTTCAGTTCTCCACGCCTGCACTGACCATGCTGCTCGTTTGAACTAAAACCGTACCCTTCCAGGGACCAGATCCCACTGTTCCCATCCTATTCATGTATTTGTCAAGACGCCCCTTAAAAGTCACTACTGTATCCGCTTCCACTACCTCCCCTGGCAGCAAGTTCCAAGCACCTATCACTGTCTATGTAAGAAAACTTGCCTTGTACATCTCCTTTAAACCTTGCCCTCGCACCTTAAACCTATGCCCCCTAGCAATTGACTCTTCCACCCTGGGAAAAAGCTTTTGACTATCCACTCAGTTGATACTACTTGTAATCTTGTAGATGTCTATTAGGTTGCCCCTCAGTGAGAACAATCCAAGTTTCTCCAATCTCTCCTCATAGCTAACGCCCTCCATACCAGGCAACATCTTGGTAAATCTTTTCTGTACCCTCTCTAAAGCTTTTACATTCTTCTGGTAGTATGGCAACCAGAATTGAACACTATGTTCCAAGTACAGCCTAACTAAGGTTCTATAAAGCTGCAATATGACTTGCCAATTTTTAAACTCAATGCCCCAGCCGATGAAGGCAAGAATGCCATATACCTTCTTGATTACCTTCTCCATCTGCGTTGCCACTTTCAGTGACCAGTGTACTTGTATACCCAAATCCTGCCTATCAATATTCTTAAGGGTTCAGCCATTTACTACATATTTCCCATCTGTATTAGACCTTCCAAAATGTATCACCTCACGTTTGTCCAGATTAAACTCCATCTGCCATCTCTCCGGCCAAGTCTCCAATTGATCTATATCCTGCTGTATCCTCTGACGGCCCTCATTGCTATCTGCAATTCGCCAACCTTTGTGTCATCTGCAAAAGTACATAAGAAATAGGAGCAGGAGTAGGCCATCTAGCCCTTTGAGCCTGCCCCGCCATTCAATAAGATCATAGCTGATCTGAAGTGGATCAGTTCCACTTTCCTGCTTTCTCCCCATAACCTTAATTCCCCTGTGTATCAGAAACCTATCTACCTGTGACTTAAATATATTCAGCGAGGTAGCCTCCACCACTTCAACGGGCAGAGAATTCCAGAGATTCACCACTCTTTGCGTGAAGAAGTTCCTCCTCAACTCTGATCTAAACTGCTACTCCCCCCCTTATTTTGAGGCTGTGCCCTCTAGCCTTGCTATCCTTTCCAAGCAGGAAGAATCTCTCTACCTCTACCCTATCTATCCCCTTCAATATCTTATAACAAAGAACAACACAGCATGGGAAACAGGCTCTTCGGCCCAACAAGCCCGCACTGCCATTTCAACGTTGTGAGTCCCTTCTTCCACCCATATAGAGACTGTTATCTGTCTCTATAAGATCCCCCCTCAGCCTTCTAAACACCAACGAGTACAGACCCAGTCTATTCAATCTCTATTCATAGGCTAACCTCCTCATCTCCGGTATCAGCCTAGTGAACCTTCTCTGCACTCCCTCCAAGGCCAATATATCCTTCCACAAGTGCGGTGACCAAAACTGCACACAATACTCAAGCTGCAGCCTCACCAGTACCCTGTACAGTTGCAGCAAGACCTCCCTACTTTTATATTCTATCCCCCTCGCTATAAAGGCCAACATTCCATTCGCCTTCTTGATCACCTGCTGCTCCTGCAGACTGGTACTAATCAAAGCAGTTACATTTTCCTTCAAATCAATTATATATATATGATAAACAGCAAGGTCCCGGCCCTGATCCCTGTGGAACGCTACTAGTCACAGCCCTCCATTCAGAAATGCACCCTTTCACTGAGGCGGCACGGTAGCACACTGGTTAGCACTGCTGCTTCACAGCGCTAGGGACCTGAGTTCAATTTCCAGCTCGGGTCACTGTCTGTGTGGAATTTGCACATTCTCCCCATGTCTGTGTGGGTTTCTTCTGGGTGCTCCAGTTTCCTCCCTCTCTCCAAAGATGTGCAGTTTAGGTTGATTGACCATATTGAATAGTGTCAGGGAGATTAGTAGGGTAAATATATGGGGTTGCAGAGATAGGGCCTGGGTGGGATTGTTGTTGATGCAGGCTCAATAGGCCGAACGGCCTCCTTCTACATTGTATGGATTAAAAACATTCACTCTCTCCACCAATAACAAACAATGGTACCTGTTTGTACCATTACAGCTTGGTATGGTACCTGCTCTGCCCAAGACTGCAAGGACTACAGAAGGTCATGAATGTAGCCCAATCCATCACACAAACCAGCCTCCCATTCATTGATTCTGTCTACACTTCCTGCTGCCTTGGCAAAGCAGCCAGCACAATTAAGGACCCCACGTACCCTGGACATTCTCTCTTACACCTTCTTCTGTCGGGAAAATGATACAAAAGTCTGAGGTCACGTACCAACCAATTCAAGAAGAGTTTCTTCATTGCTGCTGTCAGACGTTTGAATGGACTTACCTTGCATTACATTGATCTTTCCCTACACCCTAGCTATGACTGAAACACTACATTCTGCACTCTCTGATTTCCTTCTCTATAATCGGTATGTTTTTTCTGTATAGTGCGCGAGAAATGATACTTTTCACTAAAAGTACATGTGACAATAATACATCAAATCAAATCATCTACAAGATGCACTATTGGAATTCACCAAGGTTCCTTTGGAAGTCCATATGCAAATGCAACAAGATCTGGATAATATCCAGGCTTGAGCTGACAAATAGTAAGTAACATTTGCTCCACACAAATGCCAGGCAATGACAATCACCAATAAGAGACACTCTAACCATTGCCCCTTGACATTTAATGGTATTACCATCACTGAATCCCCCACTGGCCACACCCTTGGGGTTACCATTGACTAGAAACTCAATTGGACTCATCACATAAAGACAGTGGCTACAAGGACAGGTCAGAGGCTAGGAATATTGCAGTGAGTAACTCCTGCTCCCCAAAGCTTGTCCACCATCTACAAGGCACAAATCAGGAGTGTGATGGGATTCTCTCCACTTGTCTGGATGGACGCAGCTCCAACACTCAAGAAGCTTGACACCATCCAGGACAAAGTAGCTCACTTGATTGGCATCACATCCACAAACATCCACTACCTCTACCACTCAGAGTCATATAGGTTTACAGCATGGAAACAGGGCTTTCTGCCCAACTTGTCCATGCTACCCCTTTTTTTAACCCCTAACCTAGTCCCGTGTCCGCATTTGGCCCGTATCCCTCTATACCCATGTAACTGTATAAACAATTTTTAAAAGACAAAGAATTTCTCCCACCTCTACTACTACCTCTGGTAGCTTGTGCCAGACACTCACCACCCTGTGTGTGAAAAAATTGCCCCTCTGGACCCTTCTGTATCTCTCCTCTCTCACCTTAAACCGCTGCCCTCTATCTTTTCCTACCTTTGGGAAAAGATATTGACTGTCCAGCTGATCAATGTCTCTCATTATTTTGTAGACCTCTAGAAGATCACCCCTAGCCCCCTTGGCACAAGAGAAACAAGTCCCAGTCTATCCAGCCTCTCCTTATAACTCAAATTATCAAGTCCTGGTAGCATCTTAGTAAATCTTTTCTGCGCCCTTTCTGGTTTAATAATATCCTTTCTATAATAGGGTGTTCAGAGCTATACACAGTATTCCAAGTGTGGCCTTACCAATGTCTTGTACAACTTCCACAAGAAGTCCCAAATCCTGTATTTAATGTTCTGACCAATGAAACCAAACATGCTGAATGCCTTTCTCACCACTCTCTCCACTGGTTACTCCACTTTCAAGGAGCTATGAACCTGTACCCCTAGATTCTTTATTCTATAACTCTTCCTAACGCCTTACCATTAACTGAGTAAGTCCTGCCCTGGTTCAATCTACCAAAATGCATCGTCTCACATTTATCTAAATTAAACTCGATCTGCCATTAATCAGCCCACTGACCCAATTGATCAAGATCCCATTGCAATCCTAATGCATGATAACCTTCTTCACTGTCCACTATGCCACCAATCTTGGTGTCATTTACTAATTTGCTAACCATGCCTCTATATTATCCAAATCATTAATATAAATGACAAATAACAGTGGACCCAGCACTGATTCCTGAGGCACACCACTGGTCACAGGTCTCCAGTTTGAAAAACAACCCTCTACAAACACCCTCTGAGAGACAGTGTGAGGAAGTGAGAGAGAGTGAGAGTGTGAGGGAGAGAGAGAAGTAAGAGGGAGTGAAAGAGAGAGTGGGTGAGAGAGAGAGTGTGAGAGAGAGAGAGTGAGAGAGAAAGAATGAGAGAGAGGGAGAGTGATAGAGAGTGCGAGTAAAAGAGCGTAAGAGAGAGTGAGGGAGAGAGTGAGGAAGAGAAGAGAGTGAGAGAGTTTGAGAGAGTGAGTGAGAGAGTGAAAGTGAGAGTGAAAGAGAGAGAAAGCGGGTGTGAGAGAGAGAGAGAGAGAACGAGTGTGAGAGTGATGAGAGAGAGAGTGAAAGAAAGAGAGTGATAAAGAGTGAGAGTTTGAGAGAGTGAGAGACAGTGGGAGTGAGAGTGAGAGAGATTGAAAGAGAATGCGAGAGACAGAGAGTGCGAGAGAGAGACAGAGAGAGTGGGAGAGAGAGTGAGTGAAAGGGAGTGAGAGGGAGTGGGGAGAGAGTGTGAGAGTGAGTGAGAGAGACAGTGCGAAAGAGTGTGAGAAAGTGAGAGAGTGAGGGAGAGAGTGTTAGAGTGAGAGAGAGTGATAGAGACAGAGTGAATGAGAGAGATAGAGTGAGAGACAGAATGAGAGAGAGTGAGTGAGGGCAAGAGTGAGAGACAGTGAGGGACAGAGTGAGAGTGAGAAAGAGAGAGTGAGAGATAGAATGTTAGAGAGTGAGAGAGAGAGTGAGAGAGTGAGTGAGAGCGAGTGAAAGCAAATGAGAGAGTGAGAGTGATAGGGAGAGAGGGTGAGAGAGAGTGAGAGAGAATGAGAATAAGAGAGAGTGAGAGCGAGCAAGAGTGAGAGCATGAGAGCAAATGAGAGAGAGTGAGGGCGAGAGAGAGTGAGTGCAAGAGAGAGTGAGAGGGAGTGAGAACATGAGTGAGAGCGAGTGAGAGAATGCAAGAGTGTGAGAGAGTGCGAGTGAGAAAGTGAGAGTGAGTGAGATTGGGAGAGCGAGTGAAAGAGAGGGAGAGTGAATGAAAGGGAGTGAGGGAGAGTGCGAGATTGAGAGAGAATAAGAGCAAGTGAGATTGAGAGTGTGAGAGATAGAGACAGAGAAGGAGATAGAGAGAGTGAGAGAGAGAGTGAAAGAATGAGAGAGTGTGAAAGAGAGACAATGAGAGAGGTAGTGAGGGAGAGAGTGAGAGGGAGAGAGAATCAGTGAAAGAGAGTATGAGAGAGAGAAGTGAGAGAGTAAAGGGGAGTGTGAGAGAGTGAGCGAAAGAGAGAGTGAGAGAGAGCGAGAGAGAGAGTGTGAAAGAGTGAGAGAAAATGAAAGAGCATGAGAGAGAGTGAGACCAAGTGAGTGAGTGAGAAAGAAAGTGAGCGTGAGTGAGATTGAGAAAACGAGAGGGAGAGGGAGTGAGATTGAGAGAGAGAGATAGAGACAGAGAGAGAGTAAGAGAGAGAGAGTGAATGAGAAAGAGTGAGAGAGAATGAGTGAGTGAGCGAGAGAGTGAGTGTGAGTAGAGAGTGAGAGAGAGAGACAGAGAGTGAGAGAGAGAGAGTGAGACCGAACGAGAGTGAGAGCAACAGAGAGAGAGTGAGTGAGAGAATGAGAGTGAGTGAGAGCAAGCAAGAGTGAGAGCGAGAGAGAGTGAGTGAGAGAGAGTGAGGGCGAGCAAGAGTGCGAGCATGTGAGAGAGCATGACAGAGAGAGAGTGAGAGAGAGCGAGAAAGAGCAAGAGAGAGTGAGAGCGAGTGAGAGTGAGAGGAAGTAAGAGTGAGAGCGAGTGAGAGTGAGAGGAAGTGAGAGCGAGTGAGATTGAGAAAGAGAGACTGCGAGAGAATGAGAGAGAGAGACAGAGTGAGAGAGAGAGGGGGAAAGTGAGTGAAAGAGAGTGAGAGGGACTGTGTGAGAGAGAGAGAGACAATGAGAGAGACAGTTTGAGCGGGAGAGTGAGAAAGAGTGAGAGGGAGAGAGAATGAGTGACAGAGAGAATATGAGAGAGAGAACTGAGAGGGAATGAGAGAGAGTGAGTGAAAGAGAGAGTGAGAGGGAGAGTGAGAGAGAGTGAGAGTGTGTCACAGTGACAGAAAGTGAAAGAGCATGAGAGAGAGTGAGACCGAGTGAGCAAGAGAGAGTGAGAAAAGTGAGAGTGAGTGAGATTGAGAGAGAGAGACAGGGTGAGAGAGAGAGT
This sequence comes from Carcharhinus amblyrhynchos, assembly GCF_965287045.1. Lineage (NCBI taxonomy): Eukaryota > Metazoa > Chordata > Chondrichthyes > Carcharhiniformes > Carcharhinidae > Carcharhinus > Carcharhinus amblyrhynchos. The sequence goes on from NC_137347.1 coordinate 46,475,496, forward strand.
GAGGGAGAGAGAGTGAGAGAGACAATGGGAGAGACAATGAGAGAGAGTGTGAGAGTGAGGGAGAATGTGGGAGAGAGAGAGTGAGGGAGAGTATGAGAGAGAGAGAGAAGTGAGAGGGAGTGAGAGTGAGAGAAAGTGAGAAAGAGTGACAGAGAGCGAGAGGGAGTGAGAGATAGTGAGATTGAGTGAGAGCGGGTGAAAGAGTGCAAGTGCGAGAGAGCGCAATAGAGATAGTGAGAGCGAGTGAGATTGAGACATAGAGACAGAGAGACAGTGACAGAGAGAGAGGGAGAATGAGTGAAAGGGAGTGAGAGAGACTGCAAGGAAGAGAGTGAGAGCGAGTAAGAGTGAGAGAGAATGAAAGCGAGAGGGAGTGAGATTGAGAGAGTGTGTGAGAGAGAGAGAGATATAGAGAGAGAGAGAGACAGAGTGAATGTGAAAATGAGAGAGTGAGAGAGAGGGAGAGTGATGAAAGGGAGTGAGAAAGAGTGAGAGAGGATGAGAGAGAGAGTGAGAGAGAGTGAGGGAGAGTGAGATAGAATGACAGAATGTGAGGCAGAGAGAGTATGAGAGAGAGAAGTGAGAGGGAGTGAGAGAGACTGAGAGTGAGAGAAAGAGTGAGAGAGAGAGAGAGAAACAGTGAAAGAGAATGAGAGAGAGGGAGAGAGTGAAAGAGAGAGAAGGAGAGTGAGTGAAAGGGAATGAGAGAGCGTGACAGAGAATGAGAGAGTGAGAGAGACAGGGAGAGTGAGCAAAAGGGAGTGAAAGAGAGGGAGACAGTGTGTGTGAGAGAGAGAGAATGAGAGAGATAGTGAGAGAGAATGAGAGGGAGACAGAATGAGTGAGAGAGAGTATGAGAGAGAGGAGTGAGAGACAGTGAGTGAGAGAGAGTGAGTGAAAGAGAGTGGGTGAGTGAGAGCAAAAGAGAGTGCGAGAGAGTGAGAGAAAATGAAAGAGCTTGAGATTGAGTGAGACCGAGTAAGTGAGTGAGTGCGAGACTGAGAAAAAGTGAGAGTGAGTGAGATTGAGAGAGTGAGAGAGAGAGGAGAGTGATTAAAAGGGAGTGAGATGGAGTGAGAGAGAGAGACAGACTGAGAGAGGGAGAGTGAGAGAGAGAGTGAGAGACAATGGTAGAGACAGTGAGAGAGAATGTGAGAGTGAGGGAGAGAGAGAGAGTATGGGAGAGTGAGAGAGTGAGAGTGAGACAGAGTGAGAGTATGAGAGAGAGAGAAGTGAGAGGGAGTGAGAGAGAGTAAGAGAGAGCGAGAAAGAGAGAAGTGAGAGTGAGTTGGAGGAGTGAGAGTGAGTGAGAGAGTGTGAGAACGAGAGGCAGAGAGCGTGAGAGAGAGTAAGGAAGTGAGAGAAAGAGTGGGAGAGAGTGACAGACAGAGAGCGAGAGTGAGTGAAAGGGAATGAGAGGGAGTGACAGTGAGAGAGACTGAGAGAGTGCGAGAGAGAGTGACACCAAGTGAGAGTGAGAGAGAATGAGACTGAGAGTGAGTGAGAGAGAGGGAGTGAGAAAGAGCAACAGAGACCGAGACAGAGAGAGAGTGAGACTGAGTAAGAGCGAGTTAGAGAGTGCAAGTATGAGAGAGTGAGAGCGAGTGAGATTGAGAGAGTGTGAGAAAGATAGAGACAGAGAGAGTGGGAGAGGGTAAGAGAGTGAGAAAGAGTGAGAGAGGGAGAGTGAGTTGAAAGGGAGTGAGAGGGAATGAGAGAGAGTGAGAGAGACTAGGAAAGAATATGAGAGAGTGAGAGAATGAGAGTGAGAGCGAGTGAGATTGAGAGAGACAGTGTGAGAAAGAGAGAGAGAGATACAGAGAGAGAGAGTGAGAGAGAAAGGGAGATGGAGAGTGATTGAAAGGGGGTGAAAAAGGGTGAAAGAGGGTGAGGGTGGGTGAAAGGGTGAAAGCAGGTCAAAGTGGGTGATAGATGATGGGTGAGGGTGAAAGAGGTGAAAGAGGGAAGAGTCTCTCCACCTCTATCCTATCCATCCCATTCATCATCTTATATGTCTCAATGAGATCTCCCCTCATTCTTCTAAACTCTAACGAGTACAAGCCTAGTTTATTCAGCCTCTCCTCATAGCTCAACCCCCTCAACTCCGGCATCAGCCTAGTAAACCTCCTCTGCACTCCCTCCAAGGCCAAAATATCTTTGCGTAAGTGCGGCGACCAAAACTGCACACACTACTCCAGCTGCGGCCTCACCAGTGCCCTATACAGCCGCAGCAAGACCTCCCTACTTTTATATTCAATCCCCCTCGCGATGAAGGCCAGCATCCCATTCGCCTTCCTGACCACCTGCTGCACCTGCAGGCTGGGTTTTTGCGACTCATGCACAAGGACCCCGAGGTCCTCCTGCTGCAGTTTTCCGCCACGTAAGTAATAGTCCTTCCTACCATTATTCCTACCAAAGTGGACCACCTCGCACTTGCCAACATTAAATTCCATTTGCCAGTTCCTGGCCCATTCGCCCAGCCTATCTAGATCCTTCTGCAGACTCTCCACACCCTCCGCACAATTTGCCGTTCCACCAATCTTGGTGTCATCAGCAAATTTCGACACCATACACTCGGTTCCCTCCTCCAGATCATCTATATAAATGGTAAATAGCTGAGGCCCCAGCACCGACCCCTGGGGCACTCCACTAGTCACCAACCGCCAATCCGAATAGCACCCATTGACCCCCACTCTCTGCCTCCTATTAGACAGCCAATCCCCTATCCACGCTAACACCCTACCCCCAACTCCATGCCCCCTTACCTTCTGCAATAACCTCTTGTGAGGTACCTTGTCAAACGCCTTCTGAAAATCAAGAAAGACCACATCCACTGGCTGTCCTCTATCCACCGCCCTAGACACATCCTCATAGAACTCCAATAAATTCGTCAGACATGACTTTCCCTTAACGAAACCGTGCTGCGTCTGCTGTATCAAGCAATTCCCCTCAAGATGCCTGCTATTTCCTCCTTAATGACGGATTGGGTGAAAGAGGGTGAAAGTGGGTGAAAGAGGGTGGGGGAGGGTGAAAGAGGGTGAGAAAGGATGAAAGAGAGCAGTGGAAGGTGAAAAAGGGGGATGAAAGAGGGTGCAGGAGGGTGAAAGAGTGTGAAAGAGGATGGTGGACTGTGAAGGAGGGCAGTGAAGGGTGAAAGAGGGTGGGGGGTGATGGAGGGTGAAAGAGGATGAAAGAGGGTGGTGGAGGTGAAAGAGTGTGAGAGAGGGTGAAAGAGGACGGGGAGGATGAAAGAGGGTGGAAGAGTTTGAAAGAGGGTGAAGGACAGTGGGGGCGGGTGAAAGAGGGTGGGGGAAGGTGAAAGAGGGTGAAACTTGTTGAAAGAGAGTGAAAGAGGGTGGGGGGGTGAAAGCGGGTGAAAGAGGGTGAAAGTGGACGGGGAGAGTGAAAGAGAGTAGAGAAGGGGGAAAGAGGGTGAAAGAGGGTGGGGGAGAGCGAAGGAGGGTGAAAGAGGATGGGGGAGGATGCAAGTTGCTGCAAGAGGGTGGGAGATGGCGAAAGAGGGTTAAGATGGGTGAAAAAGTGTGAAAGGGTGTGAAATAGAGTGGGAGAGAGTGGAGGGGGTGAAAGAGAGTGAAAGAGGTTGGGGGAGAGTGAAAGAGGATGAAAGAGGCAAGAGTTAGGGTGAGGGCTAGAGTTAGGGTTTAGGGTCAGGGTTAGGGTTAGAGTTGGGGTTAGGGCCAGGGTTAGGGTTTAGGGTCAGGGTTAAGGTTTAGGGTCAGGTTTAGGGTGAGGGGTTTGGGTTAGGGTTAGGTGTTAGGATTAGGGTTAGGGGTTAAGGTTAGGGTTCTGGTTAGGGTTAGGAGTTAGGGTTAGGGGTTAGGGTTAGCGGTTTGGGGTTAGGGTTAGGTTTAGGCATTAGGGT
>NC_137348.1:0-7500 GCF_965287045.1 Carcharhinus amblyrhynchos
GAATAGAGCTAGCACCACAATCAGCTCATCTGTAATCTCAGTGAATGATGGAGGAAACTTCAGGGCCCGAATGGGAATCTCTAGGTATTAATGTGTGATCCTTCAATGAGTCAATGTTGGATTTATTTGAATTTATAATCACATTGCGAGTTTCCTGATCATTCAGTAAGTATTCATTCCGGAGGTATTTTTGAAGCAAAGTCACTAATCTCTGGTTTGTGCAGTGAGAGGCAGTGAGTTGGACAGAGGAAGGGGCACCAATCAGTTTGAAACCAGGCAATTTCCAAAACTAGTGTGGAGATGCCGGAGTGAGGTTGGTGTGGGCACAGGAAGGATTCTCACAACACCAGGTTAAAGTCCAACAGGTTTATTTGGAATCAAAAGCTGTTGGAGCTCCCTCATCAGGTGAGTGGATAGTCTGAATGAAGGAAGAACTTCTTCATCACAAAGTGTTGTTGTTTGAGAAATAAACAGCGGTTTGTCACACACTGCTGTTGCTGAGAAATAAATAGTTGCTGCAATAATGGGGAACATTTTTGCTGTTCCCTGTTAATCCAATGAATGACACGTCATTGTGAGACTAACAGAATGTGTTTTTTTTCTTCCTAATTTGATAGAAGTTAAGACAGGGATATGAGTTTCTACAGAGATGACAATTCCCAAATGATAGAAGTAACATCATCTCAAAGGCGGATGAAAGATTTCATCGGGAAATATTAGGGATAAGTTCATAATTCTAATCAGTGTTGGAGATAGAAACATAGAAAATACAAGCTGGAGTAGGCCATTTGCCCCTTTGGGACTACTCCGCCATTCACTTTGGTCAGAGCTCATCACTATCCTGATCACACCTACTACCCATATCCCTTCATCCCTTTAACACCAAGAGCTATATCTAATATAGAAACCTATTTGTAACAATATGTTTGATGACTTAATAAATGCAAGTAAGAGTCTAACTTGTTCAATTGGCCATTCTTTCCCAGCGAAACAATCTCCGCCCAATCTCTACGGCCTGGTCTCCCTCTGTCAGCGACACAACTCCGACGGCTCCATCACCTTCGGATGTTTGGCGATGGATTACTCTCCAGATGTCTCCAAAGTGACCTGGAAGATAAATGGGCAAACGGTCCCCAGTGGATTTAAGCCTTTCCCGTCAGTGAGAAATACGGATGGAAGCTACACCCTGAGCAGCCAGTTAACCATCAGCGACTCAGCGGGAGAATGTCCCAGAATTGACTGTGAGGTTCGACACATCAGCACAGTCAAGAGCGTTGAAATACCATGTAAGTGTTGCACATTTTCCTGATATCTAACCAGTGGTTTCATTGTCTCCAGAATTCTCCAGTTTATTGACATTTACTGTACATTTTCTGCAGATCCAAATCCGCGGGAACCGGTCGTCTCTGTCCTCCTGCCCTCGGCAGAAGACGTCTCCGCTCAGAACAAAGAACAACACAGCGCGGGAAACAGGCCCTTCGGCCCAACGAGCCCGCGCCACCGTCCCACTGTCTCAGTGACCTATTCATGATTTTAGTCTACGCCTAATGTGCGAGGATCAGGGAGGTCCAATTTAGGGACAATTTAGTACCCAATCAATCAGCCTAAAAGCACATCTTTGGGGATGTGGGAGGAAACCGGAGCACCCGGAGGAAACCCACGCAACCACGGGGAGAACGTGCAAACTCCCACAGACACAGGCCCAAATCCATGTGTCCGCACAGCAACAGAGATAGTCTCTGAGCTGTCGTGTTGCCCTCGAGATGGTCCAGTTTAAGCACACTAACGACATGAAGCAATAGGCAACTCCCGAAGCAACGTCCAAGAGCAGCCCACTACAACCTGCCGCATGCATGCCCCTTGCTGGACTTAAATGCCTGTGGAGACAAAAAAAATCATTATTAAACAGGCAAAGACTAACATCCCTGAGGCAAAACGTATTCCCAAGCCTGCAATGTTTAGTAAGGCCTACTATATCCCCCTATATGTAGCCCGCTCATGTGGCTGTCTAAGTGACTCTTAAACAACCCTAGCGTGCCTGCTTCCACCACCTTACTCGGCAGTGCATTCCACACCCCCACTACCCTTTGCGTGAAAAACTGCCCTCTAATATTTGTCTTATACCTAGCCCCCCTCACCCTAAGCCCGTGACCCCTCGTTCTATCCATTTCTAATAGCGGAAAAAGCTTACCACCATTTACTCTATCTATCCCCTTCATAATCTTATAAACCTCTATTAGATCCCCCCTCAGCCGACGTCTCTCAAGGGAAAACAGCCCAAGTTCGTTCAATCTTTCCTCGTAAGACAGCCCTCCCATACCAGGCAGCATCCTGGTAAATCTCCTCTGCACTCTCTCCAGGATCTCTACATCCTTCCGGTAGTACGGCGACCAGAACTGGACGCAGTACTCCAAGTGAGGCCTAACCAATGTTCTATACAACTGCAACATCAGACTCCTACTCTTATATTCTATACCTCTTCCTATGAAGGCTAACATACCATACGCTTTCCTCATCACATTCTGCACCTGCACCGACACCTTCAGGGACTTGTGCACTTGCACCCCCAGGTCTCTCTGCGTATCTATACTCCGGATAGTTCTACCTTTTATCGTATAACTCCCCTCCACATTATTCCGGCCAAAGTGCATCACCTCGCATTACTCCGGATTAAATTCCATTTGCCATCTATCTGCCCAATCTACCAGCCTGTCTATGTGCTGTTGCATTGCCAGGCACTGCTCCTCAGTACCCGCCAATCCAACCATCTTAGTGTCATCATCAAATTTGCTGATCACACCACCTACCCCCTCTTCCAAGTCATTAATATATACCACAAATAGAAGAGGTCCTAGTACCGAGCCCTGCGGCACACCACTGTTGACAGACCTCCAATTGGAAAAGGAGCCTTCCACTACTACTCGCTGTCTTCTCCTCCCAAGCCAGTTCTCCACCCATCTACATACCTGGCCTTGTATCCCATGAGCCTTCACCTTTTCTATCAGCCTACCATGAGGGACCTTGTCAAACGCCTTACTGAAATCCATATAGACGACATCAACGGCTTGTCCTTCGTCAACCGTTTTTGTCACCTCTTCAAAAAATTCCACTAGATTCGTAAGGCACGACCTCCCTGTAACGAAGCCATGCTGCGTATCCCTGATCAGATTGCAGCGCTCCAGATGTTCATACATCCTATCCTTGAGGATCCTCTCCATTAGCTTGCCTATAACTGAAGTCAAGCTCACCGGCCTATAATTCCCTGGGTTATCCCTCTGACCCTTCTTAAACAACGGTACTACATTTGCAATCCGCCAATCCTCTGGGACCTCACCTGTGTCCAAAGAAGAGACAAAGATTTGCGTCAGAGGCCCAGCAATTTCATCCCTCACCTCCCTTAACAGCCTGGGATAGATGCCATCAGGCACCGGAGATTTATCCGTCTTTATACTGTCTAAAAGTCCCAACACCTCTTCCCTCGTGATGACTATTTCCCTCAACGGATCCTCAAACTCCTCAAGCACAGCACCAGACATCAGGCCCCTCTCCTGCGTGAATACCGACGCAAAGTATTCATTCACGATCTCCCCCATTCCCCCAGGCTCCAAGCATAGTTCCCCTCCTCCGTCCCTGAGAGGACCAATCTTCCCTCTAACCATCCTTTTATTTCTAACATAGGAGTAAAATGCCTTAGGATTTTCTTTAATCCTACCCGCCAAAGCCATTTCGTGGCCCCTTTTTGCCTTTCTGATGCCCCTTTTAAGTTCTCTCCTACATTCTCTGTATTCTTCTAACGCTATCTCTGTCCTCAAATGCCTAGATCTAATGTACGCCTCCCTCTTCCTCCTGACCAGGTCCTCAATATCCCTAGTTACCCACGGCTCTCTAATCCTACCCTTCCCATCCTTCCTCTTGACCGGCACGTCTTTCCTGCAAAGATTTTAGTTTTCCCTTCAGAGACTCCCACATACCCAGCGTCGACCTGCCATCAAACAGCTTACCCCAGTCCGTATCTTTAAGATCCTGCCTAATCCGATTGTATTTAGCCCTCCCCCAGTTTAACACCCTCCCCTTAGGACAGGCTTCATCTTTATCCATTAATATCTTAAACCAGACAGAGTTGTGGTCACTGTTAGCCACATGCTCTCCTACTTCAACATCAACCACCTGCCCAGGCTCATTCCCCAGAACCAAGTCCAGTATAGCCCCCTCCCTGGTCGGGCTATCCACATACTGCTCCAGGGATCCTTCCATTACACACTGTACAAATTCCTCCCCGTCACTGCCCTCTGATCTCGGCACCTTCCAGTCTACCCCGGGGAGATTAAAATCTCCCACTACCACCACCCTATTCTTCCTGCACTTATCTAGAATGTCCCTGCTTACCCCTTCCTCCACAGCCCTCGGGCTGTTGGGCGGTCTGTAGTACACACCCGACATAGTAACATCTCCCTTCCTATTCCTCAACTCCACCCATAGCGACTCGATTCCTATATCCTCTACACCTCCCTCCCTCTGCACTGCTATGATGCAATCCTTAACTAACAACGCCACTCCCCCACCTCTCAGCGACCCACCCCTATCACGCCTGAAGCACTTATACCCGGGAACATTCAACTGCCAGTCCTGCCCTTCCTTTAACCAAGTCTCTGTCACCGCCACCACTTCCAACTTCCTTTCGAACATTATTGCCTTCAGTTCATCTGTTTTGCCAGTCACACTCCTAGCATTGAAACACATGTACCGAAGACCCTCAGAAACAATCCGATCCTTCTTCCTACCCTCCGGGCTTACCCTATCCCCAATCCCAGTTCTGTCCACCTCCCCACCCCCCCTCCATATTAGTTTAAACCCTGCCGAAACACTCCAGCCAACCTTCCAGCTAAGATATGCACGCCCTTCCCAGTTAACTGTACCCCATCCCTCTTGTATATTTGCCCCTCTTTCATAAAGACTTCCCAGTGGTCTACGAATCTAAAACCCTCTGCCCTACACCAATCCTTCAACCACGCATTTAGTTGGAGTATCTCATTATTTCTAGCCCTGCTAGCCCCAGGCACCGGCAGCAGCCCAGAGAACGCCACCCTGGAGGCCCCACATTTCAGCCTAGCCCCCAACTCCCTGAACTGCCTACGTATGTCCCCCCTGCACTTTGTTCCTACATCCTTCTCTCCTACGTGCACTATCACATCAGACTCAGTCCCTCCACCCTTCAAAATTCCCTCTACCCTTTCTGAAACATCCTGTACCCCTGCTCCAGGGAGGCAGACTACCATCCTGGAGTCCCGCTTTTGCCCACAGAACCGCCTGTCAATCCCTTTGACTTTCCCATCCCCCACCACTATCTCACACCCTGCACTCTTCCCTTCCTCCGAGGTATTCTGATCTCCCTCCCTTGCCTTCTCTACCCCAGCTGTCACCCCACCCTTGATATTCCGGGGTCATTCCTCTGGGGCGGTCCTAGTGCTATAACTCCTTTTCTTTTTGCTCTTCCTAACTGTTTCATCTCCCTCAGCTGCTTAGTGAGAGGTTTCTCCCCCCGAGAGATCTTCGTCAAGTGGACCGTCAACGACAAGCCGGTGAATCCCGGCAACTACAGGAACACCGAGGTGGTGGCGGAGAACGGCGATAGCTCCTTCTTCGTGTACAGCCTGTTATCCATTGCAGCAGAGGAATGGTCCAGCGGCGCTTCTTACTCCTGTGTGGTGGGACATGAAGCCATCCCCTTGAAGATCACCAACAAAACAGTTGACAAATCCAGCGGTAAACCCAGTTTTGTGAACATTTCCCTTGCACTGATGGACACGGTTAATTCATGTCACTGAGAGTCACTCACTTGCATTAAAAACTACAATAAAAAGAATAAAAACATTTTCCTCTAACAATCAATGAAATACCCAATTGTTGAACTGGTTGCTTTTCAGTTTTACTTCCATATCTGTGATTTGAGTCAGATATTTTCATGTCTGGAACCCAACATTGTTGACCCAGTGCTCCCAGCGGAGATAGACACTGGGTCAGGGATAGAATAGAGCACATTCATTACAGGATTCTGCAAAATATCTTCACTGACTCTCCTCCCGCTGAGGGGGAAACAATCCCACATTTTTAACATGTCTGACACACAAACACAACATTTAGATCTCTGTGTCCCTGCTTCTCTCATTGACCACCTCTTTAAGCTGCTGCACCGCACCCACTGGGAACTGAAGTGAGGGTCACACACAAAAAACCATGGAGAAATATTCCCCCCATCGGATTGAGGGAGAGTGAAATTGTTAACATCCTGGATTCCCACTAACCCAGCAGAGAGAGGGGAGGAGCAGGAGCTAATCCATGTCCCAAAACTTCCTCAATGAAAAGAGGAGGAATGTCATTATTGAATCCACTCACCTCCACCTCTTCAGTGGTTCGAACCATCTGGGACATTGTACCACCGGGTAGAGAGAGGGAAGCTCTGGGCTCACTCTCCTCCCTCTCCTGTGTTTGGAAGGGAACAGTTCTCTACTATAAGGACCCAGTTGCCAACAGTACAAATTAGTTTCCGGTTTACTTGCTACAGATTTTGAAGTATCATTATCTTAATCATTGAAGTATAAATATACTAATGCAACATAATTTTAAAATGTCTCAACACTCCTGTTCCTGTTAACCATGTGCTGGCATTGATTTCCCACAATACAAATTTAAACAAGTCATAGATTCCTCCCTGGTTTTGAACTGTTCTGTCCCTAAGGTCTCTGAGATACATCAATGTATTATTTCATTCTCTCTCCTGATATCACCGTGCCCCTCACATAAAATACATTTCTACAGCAAAACATTGAAAATATGTTCCATTATTCGGGTTGTCTGGATCATATTCAGTTCACTACTGTCGGTGAAACTTGGAGCAAATGTCACCCAGAGATCACCCTGCCTCCATCTGCTGGTGATACTGTCTCAATGCACCCAGAGATCACCCTGCCTCCATCTGCTGGTGATACTGTCTCAATGCACCCAGAGATCACCCTGCCTCCATCTGCTGGTGATGCCGTGTCAATGCACCCACAGATCACCCTGCCTCCATCTGCTGGTGATGCCGTCTCAATGCACCCAGAGATCACCCTGCCTCCATCTGCTGGTGATGCTGTCTCAATGCACCCAGAGCCCACCCTGCCGCCATCTGCTGGTGATGCTGTCTCAATGCACCCAGAGCCCTCCCTGCCTCCATCTGCTGGTGATGCCATCTCAATGCACCCAGAGATCACCCTGCCTCCATCTGCTGGTGATGCTGTCTCAATGCACCCACAGATCACCCTGCCGCCATCTGCTGGTGATGCTGTCTCAATGCACCCAGAGATCACCCTGCCTCCATCTGCTGGTGATGCTGTCTCAATGCACCCAGAGCCCACCCTGCCGCCATCTGCTGGTGATGCTGTCTCAATGCACCCACAGATCACTCTGCCTCCATCTGCTGGTGATGCTGTCTCAATGCACCCAGAGATCACCCTGCCTCCA